>NW_016107768.1:1466696-1509718 GCF_001604975.1 Cebus imitator | reverse complement strand
TTTTTTTGTACTAGTACCATGCTGTTTTTGTTATTGTACTTTGTACTATAGTTAGAAGCTGGATAACATGATGCCCCAGCTTTGTTCTTTTTGCTTAGGATTGCCTTGGCTATTCAGGTTCTTCTTTGGTTCCTTGTGAATTAAAAAAAAAAAATTTTGTAGTTCTGTGAAGAATGTCATTGGTAGTTTGATAGGAATAGCACGGAATGTGTAAATTGCTTTGGGCAGTATGGCAATTTAAATGATACTGATTCTTTCTTTCCTGAGCATCAAAAAGATTTTTCATTTGTTTGTGTCATCTGATTTCTTTGAGCAGTGTTTTGTAGTTTTCATTGCAGACATCTTTCAACTCTCTGGTTAGCTATATTCCTAGGAATTTTATTTTTTTGTGGCAGTTGTGAATGGGATTGTGTTCCTCATTGGGCTCTCTGATTGGATGTTGTTGGTGTATAGGAATGCTAGTAATTTTTGTACATTGATTT
Source organism: Cebus imitator (assembly GCF_001604975.1). Lineage (NCBI taxonomy): Eukaryota > Metazoa > Chordata > Mammalia > Primates > Cebidae > Cebus > Cebus imitator. The sequence goes on along the minus strand of NW_016107768.1, from coordinate 1,509,236 downwards.
TTGGATCCTAAAACTTTGTTGAAGTAATTTATCAGCTTAAAGAGCTTTTGGACTGAGACTGAGGTTTTCTACATATAGAATCATGCTGCCCACAAACAGGAATAGTTTGGCTTTTTCTCTATTTGGATGCCCTTTTTTTTGTCATGACTGATTTCTCTAGCCAGGACTTCCATTACTTTGTGGAATAGGAGTGGTGAGAGAGGGCATTCTTTTCTGGTGTTGGTTTTTGAGGGAGATGCTTCCAGGTTTTGCCCATTCAGTAGGATGTTGTCTGTGGGTTTGCCATAGATGGCTTTTATTATTTTGAGGTATGTTTCCCCAATACCTACCTAGTGTGTTGACTTTTTAACATGAGTGATGTTGAATTTTATTGAAGGCCTTTTCTGTATCTATTGAGGTGATCATGTTTTTGTCTTTAGTACTCTTTGATGAATTACATTTATTGATTTCCGTATGTTGAACCAACCTTGCATCCCAAGGAAAAAACCTACTTGATTGTGGTGGTGGATTAGCTGTTTGATGTGCTCCTAGATTCAGATTTCTATTATTTTAGTGAAGATTTTTGTATTCAAAATACAAAGTGTTCATCAAGGATATGGGCCTGAATTTTTGTTGTTGTTGTGTCACTGATAGGTTTTGGTATCAGGGTGATGCTCCCCTCATGGAATGAGTTGAGGAATCCCTCCTCAATGTTTTGGAATAGTTTCAGTAGGAATAGTACTAGCTATTCTTTGTACGTCTGGCAGATTTCAGCTTTGAATCTGTCTGGTCCTGGGCTTTTTTGGGTTAACGGGATATTTATTACTGATTCAATTTTGGATCTTGCTATTGGTCTATTAGTGCAATTACACTGTTGTTCCCTCAGACTGGTATACCCATTTCCCAGATTTTGATAGGTATGAAATTTCTTGGCCTCCCTTGACTCTTGCTCAATGTCATTTTCTCAATGAAGCCCACACTGATGACTCTGAGATTTACCGTGTCCTAAACTATTTCACTCCTTGTTTTCCTTCCCTACTCTATTTCCCATAGCCCTTATCGCTTTCTGCCATGTACTCTATAATTGAATTTCCTGATTCATATTTAATCTTTGTTCTTCTACACTAGAATATAATCTCCACAGTAGAGATTTTTAATTTTTTCCACTTAGAGGTGACAAATTCTTAGACTACCTGGCACATAATAGGAACTCATTAAAATTAACTCATACAAATAATATTCTACTTGACTAAAAGTCAGTAAGCTTGAATTCGAATTCTAATTTGTCACAAACATGCAGTAGGTCTCTGAGCAATCCTTTTTAATTTCAACACCTCTCCTTCAAAATGATTTGAGTATCAGTAAATTGAACAGTTAGAAAAAGCTCCCTTACAGTTGCCAACAGCTCATAATTCCAGTCTAAGATACTAATTTTATTGTAGCAAAAGATAAAAAGGAACTGACATTTATTAGGCAGTAATACTGTGCTAGATGTTCTAAATCCATCATTCCACTTTCTGATAATTCCATGAAATAAGTTGGACCTCTGGGAAGCTTAAGTCACCCTGTAAACAAGAGGAACTGAGATTCTAGCATACATCTCTTTAACTGCAAAAGCACACCAAATCATTCACTGGCCTATTTAACTTATAAAACATGTACTACTACCTTGGTTACTGTTATGTACCTCTATGATATTTCCTGCCTAGCTTTTTTTTCCCACTTTTGGGAAGTTGCAGCTTCCTGTCTTTTATATAGCTCTAGAAGTAAGTGATACATTTATACAAAACTTAACCATCTGGCTGCAATTAATTTTGGAAGTGTACAGCTTATCTAAGTTCAGCCAATACCCTTTCTCTGAAATCACATGGACTAGTAGTAGTATAAGCTGTGAGGGAACTCTTTGCAGTTGGGTTTTCAGCCACATGTAAGGAATTATTCTGCATGCGGATGAATGGAGGGAAGAAGGGATGGGACAACTTACTGACTCTAATAGCCCTTGAGGCACTGGCAATTCTGCTTTCATATGTTTCCAAGTTAGAACTGCAACTCTGTGCCTCTGACATTTAGACTTGACTTTTCCCTAAATTCATAAAACAATAAATTATCCTTGGTGTCACTCACATTGTTTTTTCTTATTTGTAAAAAGTGTATATTTTTAATTTGCATAATCTCTATTTGTTGAATATATAATTAGAGCCTAACAAGGCACAAGCACTACCTGAGATACTCTGAATTCCAGACCCAATCCCTGCAAGGTATAAAAGTCCAAGTGGGCATATCTTGGGGAATGAAGCTGAATTAATTACAAAACCTCAGAGCAAATAAGTGGAATAAAGTGTTCTCTCCTTAGGAAATATTTTTAAGAAAGAAGAATGAAAATTTGAAATGTTTGGTACCAGTACATTCACGAGCCTTCATTTTCTCCACTTGCTTTAAGCCAAGGTTTGCAATTTCAACAGACTGAAGAAGTTAGGCAAGTAATAAAAATGAGTGACCCAGGCTGGATTTTTTAAAAATAAATTAATAGAAATAGTACTTGTGACTGCAGATAATAAAGGAATTTTTTTCTTCCTTACAAGGGACAGATAGGCTCTTCTTGGCTCTAGTCAATTGTTACCTTTTCTGCAGATTTTCTAAAGAAATCTAGAAATTTCAGTTCTAAATTTCTTTAGAAATGTTTATATTTATAAATGTTGGTTCAGTTTTAACACTTTGAAAGCCAAACATAACACATGTGCAGGCTAAATTCAGCCCTGGACCTCCAAAGTATAATTAAGCTTTAAACTCTGATCAGTTTTTTGGGAACGGTAATGACTAAGCCAATTACGAGCACACAGAAAAGCAGGTAGATTTTTACTGGCCTCCCATGAAAGCCCTTCAGAGAAAGTCTTAATTTATCTTCAGTATGATTGACTTCTTTAGATTCTCTTAGACTAAGGTGAATGTTTTAAAATCGTAGGGTCATGAATTATAGACCTCATACATACTGAGGTCTACAAGAATAATGCAATGTTTTTAAAACATTTAGTACATAATTGATCTGAACTCCCCTCACAAAAGCATATTCTATGCGTTCACAGAAGCATATGTATGCAAAACAGTATCAATAAAAAATAGCCCTATCTAATAATGCAAACTCTCTAGGTAATTCACTCTTTTTTTGGAGGGGGGATTAATGCTGTTTTACAGAGTTCCTCTTCCTCCCCAATTCTTCACTAAGATGTTATTGCAGTATATGGTGAAGGGAGCTTAGATGAGGGGTGAGTGACTACTTCCTGATATTCTTTAGTCCCCTGGTCATGAACAGCGATACCATTTGCCAGGGGGTTTCCTGGGTGCTATAAGAGCATTCAATTCTGCAGTCTGTGGCTAATGAAACACTGATCAATTGTTTTGGCTTAAGCAGTACTCTAAGGGCAGTCAACATTTCTTGGCTCTGCTAGGTTGACTTTGGCTCTGACTCCATGAAACTCTGAAGTTTAGGAGCAACTCTCGTGTGGTCCTTGGCCCAGATGAGCAATGGGGAACCTCTTGGCTTCAAGGCCATTAGACCCAGCTACAGAGGCCACTTGTTCCCCTAGCATGCTTCCCAGCCAACACACTGGGCTGCCTCTTGTACCTTCCATTCAAATGACTTTATGAACCTGGAGGCTGAAGTGGACTTTATAGGGCAAAGCCTTGCCTCCTGCTCCCCTTTCTCAGAACAAACTGCCTGTTTTACCTCGAGGCAGCCATGTTGCAGGCTGTACAGGGAAGTGCCCCCTCAGTGTCTCAGAAGAAAATGAGATCAAAGCCCCTCTGCATCTTACATATTCCCCTCATCCTTGTCAGATGTCATAAAAGTCCCTTAACTCCATCAAGACAGACTCCCTCAGAAGGGGGTTAACCAGCACCTTTCTTCACTTTCTCTCCTCATCAGAATGAACTGGGGCAGGAAGATTTGGGCTGTTACTAATTTCTTCCCTAAAAATTCTATGATTAAAATATCTAAGCCTTTGATAACATTATAGAAGTAGATGAAGAAATTTAGGAAATAGTTTATCTCTGGGGGAAAAACTAGCTCTGAAGGAGAACTTAAAAAACATACTTTTGGTTTCAGAAGCTGATAAGTGTTTTCCCTTTATGCATCTTATTTCATAATATTCCTAACATTCTTGGAGGCAGATGGATGCATCAGGCTGAACACAGAAATCATATGCAAGAAAATAAGAAAAAAGCACTATAAGAAATAACTCATTACACTTAAGTAGTAAACTAGAGCAGAGATCAAGCATATTTTTTTTGGAGCAAGCATATTATTAAGCAAAGCCGAAGGGTTGGCACACATCGTTGTTTGTACTTTCTAGTCCACAGCTTGAAACTTGGCCTGATATTCAAACGCTTACGAGAGCTGGAGAAGAGAATTCCTTACACTGGTCAGTTCGAGCTTATGTCTTTCACTTTACTTTTGCAAAAGTGATTTTTAGTGACTAGTAATATTATTAATACGTGTTGCTTTTTTCCTGTATTTTTCAACACAGAATCATCTTGCTCTTAAGTTTTTTAATCTAAAATTTCTATCATGATATCAAAGGTATTTTTCCCATAGTAACATAATGTTATTCTCTAACTCATTAAATGATATTTATTTTAATGCTTTTCATACAATTTTAAAGCAAAATTACTGATAGAAGCCATTTCTAATTTTTACATATGGAAGGGTTTCTTTTTTGAACTTAGAAAGTTTACTTTTGATTGATTTTTTAATGGCAAAGTCATCCTTCACGTTAAATTGATTCTTAAATATTCTATTTTTCTCTTGGGTGATGCACCAGAATTAACCCGAACACTTCTTTGATTTTTTTTTTTTTTAGTGTAAGTATTTCTTAAAATCTATTACAGATTATGCTCTTCATTCTGTAGAAACATGGTATATTTATGAACATGTCTAATTTAAAAGTCTTTTCTAAAACTTCTCTTTGAGAGGTAATTAACCTAAGTCAATTAGGAATAAGCAGTAAGACAGAAAACCAAATTCTAAATTTATGAGTTTAACAAAGTCTAAGTGACCTTAAAGAATATACCATAACTCTGGGTCATATTTTTAAAACAATTGTTAAAACATATGTACATTCTCACCCACTGAGTTATATTTTAGGGTATATGAAAGGGATAAGGTGGATTATTTTTTATATATATTTCTACAAATTCTTAAATTCTGTGTTGATTTTCAAATGTCATTGCCTCATTAAAAAATGTTTATAAATACATGGAAATACTGATTCCTCTAGATTACACAAAGGTCTTAACATACACAGAGTGGCTGCTTATGGAGGGGACTTCAAAAATTCATGGGAAATGCATATTTTAAAAACTATGCATGGATTTTTAAACATTTTTCACCAAAATAAACTCATGCTCACTTCTTAGAGTAAATCTGAACAGGACCCAATTTGAGGCACTAGAAAAGATAAGACATCAGTTTAAAAAGAGCCCTTATCAGCAACATGAATTCTGCTAAATTTAAAGCAAAAACAAACATTAAATTTATGGTGAAGCTTGAGTGGCAGAATGGTGAAATCACTGAGTTTTATGGAAACTTTATGGGCACAATGTCCCTGAGGAAATCGGCAATTGATAGATAACTCATTTTAAGAAGAAATGAGATAGTGTTGAAGATGAAGCCCACAATAGCAGACCATCCACATCAGATTTGTGAGGAAAAATTAATCCTGTTTATACCCTAATTGAAGAGGACTGATGATTAACAAAGGAAACAGCACCATAAACATCTCAAGTGGTTCGGTTTCCTCACTGTGACTAAAACATTAAAAATGGGCAACCTTTCTACTCTATGGGTACGAAACCATTGTGTTCAGATCAGCTACAATCAAGAGCAAAGCTGTCAAGGGAAATTTTAAACAAGTGGATACCATGATCCTGAAGCAATTCTAAGAATTGTAATAGGACATGAAGCACACCTTTACCAGTCTAATCCTTAACACAAAGTACAATCAAAGCAATGGCTAACAAGCGATAGAAGTTGTTCAAAGCAAAAGTGGACTGGTCAAGAGCAAATGTCATGGCAACAGTATTTTGGGATGCTCAAGACATTTTGCTTGTTGACTTTCTGGAGGAACAAATGATATCTGCTTATTAGAGCATTTTTGAAAAAGTTAGCCAAAGCTTTAGCAGAAATTTGCCCAGGTAAACTTCATGAGAGATTCCTCCTCTACCACAACAATGCTCCTGCTCCTTCCTCCCACTAAATAAGGGCAATTTTGTGAAAGTTTCTATGGAAATCTTTAGGCAGCCATCTTACAGTTCTAATTTGGCTCCTTTGGATTACTTTTCATTTCTTAATCTTTTCTTTAGTAAATAATGTATAATAGACTGCATTGACATGGTTAAACTCATAGGACTCTCTTTTGTGTGACTAGTGTCATCACACACATACACACATGTGTCTTGATCTTGGTGGAGCTCATGTTGAGAAAGTTTCTTTTTTCTCTATCTTTTAATTTTCTATGAACTTTTCAAAGTCCTGTGTTACAGTTCAGCAATATCCATACTCCCTTAAGAGTAGATATCTCCATCCTTCTGATGATAGATTTAGCCAGTGAAATACAAGTGAAAGGGAGACAGCACCAAATCTGACTAGAATCTTCAAGGATAATTTCAAGTTCTTCCAGGCCTTCTTCCTCCTTCCCTCCAGCATGACAGTAGCATTCCCAGATTAGAGCTGCTGCTTCATTCTAGGTGAGAGAGATATCATGTGGTACAAATGAGAACCTGACCCCACGGGCTGTAGTAGATCTATTGTAGCCAGTTCAGTGAATGAGAAATTAATATGTACTATGGTAAATCATAGAGGTTTGGGGAATACTGAGTTCATAGTATCATTGCAGCAACAGCTTCTAAATATAGAAACTGATACCTAGAATATGTGCACCGGCAAAGCAAAAATCTAAAATATGTGTCACAGAGCTTCAGAGCTAAGGGACAGGTGATGTGGTACTCATGTCAGGCTAGAAAAAATGGTGACAAATATCTTGCAAAGTATTTGGCAAAACTGTCACCTGCAGTAACACAGAAGAAAATATACTTAATGATTCTGTAGATTTGGACAAGGATATTCTGAGATTGCATATTATGAATGTGAGTTATTAGCCATAGTACATAAATATCATGGAAAAGAGATGAGCTCAGGAAAGAATTGGCCTGTTGACAAGAAGGGATAAAGAAAGAGAACCCAAGGATCCCTGGACTTTAAGGTTTAAAGATAAAACTCAAGTCTCTTCAGCCCATAAATGATTGTCAGATTAAGAGTACACTGAGGCCAGTCTAAGGCAAGACTATCATCGCTTCTGTCAAGACCCTGATGGATTGAAATATCCTCCAGTAAAACTTTATCTCTTTCAACAAGAAAGAAAGAATATTTTATTTCTAAAAGAAAACTTATATTAATAAGATAATTTTTGTGGAAGCCAAAAAATATTGATCTCATAGAAGTCAAGAGTAGAATAGAGGCTAGGAAGGGTAGGAGAGAGGGAGGAATAGGGGGAGATTTACCAAAGGATGAAAATTAAAACTGGGTAAGAAGGATAGGTTCTAGTGTCCTGTGCCTCTATAAAATGACTGTAGTTAAAAATAATACATTACACAATTTCAAATAGCTAGAGGATATTGAATCTTCCCAACACAAAAAAGTTGATGTTTGTGATGATGAATATGCTATATACCCTGATCTGTTCACCACATATTAGATATTAAAACATCACTATACATGCCATAAAAATGTAATATCGTATGTCCATTAAAAATAAAGTTGTTTTTCTCTAAATAAAATGGCTAAATGAGACTAAGGACAGACTTCTAACAATGACAAAATAGCTCTAAGCCTATAGGTATACTAGGACATGATAGTGGAATCAAATTTGTTTACGATGTGTTAAGCCACCAAGAGGATATAGGTATTTGAAGAAATACTATACAGCTAGTGCTCGACTTACGACCACGATTGGGACTGGCAGACCAGTCGTAACACGATTTGGTCGTAAGTTAGGTATGCTATATGTACAGTTGAAATGGTGCACACGGAGATGGTAGTGCTGCTGGAAGCTGGTCTGCATTGTCGTACGCCCAACTGGGCAACATTTGCACTGCCAGATGTGGAGCAGTTGTGGCTAGCGATTGTGGACGTAAAGTCGAATGGTCGTAAGTTGCATAGGTCGTAAGTCGATCAATACCTGTATTACCATCCCAAGCATTGCCTAATAAATAGCATATGATTCATGCTCACAGTCAATCCCTTTGTGTATTAATAGTTCATTCTGCACTCCTATATGTGAAAAGTGGGCAATAAAATGTAGAATTTTTTTTTTTTTTTGGACTATAGGAAAGAGAAAAATTCTCTTAGGTTTCCCAGATGGGTCCCTGTATATTAGACTGGCCAAAAACATGTTAATGAGAGAAAAACAAACATGTTTATTAACACGTGCTTTGTGTGTGTACACACAGGGGTACCCAGGGAGGAGAAAGCTGATAGGGTGGTTAGAACTTGGGTTTATGTATCATCTTAAGGCAAAGGAGTTTGGGACTTCTGGAAGGGAGAGGCAAGTTATGAGAAAGTGACCAGGGAAAGTGTGAAAATCTGCATATGGTTTGTTATCCAGATTTAAGTCTCTGCCTTATCTATTGATTAGTTAAGAATTCTCTTTCTGATGGAGAGAACTCTACAAATGAAAATTTCATTTACAAAAGGAAAACTAGTGCCTTAATTTTAATGCTTTTCCTTTATCTACTGTTTCCTTTTTATTTTTTTTCCTTTTTTTTGAGATGGAGTCTTGCTTGCTCTGTCACCCAGGCTGGAATGCAGTGGGGCAATCTCGGCTCGCTGCAACCTCTGCCTCCTGGGTTCAAGCAATTCTACTGCCTCAGCATCCCCAGTAGCTGGGATTACAGGCACGTACCACCATGCCCAGCTAATTTTTGTATTTCAGTAGAATTGGGGCTTCCTTATGTATTGGCCAGGCTGGTCTCAAACTCCTGACCTCAAGTGTTCCACCTGCCCATCTTTGCCTCCCAAAGTGCTGGGATTACAGGCATGAGTCACAGCCTTCCTCTGGTTTTTAGCTCAAAATAATCTATATGCCAAAGAGGCATATTTGGGGGTAGCAAATTCATTACTTTTAACCAGATATGGCATTTAAATCTTTGCAATGCAACTTTCTTAAATATATACATATACTTAAGACATATATATGCAACTTTCTTGAATACATATATAAGAAAGTTCCATTGCAAAGAGTGCTATAAAACTATACCGAAAAAGATTGTGACTTTTAAAGTAAAACAATGACTGGTTCCCATATAAGGGCAAGAGAGTAGGCTGAGAATGTATCTCGGCCACCAAAGAGGGCCCTGTCTTCAATGCCTCACTGAGATGTATAAACATCAAGGCCTATACAGAGGATTTAGTTAACGCCTTGGAGAACAATGAACTTGGGAGCTCCTCCCAGGACCAGAATTGAAATCTACCCAGAACATTCCCCATACCCAGAATAAAGAGCTTCCCAAGATCTGCCCAGTGGGATTTCACAGTTGCTATGGATCAGTGACTACTGCGTGATTCCCAATGTTCCCCTTTTTGAATAGGGGTAATAGGGGTCTTGTTTCTGGCCCACTACTATGTGATGGAAATTTTGGGGTAAGATAACTTGTTTTTCCAGTTTATGGATTTTCAGATCAATATGTTCATCCGTGATGTAGGGACTATTATAAGATGCATTGCTCAATACACTTGCTGCCTACATGAATGAATTTAGTAAAAGTTAATCGATGTAGTATGCCTACCATATACTTTGATTGGAAAAGTGTATTGTACACTATTTAATCATGTAATGCATTTGTTCAACAAAGACATTTCGACATGATAGCAGATGTAGTAGTCTTCTGGGTGCTGGGGACACAGTAGTCAATAAAGCAGACAAGGCCCATGAGCACAGAATTTCTCAAAGACAAATAGCTTTTTAAATATAATTATGCTTATCTTTCCACCTAGGTATTTCTTCAACACTTGGTTTTTATGTACGTTACTCCTGTGCCCAAATCTCCAAAAATATGTCTACACAGAGAATCTGAGTCAGAAGCACTACCTAGGTTAAACATCTGTCTGAGACTTGGAATCTCCAAACCAATATCCTTGAATAGGAATTGATAGGTTTCTGTGAACTCTTCCCCCAAAGCACTATTACACTACAATGTTCCCAAACAGAAATCATAAAGTCACTCTTCACTCCTTTCTCTCCTCAATTCCTCAAATTTTCATTGCAATTAATGCATCCTGTCAATTTCCTCTGATTTTTTTTACTTTCTACTATTTTTATCTCTATATCCACTACTTCAGGTATCATCTTTAAATCTGCAACAAGAATCCTCTAATTGTTATCCTTCTCTTTCACCTTGATGGGCAAAATGTACCCTCCATATAACCCTCAAATTGACTTGCATACTTATATAGTAGAGCTGTTCACAACAGACACACCTCTGATTAAACCCAAAGATGTTCTATCACCTATTGGATAAAATTCATATTCCTTTATATGTTAAACAAGATTCTTCATGAAATGATTCTTGCCTTCATTTTTAGTCTCATATTTTACTTTTGTCCTCAAAATTTACGCTTAACATCAAATTGACAAGAACCACCATCAGTTGTTTGATGATTCTCACCGATTTTACTAGACACATTCATGCACTGCAGCCAAAGTGATCTGACCAAACTAACTTGGCCTCTGAGATATTTCAACAAGAAATCCAAACAAGGAGTGATGAACTGACAAGGACATTTTAATGTTACAATTATTTGTTTCATGAGACCCCTTGACTCACCTTTCCTTAACCAGGAATCATTTTACTGAATTTGCTTTTTACACTGAAAAAGGAAGCATTACACACTCTGGCTTAGAAATAGCAGCTTGCAACATTATGTGTTGCTTAAAAATAATAATGGAAAGGTAGAGGGGAGGAATCAAGTGAGAGAATTAGTGTTTATTTCTCAAAGTGTCAATGTATTTAAAAATTTATGAAAAAAGTACACTTGGCAACTCTCATTGCTAAATCTGAGATGATTTAAGTCTCAGAGAAACACTGAGACAATTATATAGATTATACAACCATCAAAGCACATGAAAACTCTCATAATTTTATAAAATTTCAATTTATCTTCCCTTAATTACCTTGATTGGTTACAGGAGGGTTTTTCCAACCTCAGGCTATTGATATTTCAGGCCAGATATCTCTCTCTGTGTGGAGTGGGAGGGGAGGGGAGGCTGTCCTGTACACTGAAATGTGTTGAACAGCTTTCCTGGCTTTACCCGCTAAATGCCATTAGCATCTATCACTCCAGTCGTGACAGCCAAAAGTATCTACAGACATTGCCAATTAACCCCTGGGGAAGGAGGCAAAAATTCCCTAAGTGAGAATTTCTCATCTACACTGATCAAATATTTTGAAAATATTAAATAATTTATCTTTGTTTTACTTGCCTAGACATATCTCTGTGCAGTTAGACCTGTGACACTTGTGGACTATTGAGATGACCATCTCAATCAGATTTTCTCAGCCTACTCAAATAGTGGAAATGCTTCTTTTGAACTAATTTCTCCCCTGGATGACATCATAACATGGCCACTTCTGTTGTAGTGTTTCACAGTGGAAAACACATTTGATTTTTTCCTAAAGATCTTGTGTTGAAGGTGTGGTTTCCAAACAACCCACAGAAAGCTCTTGGAAAATCATTTAACTTTCTCAGACTCAGTTTCCTGATAAGAAAGATAAAAATATCTGTCCAGATAACTTTAATGCATGACCCTGGGGATCAAATAAGTTAACAGAGGTTAAAGTATGGTGTAAATAGTAAAGCATACTGAAAAGAAAAGCTATTTTTTAAAATAATGCCATTTCTCTGAATACGAAGATGCAGATATCCAGCTTGGGTGACATCTCTAATCTCAAACCTCTAAATCAAGGCACTACTATAAGAAGATCAAGAAGGGATATGGTAACTGTTAACTCTTTTAAAAGTGAAATGATGTAGCAAATATCCTCTGAACCAGTTAAATTTTATTGTTTGTACATGGATGATTCTATAGTGCTTTGCTCAGATAAGTACTTAATAAATACTTGTGGAATTGAATTAACTGAACCAAAGACATACTTCCTTCTAATAGATCTAGCAGCATGGCAGCTACTAATTCCATCACGCAGACATAAATTAGGATGCCTTTAAATAGCAGCTTCATATGGAATCGATAAAGGAAGAACAGAATATTCTATATTGAGTTATTTCTGTTCCTTTGTTTCCTTTGTGTTGAGTTTGATACCATAAATATTAATAATAGTTTTTGCAATGTACCCTGAAGCTATTAGTAAAGCAGCATTTTACTTACCTTACTATGTTTTTGCACTCTATCTTTCTATAATTTCTAATTCTTCAAAGCCTAAATCAATGTCTATCTTCCCCACAGTCTTCTATATAAACTCAGAATGACATTGATCTTTCTTTTGAATTCTGTTTGAATGCTGACTCTATGAAATCATAAAATATATGAATTCATTATGTTAGTATTTAAAATTCCCTGCATTTTGCATTTTATAATGTTGTTCACTTAATTGATGTTAGTTTTTCCTGTCCCTGAAAAGTAAAAGTTCTACAAATGTAGCGACCGTGTCTTACACCTACTTTACATTCCATAAAGAATTCTTTCTACAAATATTTGCTGAATATCTGCTATATGCAAATGACTCTGCTCAGTGCTTTGGGGTATACAAAGATGTGTCAGCTGCAATCCCTGTCCTCCAGTAGTTTAAATGTATAATTGATAAGTGGCCTAAAGCCTATCTTATAATTACATGAGTTCACTCAATTTAGTATATTTTAATATTTTCATTTAATTTCCACTACCACCTGTTTGTTTTGCTGTTGCTCATATTTTTAAACTGAACATCTAAATGGGAATTTAAATGAATCCCTTGAGTATCAGATTCTCTGATGTGTGATGACATTCTTACTTTACTTTCTCATTATGTCTTTTCTCTAAAAATAATGCCAACATATACATTTTAATCAAAACATCTGATCTTATGTACAAGTTTTATTTTGTTTTCCCTTGAATTAGTCCTCTTTAAAAAGTCATTTACTTTATCTTTAGCCATGTTTATTCATTACTTTTAAATTTACAACGTTACTGTTCTGCTTCAGAAGACTTTCCTGTTTCCATTTCAGGTCTGACTATTGTGCTTTCCTTTGAGGTAATTCTGGAAAACAACTGCCCCTAGGTAAATAAAGACTGAATAAATACATTTTTACCTTTTCATGAGCTTATTCTTAAGATGCTGTAATTGTCACCACAAATGCTTCTTTCACTGGAAACTAATGTCTTCAAAGGCCAGAAAGTGCATTTGGAAACTATAATAAAGTCTACATACATTTCTTGAACTACCATTTTAATCCAGCTCTTTAAACTGAGTTCATGATGTGTTAACCTAGGGAAATGCACAGGCTCCATACTTCCTACTTATCTCTCCGTGTAGATCACTATTCCAGTACACTTGATATTTATGTTAATATGAACATTGACTAAAGTTATTTGCTGGCTACTTTGCTAAGTACTTGATATGTAGATCACTTACGTAAAATTATGAAGTATTAACTACTCTCCATTTTTCATATACTGAAAGTGAGTCCTACAAAAGTTATATAATTTACCTTTGGTTATCCAGCATTTAAGTGACAGAGTCCATGATCTTAATGATTATGCTATACTCCTACACATCATTTTCATATATAATGTACTGAATCATTCTTCTAATGTTCTGTTACATATCATTAAAATCGAGGTATAGGAAAGCCTTCATATAAATACTTTAAAATATAGGCTTACAACATAACAGATATTTGAATAAGTAATTTAGACTTGACTAGTGAGATGTGTTGGCTAGGCAATGAACATACTAAGTGGCTTCCTTTATTACAGAATTGTCATTCACCTGTAATTTTCTCTTTTGTAAATACGAATTTCAAAGTGTTCTAGTCAGGACACTTGAAATTTTTCTACCATTTACTAGAAAACACAAAATACCAACTAACGATTTTTAAATAAAAATTATATACATTGGATCTGTGGGGTATAAAGCATAAGTGAGATATCTGTCAATTGTGTGTAATATCATTTGTAACCACAGAACATGGCATGAAGATGATCAACTGTTTTTTAAAGAGTAACAATTATACATAATACGAAATGGTATACCTTTCGATTGCCTAACATGATTCTTAACATATAGCAAGCACTAAATATTACTTGGTTGGTTCTCAGATGTGAGTTAACATTATCCATGATAATACTGCTGATTATTCTTACCAAGTGTCTTCACCTTCCTATCTCTAGTTTATATAAAAGTGATATGTGGGTCAAATGAGTCATCTAGAAGTACATTGTCATTACACTTGACAGGGCTTCTAGGTAGGGTCCTACAGCATTATCTGGAAACAGCCTTCAAAGAATCTTACTAAGCACCTGGACATAAATAAGCAGAGTGACATTTACAGTATTCTAGAGAGGGGAGCCCAAGAGCTACCTTAATTGTTCTGATTGTCAGGACTCCTGCTTATCAGGTCCCCAGAGCTTCCTGGATTCTTGTCATTTCCCAAGCCTGCCATTCAGCATCATTTTAGGTTCCATGAGTTACCACAATTCCATCCCATTTAGGTTTTTTTGCGTAAACCTAAAACTGCAACAAACAACTGCGACAAAATCCTCACTAAATCCTGAGTTAAACACAGGTATATGTATATTGTCATAAGTGGCAGTTGAACAAGGAGAACACGTGAACACAGGGAGAGGAACAACACACACCAGGGCATGTCCAGGGTTGGGGGGGAAGGGGACAAATAGCTAATGCATGTGGGGCTTAAAACCTGGATAACGGGTTGATAGGTGCAGGAAACCACCATGGCACACATATACCTATGTAACACACCTATACATTCTGCACTTGTATCCCAGAAATTAAAGAATAAAAGTACACAACATTCTGCCCAGGAAACCCTTGACCATTTATCAAAAGAGCTCCTGTTTCCATGTACTGTCCTAAATATTTAGTATAATGATTTTATTTTATTATTTTATTTTTTTTATTTCATTTTAGGTTTTGAGGTACATGTGAAGAACATGCAAGATTGTTGCATAGGTACACACATGGCAGTGTGATTTGCTGCCTTCCTCCCCTTCACCTATATCTGGCATTTCTCCCCATGCTATCTCTCCCCAGCTCCCCACCCCCTGCTGTCCCTCCCCTATTTCCCCCCAACAGACCCCAGTGTGTGATGTTCCCCTCCCTGTGTCCATGTGTTCAGTAGGTGAAAATGGCATCTCATAGCGATTTTGATTTTATTTCTTTAAATGCTGGTGAGATTGAATTTATTTTCACGTGTTCCTTGGCCATTTACGTTTCTTGTTTTGTAAAATGTCAAAGTTCTTTTCTCATATCTATTAGGTGTTCACCTTTTTTACATTGATTTGTCGAGGCTATTAGAATAATTAACTCTGTTTGCTAACTATATTATGAATTTCCCAACCTTATAATATTCTGGTCCTTTTTTGACAAATAGAATCCTTTTATTTTTCTTGAGATAGAGTCTTGCTCTGTCACCCAGGCTGGACTGCAGTCTGCTATCTTGGCTCACTGCAACTTCCGCCTCCCAGGTTTAAGCAATTCTCCTGCCTTAGCCACTCAAGTAGCTAGGACTACAGACATGCACCACCACACCCAGCTAATTTTTGTATTTGTAGTAGATACAAGGTTTCGCCATGTTGGCTAGGATAGTCTCGATCTCTGGACCACATGATCTGCCCGCCTCAGCCTCCCAAAGTGCTGGAGTTACAGGCATGAGCCACCATGCCAAGCCCTCATTTTTAAAAAAAATCTGCCAATTTTATTTTTATTTGATTTTAACGTTGTATTGAATGTCTTTCCTTATTCTTTTATTAATCCTTATACTTCATTTTTTATTTCTTCTGTAATTTATAATGGTATAAAGTAGAATTGTAAATCTTCTGATCTACTAGATAATTCTTTTCAAAGAGCTGTCAATAATGTTTACTAATAATTCTTTCCTTCTCTAATTCAAAATATCCCCCATAGTAGATACTTGTGATATTCATTGGCTTTTCAGCCTTTGTTATTTTTCTGATACTACTACTGGTTTAATTACATTTTGGTGGGCAAATGTAAGTTATGTGTTCAATGAGTAGACATAGGATTGACCCATCCAAAGGACCCATTGAATTGGGTGTTCTTTTTCTGATATTTGGACTCTTGAGAAGACAGACAACAAACTAAAAGCAATTGGAGATCACTTACCGCAGCTGTGACCCATGAGAAGCTTTACTTTATGCCACTGCTGTCATTGCCCAAGCTGTGAGATTCCTTTTCCTGGCAAAACCTACTTTTTAGCATTCAGCTCCCTTTAATCCTCTGGGATACTCGCATAGAGTACTTAAACTTCTTTCTTGCACTTACTCAGAGCCCATTTATATTTGTCAAGACAAAACTCCTAAAGATTAACATTTGCACATTAATAGAAAATGACCTAAAGGAGATATAAAATACATATGTGAAAGGAAAATATTGATGTATGAAATTTTGATACTGTAATATTGCAGGAGGAGACAGAATGCTGCCTGATGTATTAGCATACTTGGTATGGGTTGAAATAAGGCTATTGGCAGCCAACACGGCCTTGAGAATTCTGGTCCATGTGGCTGGTGTCAGCAACAGAAGTTTTGTGAGAAATTTTTACATGGTTCAAGAATCTATAGCAATAGAGCAGATGCTCCTTCCAAGCCTAGCAGAGTACAGGAACTCTGCAGCCAACACAAGGGCCCCTTAAGAGCGGCTCAGCTGCCACTCATGAAAGGGTCTCAGTATATTAAAGACTTGCATAGGCTCCCTCTCCTGGGCAGCTATGGAATTGGTCAGGAAAGGCTTTTTACATCAGGGCAATTGGTTGTACATGGATATGAAAGAAGTCCTCCAAAGTATCTCTAAGTCGTGTCCAGGAACACTGGAAACTGATATATTCTAAATATTAGTAATATCTAGCCTAATAGTAAGCCTGTGGTTCACCTTTTGATGATTCTGCTTAGACCTACATTCTAACAAACTGCATTCCAACAAGTATCTGTAGAATGGAATTCTCTCAATTTAAAACTGCCCACTATATTATAGCTATGATTTGAACACAGTAACTCCTTGAAATTTTCTTCTAAACCAGTAGATTCTGCAGTTTTATCTCAGTTTTTGCAATTTGTCTCTCAATTCCTTTAAACCTCTCCTTTTCTCTTTCAGAGTCCACTGGTTCTACTGTTCAAGTACACTCGCATTCTAACCATATCTTACTCTGTTGCCACTCCCTTTCTCCAAGACATCACTTAATACAATAGACTGGACACTTCTCTTCCTGCTACTCTCCTTGCCTATGAAGTCTGAAGTCTGAATGTGACTGCCAGGCTAATGCTATTCAAAATAGTTTAGACTATGTTTTGCTCAAAATCCTCCAATGATCTCTCTTCTCATCAGAGCAAAAGACAAAATTTTCATATTACCTAGAAGGCTCAATGTGATATGATTCCTCATGACTTCTCTGACCTTACTTTCTTCTACTCCCCCATTCTTCTCTCTGCTCAGACCCTGCTACCCCCTCACTACTGCTCAAACAAGCTCTACATGTTCCCGTTCCAGGATATTTGCACATGTTCTTCACTGCCTGGAGAGTTCTTTATTCAGATAGCCACGTGGTCAGTTCCCTCACTTCTTGCTTTATGCCTTTACTCAAACTCATCTCTGAAGCCTCTGTCACTGCTTAATTTCCCTTCAGCATTTCACGTCATCTTTTACCTAGTTTATTTATTCTCCTTAATGTTTATCATTGCCTCTCATACAATACACTTACTGATTTAGTTTATTTTGCATCTCTTACACACATAGAATGTAAGCTCAAGGAAGACAGTTTTCTCCTCACCATTATATTTTTAGCACCTAGAACAGTGCCTCACATACACTAGACACTCAAAAGACACATGTTAAATGATAAATCAGTGGAAGGGTTCCTTTACTAGTCAAGAAAGAACTTTTTAAATTCTTTATCATTGTCGTCTTCTGAGAGCTTTAGAAGGCAAAAATCATAGCCAGCTAGTTTCCTGATAAATATGTTGAAAATATAAGGTGTTCATAATGTATTAATACTTCTATTATGAGATGGCATAGAAAATAAAACCAGAAGTATAAATCTTATAGAAAAAAGTGTAGTTTGTCTACTACTTGAGTGTTTTAACGAGGAAGCACATGATTTGGAAAGATCCATAGAAGAGAAAATGAAAATAGGCAAAGAGATGCAGTATCTTCAATTGCTTAAAAAAAGTTTTCCTCTATCCAGACAATGTCTGGAAAGGCTATATCTTTGTTTACTTGGCATTATTGTGTGACTAAAGTGAACACAAATGTGCCCAATTAGCCAGGAAGTTTACGCAAGGAAAAAATCCTTGAAGCTATAGAAAAGAAACTTGATCTAAAATCAGGCCCTATTATTTTACCAAGTAATAAAAGTACAAAATTCACTAAGAGTGCAGAGCAGATGAGCAACGAAGTAGAAACATGTTAAGAGAAATTTGTAAAATTCATGGGTAAATTTAGTCCATAACTCGTATCTAACAAAGAAGAAAGTTTAGTATCTCTCCTGTAAGTCTAGAGGTTCATGTCATAAAGAACTACTACTCAGTAATCTCACATAATCTGATACCCCTGTTAGAGATAGAAAATATTTGTACCTTTGGTCTAACTGTAATTTTTTTTATGTTCTTAAGTCTAAATATCTCAGCTCCATCTGGTTCAGCTGCACTTATCTAGACCCTGCTTCAGTTTCTTAAATAATGAGTATTTTACTAGAGAAATAAAAATAGCAAATGCTGATAACTGATTATGAGTTGTGAAAGAAAACATTGCTTATACACATACACACACACACACACACACACACACACACACATATTGAGTCCTGATGAGTTGAAATTTATGGCTGCTTAAAAAACTAAATTAATCTTCTTATATGGCACAGTAGAGCAAATCAATGTAAGGAATGATATACCTTGTAATCAAGCAATGCAAATAAATAAGATAATCAACATAAAATCAATATGCAAGTAAAAATGAAATATAAAGCAATAATCAGAAGTCTAAATATGACAGGTGATACAAATCATTTAACCTTTTTTTCCGCTTTTTTCTTAAACATGGCTTATGATTAGAATTATCCAGGGAGATTTTTTAAAGTACAAGTTTCCAGGCTATATCCCCAGAGGCTCTAATTTAGAGATTGGAGGTAGGATCTGAGAACATCAATAAACCATTCATAAAACATTTGGAATATTATGATGTAATGCTGTGTTAATGTTTCTCTTAGTCTAAGTCACCCCTGATCATTTAAAACAAAATAAGCTTAACATAAAAAGAATCATGTATAACCTGGAATGCTTCTCAAATACTTTTCAGAAATCATAATTTTGCTTACACAATGCAGTGATACAAGTTGAATAAGCTGGAAATACCAGAGACTTACACCTTTGGGACAAAATGTATAATGAGGCTGGAAGGAATGTTTTTGGACTCTAGAAGAGTAATTGGACTACAACTGTCAGCCCTTCCATTAGGGCAGCCATTTATAGCAATTAAAGAAAATGCAAGTAAGTATCAAATTTAAAACACACACACAGAAAAGAAGTTAGTATGGGAATTTCCACATTGCTTGTCTGATTGATAAGATTTTAACAAGGTTTCTCAGAACTGCAAAACTTGGTCTTCAGTTTCTGTCTAAGGAAAGTTTGGAGATCTCCATTTGGGACTTATCCTCACAGAAGCTGCCCTCTGCCTGATATTAAGTGCCTACAGAATCTCAATACCCAGTGTTAGGAAGTCTGCATTTTCCAATTTCAAATTTAAATCTTTAATTTTTTAACTACCACATGCCTGTAATAGGAGTACCTGGCAGTATAAACTGGCACTTCTGTTACAACTGACAATGCAAAAATGCACAATCTTCCCATCGGACTAGGACTGGCTTTGGACTCATTTGGATAGGGATGCTCAAATGACATCATCCAAATCAGATTAATTATATCTTTTTCTTTTTAAATCCATCAAGAACGTATTTAAATAACCTAGTTTAAGAAAGAAAATGTGACAAATATAATCTGCACACATCCTTGACTCTATCCACCTGGGATTGATTTTGGTATATAAAATTGATTTTAGACTTTTCCCATATAGATAAAACTTGCTTATCATGTAAAGAATCATGTGCGGCCAGGGAAATAGGATTAATTAATTGATTGAGCTTTAAGTCATGTAATCTGTTCCTAGACTTAAGGACAGATCTTCACCAAAACACATGAAGTGAGAATGGATGAATTTGGATCTTACAATTTCACATTGGAAGTAACATGATTAATCTATTAAGACAGTGGTAGATGATTTGTTTTTGAGGTTTTCTTCTACATTACCCAAATAAACTTGGTTCATGGAAACAAGGATTCCTAAGATATAGGAATCTTTTTTAGGGATAAAGAGGAAAAATTGCTGGAAGTTTCCTCATGCTCTGTATTGTAAGTGTAAGTTTAGAAATGGCCAAATGGGAAGCACACAATAGGAGATAATCCCCAGTATAAAATTCTATTTAGCAAAGAACATCACATGTCTAAGCAGTTGGCTGCTTACTTTCCACCTATCCCCAAGTAAAACCTTAAAACTGACAGCCTCATCACCTCACAGTGATACAGGGCAGGCAAGTTTCAAAGTGGAGCTTAGCCCATGAGGGTTCTTGGCTTTGCCCAGGAAAGAATTCAAGGGTAAGCCAGAGGTGGAAGAGAACAGCTTTATTGAAGAGGCATTGTTACAGCTCCAAGGTATTACAGCTGCTCCCCTCCTTGCCCCCCCCCCCACTTCAGAGCAGGGCTACTCCTTAGGCAAAGAGCAGCAGCTTGGGACAATTTTGCGGTCATAATTATACCCACTTTTAATTGCATGCAGATTAAGAGGTAGTTTATTCAGAATTTTCTAGGAAAGGTGTAGTACATTTTGAGTCATTGTCAAAGAGATCGGAGCAGTAACAACTGGGTGTTGCTGTGGCAACAATAAGTTGACATGACACAATGGTGAGCATATCCGATGGAAAGCTATCACCCTGACCCTGTTTTAGCTATTCCTCAATCTGGTCCTGTGTTTGAGCCCTGCCTCTGGAGTTGAGTCCTGCCTTCTACCTCAACAGAGCTCTAATCAGCCTCTTTAAAGGAATAAGGCCTATTATTTTAGCAAACTCAAATATATAACATAAAATCAACCTAACTGTTCAGAATTATTCCAATTCTATCATTATAAAATGCTGATAGACAGCTCCTTGTCTTCATACATACAAAACAAAAAGCAACAGGAAAGTGAATGATCAAGACAGAAACCAACCAAACAACAGAAAAACTGCACCCTAAAGAGGCAAACTCAATTCATGAAATTCAACAAAACAAAACACTCATTGGTTTCCTCAGGACTATATGGTAAGATGCTACCAAAAAATAAAACTGTCGGAGAATAAGAAAAGGCTATTGTAAATTAAAGAGAAGAGGCAAACGATCAACCACCAAAGATGTCCAACATCCAATTATCAGATATTTCTGAGAATAGAGAAAACAGCATAGAAAATTCTACAAGTAGGAAAGTATTTCTCAACAGTAAAGACTGTCTCCAAATTGAAAGTGCCCAAAGAATATAAACAGAACGAATTCTAGTGTCAATCTTGTACAATTTCAGAAAATAAATGATTTAAACACTTCTATTGTAACAACACAAACAGGGAAATCAGGACGAAGATGGTTTCGAACTTGAAATAAGCAACATTGCGTGCTATAAAGCTTCTAAGAATTTTTAAACTATTCTTAGGTGAACTATTATACAAGCTATCAATTAAGTATGAGTTTAATGGAATTTTAATAAATAAGAACATAGAGTTTACTCTTTTTTTGAGGAAGGAGAAAGATATGAGATATAAGAAACTGCAATATAAAAGAATTTCCAAAAGATGCCTACACAGCTTACCTAGAAAGATGCTAGTTCTAATTAGAACAGGAAGTCAGTGAACTATGAACATAAATATCCTCATGAGAAAGTACAGTGCATTCCACTCAAGAGATACTCATGGCAGAATCTGTAATTTCTTAATGAAAACAAAAATGAAAATTTAATATTATCTAATATTAAACTAAAAAATAAGGCATAGTTTTGATCAATTGATGAAATGTGAGAAAAGAGAATCTGTATAAACCTGATGTTGGAAATAGTCTTAAACTTCACAGGGGTTATAATATTCAATGAACAGAAAAGGACATACCAATTAGTGTTGCAGGGAGCAGTGTTTTCATAATTATAAAGTACTCATGGTTTTTAAGTTTTAGAATCAATTTATAAACAAAAAATCTGAAAGATATTAATTTGGTAATATAAAGATATCACTCATAGCTATTGATCATTGATGAAAGATGGTAGAAACCGCAGAGGTCCTAATATCCTCATCTACACAATTGGAAATCAAGAGAAATGTGCTGGGTTTAATGGGACAAGAAGTACAAGTTTAAGCCTATAATTTTAATAGTAACCAATGGAATATTAAGAATAGTAATTTTAAAATTTATATTTGAAAAGAGATGGATATTTGAGTAAGGGTTAGTATTGATACACTAAATTTTCATCTTTTTGAAAAGAGAATAAATGATGAAATTTTGATTATTCATGGCTAGTAGTATCTTACCTTATGGTCCTGAAAATACCCAAATGGGTGTTTTCAGAGGAACTGAAAACACTAAAAATGTTTGAGCTATGTAAGGTGGTTTAATAAACTGCTGCTTTGTTTCATACTTTTAAAAAAATTTGCATTTTTACCATGTGCTTGGCCTCATTTGTATTTTTATAATTTAAATATTTTTCAAATGAAATCCACCCTACAAAGCAGTTGATGGAGAACATGGATAAATAGGTTCCTTAGCCTAAGTCCATGCATAACTACTAACATGTAATGCAGATTTGCCTCATTGATTCAAAACGAATAAACTATTGAGGCTGTGAAGTGGATTAATGGGCTTTCCTTGGTTGACAGAGTATATCAGTGAGAAAAATAAATACCTCAGAAGTGGGTAATGAGAGAACTATGCTGGCTAAAAGAAACTCGAACAGTTATCTCATTATTTTTATAACTTACTGAACAGTGGTTTTTATGAACTATTAAAGTATTTTGGCCCCTGGCTGCATAAAAATAAAGGCAATATAATAAAGTTTTTTTTATTAAGAAATTAACATCTTTATAAAATCCAAATAGTATATTAAAGCCCAATAAGGCATCTTGTTTTCACAGCATATGTCTTTCTATATTATCAAATTATATTGTAGGGTATTTCATAAGTATCATTTTCTTTTTAAGATACTGAGCATTTTAGTCTTGCCTTAATAAAGGATAAATACTAATATTTTGTTTTCTAATTCTTTGAGATTCTAAAAAGCAAATTATAATAACAGTAAGATTTTAATGAAAATCGCTCTTATAGGACCACTAGTAAAACTATTTGATATGTTTATGCAACTATAGGTATATTTATATAAACTGATATTTCAACATAGAATTCCCTGCCTTATTTCTTTTTAAAATTTTTGTGATTAGATAGTAGTTGTATATATTTATAGGGTACATGAGCTGTTTTGATACAGGTAAGCAATGTGAAATAAGCACATTATGGAAAATGGGTTATTCATCTCCTCAGTAATTTATCCTTTGAGTTACAATTAGATCACATTGTAAGTTATTGTAAAATGTACAATTAAGTTATTGAGTATAGTTATCCTGTTGTGCTATCAAATCGTAGGTCTTATTCATTCTATTTTTTGTACCCATTTACCATCACCATTTCCCCCTGCAATTCTCCCACTACCCTTCCCAGTTCTAATAACCATCCTCTGTTCTCTGTCCCTGAGTTCAATTGTTTTGTTTTTCTTAGATCCCTGTTAATATTCTTTAATGTATTATCCTTTTAACAAGACCCTAATTCTTCCATTTTCTTCTTTCAAAATCATTGTTGTCAATTTTAAATCAACTCTGATTATCTGAACAACATTTATGACTTCCTGGGTTACTCATCAGAGTTTTTAAACTGTTATATAATGAAGAATGAGGTAGATATTGCGAGTTTCTGGTCTGCATATCTGATAATACTTTTTGTTTATTAGAACAAATCTAAAAGTCTAAGAAACACTTTGAATTTCCTTCAGATGAGGGCTACAGATGGACTTTTATTTTTTACCTATTTTCAAGACAAAGTCTTACTCTGTCATCAAGGCTCGAGTGCAGTGACATGATCATCGTGCAGCCTCCATCTCCCTGGGCTCTGGTGATCCTCCCAGCTCAGCCTCCTCAGTAGCTGGGACTACAAGCACGCACAATCACACCCAGATAATTTTTTTTGTATTTTTTGTAGAGTCAGGGTTATACCATGTTGCCCAGGTTTGTCTTGAACTCCTAGTTGCAAGTGATCTACCCACCTCAGCCTCCCTAGGTACTAGGATTAGAGGAATGAGCCAACACTCTTATCCACTTTTTTTTTTCTTTTTCTTTTTCTTTTTTTTTTTTTTTTAACAGCAGTCTGATATTCTTGTGATACTCTAGACATTTAGGCAAGTTTCTATATTCTCCACTACATTTTTCTAGTTCATAGAAAACGTACTGAGTAATAGGTATAATGAGTTGAATAATCTACTTAAGATATTTTTAAAGATACAAATTGATTTAATGTTTAGTATTTTTAATTTAATTAATAAATGAAACTGATTAAGGCTAATGCAATGGAAAATGGGCAAATGATACACATTTTTATTGGTTCTGTATTTACATTAAAGAAACAGTTGTATATAATAGTGGAATTACCATCCTACTAAGAGAAAACCATTAAAGCCATGTGCTATTCATGATTTAAAAAAATGAAAACTGAAATCCCTGTACCCAAAGGTCCCTTTTCTTTTCTTTTCTTTTTTTTTTTTTTTTTTGACAGAGTCTCTCTGTTGCCCAGGCTGGAGTGGCATGATCTCTGCTCACTGCAACCTCTGCCACCCAGGTTCAAGCAATTCTCCTGCCTCAGCCTCCCAAGTAGCTGGGACTACAGGCGCCTACCACCATGCCCAGCTATTCTTTGTATTTTTAGTAGAGATGGGTTTTCACCATGTTGGCCAGGCTGATCTGGAACTCCTGACCTCAGGTGATCTGCCCACGTTGACTTCCCAAAAAGCTGGGATTACAGGCGTGAGCCACCATACCAAGCCTACCCAAATGTTCTTAGTATATCTTTTGTGTTGCAGGTAGTTTTATGAACTCTACTTAAATAACTGATAACAGCATTAAAGCCTTGCAGAGGCAAATATGATTTATACTACCTGTAATTTTCCCAAGTATAGGATTAAATATGATCATTTATATACACTGTCATTAAATTTGGAAACTTGAAAAAAATACATTTGTAAAATAAACGGCTTATTTGCCAACTTTCTTTTTCCTCCTTTACATACAACTATATTACACTATTTTACAGCCAGCTCCAGCCAGGGGACGAAGCTCTGGCTGGAGCAATACAGTCTGGAATAAGGTATGCTGCTAGACAGGTTTGTTTGTACAAACCCTCTGTTGTGACCTTCAGGAATCTTTCTGGGCCTTCTAGCCAGGTACAGAGGACAAAGTGAGAGGTGCTTGGGTCCATACAGGACTACATAGACTGCAGCCAGTCTGCATTGCCTTGGATCAGTTTGTAACATGGGGAAGAAGTATATTACGTAAAGCCACTGAAATTCGGGGTTTTCATGACAAGTAACCCACCTTTATTCCACAAAATTGTACCAAGTCACCAAGGAACATAGGGAAATAAACAACCCCAGATTAAGAATCAGAAGACCTAGATTGTAGCCCCATATCTGCCATCTTTCACATAAATAGCCATAGTTAGCATCAACGATGTTGCTTTTGATGAGCCCCATGTTGGCAACAGCACTGCTTAGTAATATCACTAATACAAAAGCTTGTAGTAGGGACTCTGTTCAACACCCATTAAGTTGCTTACAAGGCTAAACAGGTGTTCCACAGGTAGAAACAAGTGAATTGGCTCAGATTTTCAAATGACATAGCAAGTAGCAAGACCAATGTGAGAATCCAAGTCACTAGAGCTCCTGCTGCCTGCCTCCCCACCACTCCCAGGAGGATGCTGCACAGTTACACCACTGCTCCATGCCTCAGCCTCCTCAACAGAAATGGGGCAGGCTTGGACTAGAAAAACTCTAAAGGCTCCTAGACTCTAATACTTCTCTGAGAAAAAGAAATAGTTGTTAGGAAAACATAGAAGTCTTGGCTGGCATGTTCATATCTGTGCTAACTTATAATAGCTGTGTTGTATCCCCTTCGGAACTGTCGAGAATAAAGATAATGGCCCTTCTCACTAAGCCTCCCTCCATCTCTCTTCCTCTCATTCACCCTCTCCCATTCTCCATGACCTACAGCAATCTGTGATGAGACTCCTGCCAACTACAGGGAAGATAGGAGCCTCAGGAAGACAAACCATGTGTATGTCACAAACTTTATACCTCCCAAATTTTACATGTTACCTGGAAGATACTTAAATAACTGTAACATTTAATTATTTTAGAAGCAGGGGTGGTAATCTCAATACATAGCACTTCAGTGAGGAAGCCATCTAGGGACCTCTGAGGAGTAGGATTTGTATATTTGGAACAGGTGGGCTACAGGCTGGGGAATGATCCAGATAGAGGACAGAGGGTAAGTTAGGCAGTCATGGGTAAGAAGCATAAGAAAATCAATTCTGGGCACAGTAGAAGATGATTCACTCCACATACCGTCTGCTTTTCTACTCCCTGGCCTTGAAAATATATTTGTCGTCTTGCCTGTTCTCCTTCCAGACCTACCACTTTACTACCTATATTCTAATGATTTTCATATTTTTTGCATTTTTTAAAACATATATATGGCACTTAACTATGCAAGACATTTGTCTAAGCATTACTAAACATTAGGTCATTTAATCCTTATACAACTTCATAAGGTAGGTGTACTATTTTTAGCCCTGTATTACAGCTGAGGCACTGAAGACCTGAGTGATTGAACAGCTTGCCCAAGGTCATGCAGCCGACACGGGTTTAAACTAGGAAATACCCAGTTAGCTCAGACACACCTCTTGAATCTTAAACAACTATATCCAGATATTTATGGCATGGCATACATTTGGAAAATCATCTAAATAGATGTAACTGTTAAAGACTTGAATTGGGTCATTGATTGTCAATAGGTACAGAATGCTGGGGAAAGAACCAGGAGTAGGACCCTGGAAATGTTCACTTTTAGAAACAAAGCCAGCAGAGTCAAGGATAGAATCGAAAACAAAAGCAAGACAAATGAAGGCCTCTAGTGCCATACGATCTCTGGAAACAGGCAAAACAGAAACATAGCCCACGGGTCTAAAACCTTAGTGGCACAAGTGCTAATAAAAAACCACAACACTCCATCTTTTTGTGACTTGTTTGAAAGCAATACAGAGAACAATGTGTAGGTAGTGATGAAGTGAAGACACTGAATGTAAATTTATAAAGGAACAAGTGTTGCTACAGACAATGCATTAAAAGATATGATTCTGCTGAGAGATTTGGGAGTGCTTTTGCTTTTTTGTTTAAACTCTTAGCCTTTATTCTCTAAATAAAAGAAAAAAAGTTCAGCCAAATAATTTCTATTCAGATTTATGCTCTCTGTGGAATATTGGCTGTATAAGAAGAAAGGTGGTAATTTGTTGAGTGGTGTATTGTTTAAAGCAAATGTTTATCAGTGAGTGTGCTGAGGAGTAATTGAGCTTCACTGACTTCAACAGCAACCATGGATCCTACTGATTCCAAGGGATACACACAGAACTGCTCAAAGAAAGCTAAGCTAAGTAAGAAGCAAACAGTGAATTTTCTTATTTTCTAATTTCATCTTTTAAGTGGGCATCCTCATGACTCCTTGAAAGGCGCTGACGGCTAAAATTAACATGAAATACTTTTTGTTTTATGTCAACCCTTAATTTTGGCCTTTTTCTCCCCTTCATGATCCCAAGTTCAGACACAGCCATCAAGTGCTTGGGGTGATCAAATGCGAACCTCTGCTATTTGCCATCATTTGATGTAATTTTAGTGTCAACTTGTTCACTTTTAAAATGTCAGCAACACTTGTTCAAACTGAATCAAACAAAAGAAACTTTGGTTGTCAGGGCATTCCAAGAGATCACAGAATAATGACTAAATACTTGTATGTGTTCCAAAGACCACCAGAGGAAAAAAAAAATATGAGCACTGAGATGATAGAAGCTACAAAATAAGATGCAACAATTTCTACAACTCCCCACTCTAATGCTGAGGCATTTTAAGATATGTGAAGGCCAGCACTAAAAGCTAATGACTGTAACAGAGTCCTAAATATCTTGCAAAGTTACTAAATTCAACCTCCAGCTCCCATACATGTTCTTAGGGTGATATAGAGGACATTCATCTCATTACAGTCTTCTGAACTCCCTTTATGTGTTATATAAATTACTACCCAATGAGTTTCATTTCCTCACTTTGAAGCCATTTTGTCAGCCTCTCTTGCAACTGGGGCAGAGGTCTACATGTTCAGTAGTTGAGCTAGTCAAATACAGCATGTTCTCAAATACTGTGATTTGATTCAACATCATTCCATAAGGTAGATGAGAAAAAAAGTAGATTACTGTCTAGGGCCGTTGCCTACATTGGTTTTCTCCAAGTACTCTGGCTTCCTCTCACCTCCCATAGCTGTGCACTCTAGGTGATTGGCTGTATCAATGGCTCATGTCTGAGTGAGTGTGGGTGTGTACTGAGTGTACACTGTGATGAGATGACATTGTGTTCAGGGTGGGTTCCCACTCTGTGCCCTGAGCTGCTGCAATAGACTCTGAGCACCTGAAACCCTGAAATGGAATAAGTGATTTGGAGAATGAATATATATGGTTAAATAAAAATTCCTAAAGATCATGATGATCATACAAATGCAGGACAGCAAATGATGCAGTTCAAAAGCACTTGGAAAGCCTGCTGATCTGGTTTGGCTCTGTCCCCACCCAAGTCACATCTTGAATTGTAGTTCCCATAATTCCCACATGTTGTGGGAGGGACCCCCGGGAGACAATTGAATCATGGCACTCATTTCCCCCACACTGGTATCATGGTAGAGAATCAGTCTCACGAGATCTGATGGTTTTCTATGGGGAAACCCCTTTCACTTGGCTCTCATTCTCTCGTCTGCCACCTTGTTAGATGTGCTTTTGCTTTTCACCATGATGGTAAGGCCTCCCCTGCCACATGGAACTGAGATGATTAAACCTCTTTATAAATTGTCCAGTTGCAGGTAGGTCTTTATCAGCAGTGTGAAAACAGACAAATACACCTACCATATTGGTTATTGTTTATTTTCCAATGTTTGTGGTAGTAGAAGTTTATCCTGACAATTTTTGCTTTAAAAACATTTCTTAATTCTTCATGATGACTGCCATCACTTACTGATTCACCAAAGATGGGTAGTTAAATTTTTTATTAATCTTTTTAAAATGTATGCATAACTCATATTTTAATGTTAGCATTGTTTTGAGTATTTAGAAGTTTGGTGATGTTTTTGTGACCAGAAACATGATGTAGGAATTTAAGTCTTGTTCATATCAATTAGCCTATGGTAAATTTGTCATACATCATTTCACTTAAACTCAGTTTCCAAGAACCTATTGACAATGTTAAGACTTACTATATGCATACCGGAGACTGCTTTTAGAAAGAGAGTGATGTGGACTGGGCAGTACAGTGTGAGGGTGGCAGAGGACAGCAGGATGATCAAGTCTCAGCGAAAGTGACAACAGAGGTCTAAGCCAAGAGTCTCATGCTCAGGAACACTAGTGTGAGATCCCTAAGGCTAGGGACAGTGGCTATAGAATCTCCTTTGGAGCAGCCTCATGTATAATAAAGATGTAATTCTTGGCCACCCAGGTGAAACTTAACCCCTTGCTCTCTCAAGAAACACAGATGCCCATTTAACATCATTTACAAAGCTTCTTGTACCTTAAATGAGCTAGGTTTTATTTTTTGCAACTAAGAATATTTACCTTTAAATGGCAAACTCAAGCAATTGATTTTTAACAGATATATTAATATAATGAAAATAAAGACTAACTGCTGGTCTTATCTACTGTATTGATTTTGCCTATGACCATTTTTTTTTCCCTCAAACAAATTCTGGAAATGCATATGAATTCTTAGCTCTGCTGGCTTCATGAATCTGTTTATTTATTCAACTGTGATGTTGTGATCATGTGTAAAGTTCAGAGTATCCAGAATCCGATGTATAATGATGACAAAAACTGTCCTTGACTTCAAGAAATTTCCATGGCTGATGGTATAAGCAAATTAGGAAATGAGCATGTATTATACAATAATATTAGGTAATTTATGCCATAATGAAATCAAGAAGAGGTTGCTAGGGGAGCATTTAACCTAGCAGTCTGTGCTCCAGTGCTCTATTTAACCCAGGCTTAGAGGTAAGAAAGTCAAAGACCAGGTAAAGAAAACACTACTAAAAAAAAAAAAAAAAATGTGTAGGGCTAGGGAAATGTAAAAGTGGAATGTTGGCAGTAGTAAGGAACAACATATGCAAAGTCTGAATTTCTAGAAAAAAAGGATTATATGTCCAAATGATGGCAGAGAATGCAGTTGAACCTGAGCTATACCTGAAATGAGAATGTGAAAAGGAGAGAAACTGACAGGTTAACACGGAACATATCACAATGTCCCATGTTGTGGAATGGTCAACACGAGAAATGTCTATAGGCTGGAACATAGACCTCAGGTGAACTAGGTTAAAGAGAATGTTGATGCCATGACAAATTTTAAAGCAACGTTTCTTATTTTCTTGTCTGACTGCTTAAAATAGGCTTATCATTTTTTCCGTAACATGCAAAACAATTATGGGTATGTAAGGGTCTCACTGTAGCGTCCTCATGTAAGTGTCTTGTTTAATTTTAATCAGCCAGAGGCTAGATATACACTTAAGATGCTGAGCAGAAAAAAGCAGTGGAGTTCTCACTTCAGGTAACATGCATCAAGTTTCTCTCCTGAAGTCATCCCTCAGTAGCTTAGCCACCCGATGTGCAACAAGGTTCAGGTCTTAGAAACGAGCAGTTTTATTTCTGTCTTATGTCACTACCAACAGTTCACAAAAAAAATTTTTTTTTGGCTCAGAATGCAGATCAAATCACCTAACATATGCCTGCCTCTTTTCTCTAAGTCACCCTCCTTTGTCTAAAATAAAGTGGTTTCTTCTTAGGCCTCAAGTCTCAAGCTAGGCACTATATTTTTCACTTATCTTCTATAATATTGAGTCTTCCTATTGGGGAAAGCTCTCTTCTGTCCCTTCACATTCTGTTAAAGGATTTCTCCCCACAACTATGTTCCAAAGGCTGATTACATTCTCTATTCTTGGAAACTTATCTCTTTGTCATTTTTCCCATTTTCAAGACCCCTGCGAACAAACATGGAAGAATCCTGAGACAAAGCTTTAGGAACCTTGGAACTCTTCAATATTCAAAGTACATTTATTAAACACTGACAGCCGCCCTGAGCCAGTGAACAGTATGCCATACTTTAATAGACTCAGAATTTGGTTTTTATGCCCCAGAAAGAGACGCATAAAACTTCTATTCATACCCTAAATAGTTGATGCTTATATTATTTATCATTGGCCACTTGTTATAAAAATCTTTATTGCATAATTTTAAACTGATGATAATAGTGTTTCCTGTATCAAACTTGATGCTAGGACTTTTATTAAGGTGATTCTCCTGTCTGGCACTGAGTTCTAACCTTGAGATCAGTAACAAGTATACTAAACAATCAATGGTTAAGATAGGCAAGATTCATTTCATTGTGAGCCTTGGACTTTCCTGTAGACCAGTAATGCTCAATGCATGGCCCCCACACCAGTAGCATCCACATCACCTGGGAATTTATTAGATGTGGAAATTATCTGACTTTACCCAAGACACATTGTATCAGACTCTGGAGGTGAGGGACTAGAAATCTATATTTTAATAAGTCCTCAAAGTAATTCTTGATGCACGTTCAAGTTTGAGAATCAAGATGCAGAAACATCGTACCTGATGACTTTCACATCTTTAGCCTTAAAGAATGAGTTAAGAATCTCACAAAAGAATACAAAGAGCCGTGCAAACAGATACGACTTCCTTAAAAATTAAATAAGCTAAGCAAAACCTGTTATTCTAACTTTTATTTATTAAACTATCAAAGACTTTTCAAAATCATAATGCCAGTGTCAGTGAGGGTCAGGGAAACAGACAGTAAGTGGGAGTGTAAACTTGTTCAGGTTGTAAATAGCAATTAGATAATAATCAAAAGCTTTAAAGATATCTAACTTCTTGCACAGAATTTCAACTCTAGGAAGATATTGTGAATAAATAAGTTTAAACCTTCAGCTCTGCAGTGAAACAGACCTTGGCACAAATGCTTCTTTCACTTACTGGCCTTATGGCCTTCGAGGAGCATCTTTAAACTCTCTATGCCTCGGTCTCCTCTGTAGACTGCTAATTTCATCAACTGCTTCATAATGTACTGTACAAAATAAATGTAATCCATTTTAGGGTTGCCAGACAAAATACAGGACATCCAATTAGATTTGCATTTCAGATAACAAGTAGTATTTTGGTATAAATATGCCTCAAATTTTGTCAGACAAACTTATGATGAAAAGATTCATTGTTACCTGAAATTCAAATGTACCTGGATGTTCTGTGTTTTTACTTACTAAATATGGCAACTGGTTCTATAATAACTCAGTATACCCATCATTTTAAGTTTTCAAAAAAATTAGCTATTAAATGATTTTTAAAGAATATTAGTGACAGAAGTTTTCTAGTTTATATTGAGATTAGTAGTTCTGTGAAACTCGAAAAAGTTTATACTTAAGAAAACTTCATAATATGCAGATGAATATGCTGAAATACAATCTTAGGATGTCTCATATCTAGAAATACTCCTGAGTAATCAAAGACATTCAATATCTTGAGTTTGAATAAACCCAAATTAACTGGAAAACCTGATTTGTTAAAACATTTTGAGCATCTCAGTTCTGCTGCACTATAGGAAAATATTTGCTTATACATGTGTCAAAAAAACTCCTCTGATAATAGAACAAAATAGAGAGTAGGGCTGCTGACTTTGGAAGAAACAGAAAGAAACCCATGTGCTATCAATTTGTTACTAATAAAATGTAAACATCCTGGAAGTTTAAATTGCATTTGATTCAGCAACCAAAAATAAATTCATCTTTTTAAAACTGTAAAGTTTTCTCTTTATACCAATAAGTTAGTGACTTGTAATTATGCCCCAAAACGTATGTGACACAATTTAAAACGAAATATTGAGCAGAACAGCAATAGTTATAACTTGCCTTTTCTCTCTCTCACTTAAAAACTGTAGCTGGATGCAAATTCTGAAAGAGGATAAATTGTGGCAAGGTCTGTCTTCACCATCAAAGAGGCTGCATCATGAATGGTCATGAATGATTGAGCGTTTTGCCTGTCTTGATAGATGGAGATTCCTTTCTGATCAATACTGCCTGCTGCTGTGATCGGTATTGACTTGAGCTGTGGTTGAATTCAGTGGTTACATAAATATTTGGGGTTGTCCAGAAAACAGATCATTTGCTTGTGGGTTGTCTGAAAGAATTAATGGAAGAAGTACTATTGGAATTTGGTCTTGAAAGTGACTAAAATTTGGCAAGATAAAGAGAGGAAAAGAAGTATGCCAGGCAGATAGGAGATACTAACAGTAAATCTCTTGGGGTTCAATGAGTAAAGTAAAACAAAATGTTCTTGAAAGAACGAAAGAGGAAAAAGCTGAGAAAGTAACTTTGGGCCTGCTTATGGGGTGCCAAGAAGTATGAATCATAGCATAACACAAGAGGAAGATATTGGGGTTTTGTAAACAGAGGAGTAATAGATACAAATTAAATTTTCAGAAGGCTAATCAGAAGGGAACATTGAAAATGTGCTTGTGGAAGGAAGGGATTGAAGAAAAGACACTAGTTACAACCTCTCCAGAGAGGCTTGGCATTAAGAGGTGAGAGATCAGCCTTGTGGGAACAGAACACAGAAATAAAGCAGCCATGATGAAAACTAAGTTATGATAAGCAGCAATGGCTAAAACATGGTTTATACAATGAGAACAGGGTAAAATGAATGGAGAGGAATCTGGCTTCTGGTGAAGACAGTACAGGGGCCAATCAGAATAAGGACGTCATCTTAGTGGGGTGTTTAGTGGTTGTCCAGAAAGCATATCCTTTCATGGTACGGTTATAAGCATTTAATCCCCAAAATAACTTTGTCATTAAAATTAATAAAGATGGAATGCTTCATATACAGAACCAGCAATTGTAAGAACAAAAGGACTCGTGTTGAGACAAATAAAATTAGCTTAGAATAGTACAGAAGCCAAAGTTGAAAAAACAAGAAGGCCAGAGTAAACAATACCAGTCTAGTAGGACTAACAAGAAAATGGGCATACTGAGCCAATCAAATGATGAGAGTAAGAATTCTGGGCCGGGCGCGGTGGCTCACGCCTATAATCCCAGCACTATGGGAGGCCGAGGCAGGTGGATCACAAGGTCAAGAGATCGAGACCATCCTGGTCAACATGGTGAAACCCCGTCTCTACTAAAAATAAAAAAATTAGCTGGGCATGGTGGCATGCGCCTGTAGTCCCAGCTACTCGGGAGGCTGAGGCAGGAGAATTGCTTGAACCCAGGAGGTGAAAGTTGCAGTGAGCCGAGATCACGCCATTGCACTCCAGCCTGGGTAACAAGAGCAAAACTCTGTCTCAAAAAAATAAAAATAAAAATAAAGAATTCTGTAACAGGAAAGAATATAAAAAAGTTGATGTTTAATGGAGAGATAGTATGTTACTTTAAGAAACAGTATGGTGTTTGAACTCCCACCCCAGTTAGATTGTTTGCATGCTTCAATTAAATGGAAATAATAATGTTTTAGTGAGAATTTATTTAATATATTTTATTTAACAAATAATTGTGTATATTTATTGACTACGAGGTGGTGTTTAATCCATGTATACATTGTAGAAAGACTCCATAAAACTAACATACCAACTCAGCCACTTATTTGTGTATGTGTTTAGAAAATCAAAATTCTGAGTTTTTAGCAATTTTGAAATATACTTCATACAAATTTATAGGTACAAGTGTAACTTTGTTATGTGTGGTAGTCAACTTGGGGTTTAGGGTATGTCACCCAAATAATGTACATTGTATCCATTAAGGGATATCTCATCCACACCCTCTGGCACCCCATTACCCTTCCAATTCTCCATTGTCTGATTCCACTCTACATCCATGTTTACTTACATCATTTTAGCACCTACTTATGAGTGAGCTGTAATGTTTGTCTATGTCCAGCTTGTTTCACTTAAGGTAATTAACTCCAGTTCCACCTGTGTTGCTGCAAAATAAGTGATCTCATTTTTTATGGCTGAATAATATTCCATTGTTCTTATGTACCACATTTTATTCAATCTGTTGATGGATACCTAAGTTCAGTCCATTTTTGCTATTGTGAATAGTGCTACAATAAATATGTAAGTGCAGGCTGTTTGATAGAAATACGTATCAACAACTGTGGCCACATGAAACTCAGTAGGTCACTAAACCTTATTTCTTCAGTCTAACAAATTTCATACCTTTTGATCAATATCTTTCCTCTTATAACCACCTTTTTACTCTGGTTATAGGAGGTAATTTTTTTAGATTACACATGTAAATGAAATTGTATACTATTGTCTTTCTGTGATTGGCTTATTTTACTCAGCATGTCTTCTAGTTCATTGTGTTGTCACAAATGACAAAATTTCCTTTTTCAAGTCTGTATGGTATTCCTATAGAGTATTTCTACACACACACACACACACGCCACATTTCTTTATTGGTCACTTAGGTTGTTTCCATATCTTATCTACTATTTATAAATAATGCTGAAATAAACATGAACATATAGATATCTCTCAGGCATACTGATTTCAATTCCTCTTGATAAGTACTCAGAAGTAAAATTGTTGAATCATATGGTAGTTTTAGTTTTCTGAGCGACCTCCCTACTATTTCCCAAAATGGTTGTGCTGATTTACATTACCACCAGCAGTATACAAGGGTTTTCTTTTCTTCACATGGACACTATTACTTATTTGATAATGGCTATTCTAACAGGTGTGAGGTGACTCATTGTAGTTTTAATTTGCATTTTCCTGATGATTAGAAATGTTAATCATATTTTTTTCACATAGTTGTTAAAAATGTGTATCTTCCTTTGAGAAATGCTTATTCAGGTCCACTGCCCATTTTTCAATTGAGTTTGTTTTGCTATTGAATTGTTTGAATTCCTTGTACAGATACTAGCTTCCTATCAAATATATGGTTTGGGAGTATTTTCTCCCACTCCATAACTTGTCTTTTCACTCTTGTTTTGCTACGCAGCAACTTTTTAGTTTTATGCAATTCCATTTGTCTATTTTTGGCTTTGGCTGCGTTTATTTTTTTTCTTTTTGATGCGTTTTGTTAACTGGTTCTCGTTTTAGGCCTTTGTCACTACAAATTTCCCACTCAGAACTGCTTTTCCTGCATCCCACAAGTTTGAGTATGTTGTGTTTCCATTTTCATTTTTCTCTGAAATTTTAGTTTTCCTCTTAATTTATTCTTTGATCTGTTTTGTTGTTTAGGGACATGTTGCTTGATTTCTACCCATTAATGAGTTTTCCAAAATTCCCCCAATTATTGATTTCTAGTCTCGTGACACTGTGGTCAGCAAAGATACTCAGTACAATTTTAATACTGAATTTGTTAAGACTTGTTTTTTGGCATAACATATGATCTATCCTGAAGAATATTGAGTATGCTTAAGAAAAATAATGTGTATCCGTTTACTATTGGATGGAATATTCTGTAAATACCTGTTAAGTTCACTTTGTTTAAAGTGTTAAGTCCAGTGTTTACTTATTAATATTCTGTCTAGATGATCTGCCCAAACTTGAAAATGGGGTACTGAAGCCTCTTACTGTATAGCAGTCTATGTCTCCTTTCAGATCTATTAATATTAGTTTTATATATTTAGATACTTCAGTTTTGGGTACACATATATTTACAACTGTTATAACTTATTGATGATTAATACCTTTATCATTATATGATGACTTTGTCTCTTTTTACAGTTTTTTACTTATTCTACTTTGTCTGATACAAGTATAGCTACCCACACCCTCTTTTGGTTTTCAGTTGTATGAAATATCTTTTTTCAACTCTTCATTTTTAGGGGATAGGTGTGTTCTTAGAAGTGAAGTGAGTCTCTTATAGACAGCATATAGTTTTTTTGTTAATTTATCCATTAAGCTAGTCAGTATCTTCTGGAAAATTTAATAATTTACAATCAAAGTAATTATTGATAGGTAAGAACTTTCTAGTGCCATTTTGTTATTATTAATTTGTACTTTATTTGTTCCTCTCTTTATCTCTTGCTGTCTTCTTGTGTGGAATGCTGACTTTCTGTAATGATTTGAATCCTTTATTTTTTTATTTTGTGCATCTAATAAGTCTTTTTGCTCTGTGTTTACCATGAGGCTTACATAAAATATCTTACAACTATAACAGGCTGTTTTAAGCCAATAATTATTTAATTTGATCACTTCAAAAACTACATTTTACCCCCATAATTTGTTTTGAAGAAATTATTTTGTATCTTTCATGGTTTGTTTCTCAGCACATTTTTGTAGCTACAATTAACCCTTGAACAGCATGGATTTTGAACTGCTTGGGTCCACTTGTACATAGATTTTCTTCCACCTTTGCCATTCTGAGATAGCAAGATAAACTCTTCTTCCTCAGCCTACTCATGAGGATGAAAACCTTTATGAGGATACATTTCCACTTTATACTTTATGATTTTATGATTTTTGTAACATTTGTCTCCAGCTTTCTTATAATCAGTGTATGATATATATATATATATATATAATTACATGTTATATAAATATAAATTATATTACCTATTATGTATTTATATAACATATAAAATATGTGTTAATTGACAATGTTATCAGTAAGGCTTCCAGTCAATAGTAGGCTATTAGTGGTTAAGCTTTTAGGTAGTACAAAGATGTATGTGGATTTCATACTGTGGGGTGAGGATTAGCATCCCTTACCTTTGCTTTGTTCAAGTGTCAAGTATATATATGTTTTTAGTACTTTTTTCTTCCAACAGTTATACTAACTACACATGACAGTTCATTTTCATATCACAAAAGTGTTCTAAGTTAAACTATATACTTTTACCAGAGTTTTATATTTTTGCATATTTTCATGCTGCTACATAGTGAACGTTTCTTTTGATGTGAATGGCTCCTTTTAGCATTTTTTTTTTGTAAGATGGGTGTAGAGGTAATAAATTCCCTTAGCTTTCATTTGTTTGAGAAAGTTATCTCCCCTTCATTTTTGAAGGATAGAATTTCTGTGTATAGTATTTTGGGTTGGCAAGTTTTAAAATTTAGCTTTTTAAATATATTATTCCATTCCTTTATAGCCTTCATGGTTTCTGGGGAAAATAAAACCCCTTCTTATACTCTCAAGCAAGTCCCCTTGTTTATAACAAGTTGCCTTTTGCCACTTTTCATATTCTCTAACTATGACAATTATAATGTATCTTGGTGTCACCACCCTGTTAGGTATGTCCATTAAGGTTTCTAGATCTGGATTTGTATTTCCTTCCCAGATTTAGGGAGTTTTATGCCATTATTTTTTGGGAACAGTTTTATGTATCTTCTCTCTCTTATCCCTGTTATTCATCATTAATGCATGTATTATTCTGCTTGATAGTGTCCCATATCTCTCTTAGGCTGTCTTCTCCTTTTCCAGCTTCTTTTCTTTTTGTTTCTCATATTGGATAACTTCCAATGACTGTCTTCAAGTTTGCTAATCTTTTCTTCTGTGTTATTTAATCTATTGTTGCACTCCTCTATTAAATTTGGGATTTTGGATATATTCTTCAGCTTGATTACTTCCATGTGGTACTTTTTAAGTATTTTCTGTCCCTTGTTGACATTCATAATCTGTACATATGGTGTTCTCTTTACTTCAGTGAGTATCTTTATTACTGTCCTTTTGAATTCCTTGTCGGGTAAATTCCATATCTATATTTTATTAGGATCGGCTTCTAGAGTTTTGTCTTGTTCTTTAGTCTGAAACACATTTCTTGATTCTTCATGCTCTGTGTTGGTTTCTGTGCAATACATAAAAGAACCACATCTCCCAGTCTCATTAGACTTACCTCTTGCCAGAGATATTCCTCCTCAATCAGCCATCCAGAGATTCTATATGCCTCTAAACTCTTCATGCTTTCCCAACCTCCTGCTTTTATTCTTAGTGACCCTCAAGCAGTTAGTTTCGAGTCATTTCACTGAGAAAAGTGAGGTAGAAGCCAGTCTTTTGGGATGTAGGTGGAGAGGGTGTTGTGTTAGATGTGTATTCCCATTCCTTCTTTCCTTGCAGAGGAGCTGAAAATCAGTATATCTCCCCCTTGTTCTGCCCTACACCAAGAAGATGGCCTGTGATGCATGTATTCTTGATCAAATTGTTCAGTTTGGGCCCGAAGAGATAGCTACTGAATACCTGCAAGTTGAAAAGTCTGCTTTTTGTGCGCTGTGGTCTAGGGAGACTCAGGAGTGCAGAGCTCTGTGAATTACCAGAACTAGGTAATTTAGGAGCCATTTCCTCAAGTGAAGGCTGTAAAAACCAGTCTGCTCAATGAAGGCAGAAACTACCTGGAGGGAGTGCCTGCAGATCTACATTTATTGCTGTAGAAAGCCAGGGAAAAAGGTATAGGGAGTTTCTGCTCTCCTGTTAAAGCAAGGAGAAGTCTTTACCTCTCTTAGCAAGGAGATACTTTCTGTCTGAAATTATCACTGAAGCAAATCAGGGAGGAAGATGCAAGGAGTGCCCTATTTTTGCATTCAGGCCTGAAGAGGTCCTCCAGCCTCCCTCTAATAGGAGATTGAAAGAATTTATCTCAGGAGCAAGCCATAAGAGAAGGCGTAAGATGTTCTGTATCTCCCATTAAGGATCCGAGAGGTTTATTTTTTATTTGCTGTATAGGCTCTTAGATAAAGGCTTATTACAGGCCAGAACCACAGGGAGCTCCTGAAATGGGTGTGGCCAAATCCTTTCCAGGGACAAAGTGCAAGCTGGAGTGATCTTGGGAGCTATAGCAGCTCAAAGTGCTCAAATAGTTCAGACCCTCTCTTTGTTCTTTGTGCTCGAGGGAAATCCTTTGACCTTCCCCTAACTTTCCTCCAGCATGGTGATCTAAGAGAGAAGCGCTTCAGCAGGGATTATGCAAATTGGGCCCTCTGTATGTGGTACAAGCTCTTCACCCCTCAGGAAGAAGCTGGGAGTTAAGGTTTCCTTCCCAATTATAAGGCACTGGTACACAGGGTGTGGTGACTGCACAAGTGTATCTGCTTTTTAAAAAAACCCATCTTGATGTAGTAATTTTCTCAGTCATATGGTAAGTAGGAATATTTCAACTGGATTCTGGCTTTCTTTTGGAGAGAATCGAGCCATGTATAGGAGTTTACATACTGTCTCTGGAAGGAGGGACGGTAAGGAGCCTACTCTTCTGCTATGTTGCTGACATTCCTGAGTGAGAATGTAAATGTCAGGTTAGCTGGGTTAGCTATCCAGGATACCAGTCAGTAAGGGGTTGGAGAACATGCTCAAAATGTGAAATGTAGGGTACTGCATTTCTAGAAACTTCTTGAAGATTTTTCTGTATGTAGTTAGAAGAAGCACTGCAGCCTTTCGAGTTGGGAAAGTGGACTAGGGAGCCCTCAAAAATTTCCTATCCCATTTTGGCCCATAGTCATTTAACATACAACAGACATTACACTCAAATGTTTTTAAAAAAATTGTAGAGCTTTTATTTTCAAAGTGAACTGTGCCACCACGACTATCAAACAATATATCATTTCTGTGTCTACTCCCAATTCTGGGTTCTTTGTCCCATCTAATTAAATGCTAACCAAATACGGGAGAATATTGTGTTGAGAGGGAGCAAATACACTTGCCTCAAACACCCACAGATTTTAGCTTGTTGCTGATCTGTGTCATTATAAAAATTGAATGTATAAAACAACTTAGGACATAGTAAGAACTTCATTCAATAAATGCATCTTTCAACATTGTTATTCGACTAATTTGTCTGTGTAAGGGAACTTTGTAAAATAGTACTGAAAGAGACACAGATTTAGGAGAGACCATGGAAGGCTTCAATACCAGACCAATGAATGAAGGCAAAGGAAGATACTGAAATGAGATTTTGAAATGTCTTTGCGTTGAAAACTTCAGTTTTACATGTAGCTTACTATTTACTAGCTTTGTTGTCTTGAGTGAAATATTAACCTCACTCCGTTTCCTAGTCTACAATATTAAAATACTACTAAACTTATTGTAGTCCCCATTGGGAATTTGATGGCCATAAAATGTGGGAGAAACCAAAATGAGGGCTGTTAGAAAGGAAATGGGTCATAAAAAAAACAGGAGCAACTCTTACAGACATTTGGAAAGATTTCCAAGGAAAGTCGCTACAGAGAATAGTGAAATGCTGATGTACTGATGTACAAGCATATCTTCCTCCTCCTCTCTACCTTTCTTCATTTTTTCTTGTTTCTTAATATCAGGAGAAGTATTGTTTATAGATGAGAAGCCCCCAGTGCAGTTCATTGAAAAGATCAAGCCAATGTGATAGTAAGTACAAATGCTGTAAGAAATATGCCCTTTTGCTGAGATTATACTTTCTTCCTTTATATACAGACCACAGTGTAGACATTATTACAAGCCATCAGATAAAGCATTTTTTTCCTATTTGGGATATTCTTTTAATATTTTAGATTCTTGCCTTCAAATTGATTCTAAGTTTCTGTTACTGAGGTAGTTGCTGAATTCATTTCTCCACTGATGAATATACATACTAGATACTGCTAATTCTGACTAGAAAAACAAACCGCTGGTAAATGCAACCAAGTAGAAAGCTCTTTAAGACGCTGCAGCAGGAATTTGTTTCTACTGAAGCCCCTCTCAGAGAAATGTGCTTCTCTAAGTTATGAATTAGGTAGATTTGAGTGATATGGTGATACTTGGAAAAGTTAATTCTATTACAAAAATAGCCACAAATCAATATCTTTTTTTTTTTTTTTTTTTTTTTTTTTTTTTTTTTTTTTTTTTTTTTT
>NW_016107768.1:1434936-1466583 GCF_001604975.1 Cebus imitator | reverse complement strand
TAGTAGAGACGGGGTTTCACCGTGTTGACCAGGATGGTCTCGATCTCTTGACCTCGTGATCCACCCGCCTCGGCCTCCCAAAGTGCTGGGATTACAGGCGTGAGCCACCGCGCCTGGCAAATCAATATCTTTTTGCTACTTGATCATTTTTTCATCCCTGTTTCTAAAATATATGAATTATATGCCAGATATACTTTTACAATTGTCAAGAACGTGGTAATGTCTAGATTGTTAAATCATCAGAAATATCTTTCCTATCCCCCTGCCTTCTTTGACCCTAATTCTCCTCACCTCTGGATAATAAACAGGTACTTTTTGATACCAATAATTGATAGGAGGTGATAGGAGGTCTTCGTAGTGCATCTTTTATGCTTATTCCTCCGTGACAACTATGAATAAGCTTTCTATGTGTTTTTTTTTTTGTGTGTGTTTTTTTTTAATTTTGGAGACTGCTGTCGCCCAGGCTGGAATGCAATGGTGTGATCTCAGCTCACTGTAACTTCTGCCTGCCTGCTGTGTTCAAGTAATTCTCTGGCCTCAGCCTCCTGAGTAGCTGAGACTACAGGTGCGTGCCACCATGCCCAGCTAATGTTTTTGTACTTTTAGTAGAGACAGAGTTTCACCATGTTGGCCAGGCTGGTCTGGAACTCCTGACCTTGTGACCTGCCCACCTCGGCCTCCCAAAGTGCTGGGATTACAAGTGTGAGCCACCACATCCGGCCTACTGTTTCTGTATTGAAAAGGAAAATGCCTAAGTTTTATGCATCTATAAACAAGCAATGTGTGAGACCCTTTGATGATTTGGGATAGTTTCCATTTTAATCAAATGGCATAAACAATGTTTAGTCTTAAATTTATAATAACATATTAAATAGTAATACTGCTATCTGAGAAAACATATACCTTGTTGCTGTTTGCCTTGAAATTGCATTAAAAGATAATAGAGTGGTAGTTTTGGCTTTGTCTGTCATATCGTAAAGTTTTATTTTCA
Source organism: Cebus imitator (assembly GCF_001604975.1). Classification (NCBI taxonomy): domain Eukaryota; kingdom Metazoa; phylum Chordata; class Mammalia; order Primates; family Cebidae; genus Cebus; species Cebus imitator. The sequence goes on along the minus strand of NW_016107768.1, from coordinate 1,465,592 downwards.
TTTATATTTTAAAATAATAAACCATTTCTATTATATAGAGATAAATCATATAATGTACTTTTGCTTAATTGCTAAAACATGCATTTTTATTTTTATATTCTGCTTATTTAAAAAACATAAGTTGGTAAGTCATTTTTCTAAGTCAACATGGAACAGTCAAGTACAGATTAATGGTGGTTTCATCAAACCAGAAAGTGTAAAAACATTGTTCCCCTAACTTCGAACAGAGCCACACTTACGTCAGATTAAGAAAATCCTTTTGCTAATAAAGGGCTCCCAGTGTACCTTCCTCTTTCATTTTCTCCATCTTACAGGTGGAATAATATTGACTACGTGAAATTTAAAGACTAAGGAAAGTATACATAGCACTTAGTACAGTGCGTAGCATAGCATAGGTGTTCACAAAACTATTTTTATTTTTTAAAAAATAATTACATATAACTATAAATAAAAATAAATTTTGAATCCACAAACTAGAATGCATTTCCCTATACAACCATTCATTTCTGGCTATACATTTTTTTTTAACCATACATTTATTGAGCATGCATCTTACTGGGCGTTAGGGTAGGCCAGACAATCTGCTGAGCATGAGGAATACAAAAGCTAAGCATGGGACTTGGAATCTTAGATCTTGCATTGGTTTATCACATACCAGCATGCAATTTTCAGCATGCTTTTGTAGCAAGTTGCTTTAATATATAATAATTGTTTAGAAAACTACAATTATTAGTATATAAACACCTCAGTGGTAGAACAGAAATAATGCCACGTGTAAATTGCGGGGTTTTCTTTGCTTATTTTTGTAAGTCAGCTTTTTATCTTGCTCATAAAATGAGGAAATAAAATCTTGATTTATCCCAAAGTCAACGGTGTATGAAGGATGCACAAATCATAGTTTGATACCCATTACCTTTTCCAAATTTGCTTAATGAACAAACACACAAAACTGGAAACCTGTAAACAAAATCGTCTTACTTTAAGCTCAGCAATTACATAAGCAGAGCAATAGCCACAAAAATGTTATCCTCCTTTCATGTAAAAATAAGCATATAAAATGTCAAGTTAGCCCAGCAGCCTATTAACCAACATGGATTGGTGATAAAGCATTCTTTCAGTGCTGAGATTTAAAAAAAAAAAAAAATGTATATCATAGAACAATATAAGCACAGTGGAGGATTTGGTAGGCTACTGAAATGAATCAATTTGAACTCCTGAAATGAAGAATCACTTTGGAAATGCAAATGAAATAAAAAGCATGACAAAAAATAAAAAACACACACCAATATTATTCCCTTAAGGCTGTAAAACAAGGACATTATGCATTGTACCTAAAGCAATGACTCTGTCTCCACCATGAAGCAAATCTTATTTTAACCTGTCTAAACAAGAGAAATTGTTTTCCTATTCATATAAATATTTGTTCTGTGTTTTACAATATGTAATTCAATAGGAAACAGAAGCTTATTATCCATCCTTCTCTTGCAAGGAGGTCTGTGCTTCTTCATTCTTTATTCTGATGACTGTGTCATTGACAACATCATCAATAAACACTTATCATTAAGCCAACAGAATTATAGCTGTAAGGTTAAAAATTGCATCGTTACACATGGATTCCTCAATTGAAAGAGTTTAAAGTTGTTCATATCCCATGAATGTTTCCAGAACTCTGGCAAATAACACTGTCAGCCATTTACCAAGGGACCCGTATTCATTGCCTTTGTGCCAGATATTGGGCTTGATGTGAAAACAAATCAAATTCACAATCTATTGGTGAAGATGGATGTTCAATAATATGAAATGTTAAAATCTATAAGGAAGTTCTTTCAGAGGAGTATCTGATTCCAGAGGATGTAACAATAGCCTTCTAAATGTATGAGCCTCACAATCATGAAAAATCACAGGATTTCCTAAACAAAAATCCTGTTTGTGAAAGTAAGTAGGAAAAGGAATGCTATAAGACCTTGGAGAAAAACCCACCAAGGTTAATGAAATAGCAAGAGTAAATATTGTGTGAATTTCTTTGGACTTTTGGTTCTGAAACATTCCCTTAAAAATCACATTGAAATATTTTCTCGGCGTAGCTTTGAATATATCACGTAACAGAGATATTTTTTATCTTCCCTAATCTATTAACATTGTTTTTCCATAAACTTTTGCTGCTCTTCACACAGACAAGAATAGTATGAACAGTCTTGCGCCCAGATCTATTTCTCCCACTTGGTATTTGACAAAAAATTTTCTTTAGATGAAAAATAAATTGAAGTCATTAATAACCTTACTGAGTATATCTTGAGTGGTGATAGGTTAATTGTAAAGAGCCTCACAATAGCACCCTTGGCATCCTTCTCTATCTTTTAATAAAAGCCTGTATTCTTGAGACACCAATAGTCCAGCTTTCCGAAACCCAGGTCAGAGCGTTTTCCAAGCAGAGGGAGAACGAGGTGTGGCTCCGGAACACTTATACAAGATCCCATATAGAGGTTTCTCATTTAGCTGCTCTTTCTCTGCAAAACCCCTCTTATTTTTATAGTTACTAACTGCAAAACAGAAATATGGGATACCAAAAAAGTAAGTAAGATTTAGATAAATCTTGCAATTTCTTACATTCATTGGCCATGCTTTACCTAGATGTTCACAAAAAGTGGTTGAGTGAATGATCTCTATTCATTAATGCATTGTTCCTCCAATTCTTTAATTAGAAATGGAGGAAGAACTCTTACCTCCTCCTAATGTGTAGCTGATTATTAATCTGACTATGGCCAAAGATGAAATTCAGCTTTCAAACAGAAGTCAGCTTTTGGCCTAACATCTTTAAGGATCAGATATGAAGTAGACTACTGTTTTACCTTTTTTTTGTCACAGAGGTGAACTCTGAGTAAAGGGAAGTGTGGTGGTTCATAGAGAAAAGGATGTCTAAACAGCATGTGTGTTTGAATTTTGTCATGGACTTTATTCCTACATAAAGCAGCCAACAGAAGCACTAATGAGGCCACTTATTAAAACCTGTTTGTTAAATTTATGCATCCCAATCACACACCGTTATCAAGAGTCATTTCCAATGATGAAAATAACAGTGGCTTTAGGACACCATCTAGGGTAACAACGGTATGTACTTGAACTAACATTCCAAGGCCACCTTTCTTTTTAAACAAAAAAGAGTCTCATTCTGTTGCAGAAACTGGAGAGGAGTGGTGCAATCATCACTCACTGCATTCTGGAACTCCTGGGCTCAAATGGTGCTCCCAGCTGGGTCTCTGAAAGTCCTGGGATTACAGGTGTGAGAGACTTTGCCCAACCCTCAATGCCATCTTTATTTTCTATCTTCTACTGCCCCTTTTCCTCTCTAACTCATCAATCCCTCACTTCCCTTTACCTCTTTTCTCCTAGGACTTCTGCTGTGCACTGTGAACACTCCTCAGACTTTGTAAGTCAAAATTCTTAAGCCACTGCTGCCTCTGTCACTACTATTTTCACCATTTTTTTTTTTTTTTTTTATCATTGCAGCTACAGCACCAACGTTGGTCATCTCTGTAGCTTCTAGTGCCTCTGTGGGGTCCCTCCTCCCAGCTCGCTTCTTCCACATCCAGAATGCCTTTTTCAACTCTGCTACAACTTTCTTCTCAACTGTGGGCTCACTGTCATTTTGGTTAAGATCCATGATACTGCCAACCACAGGGCACTAAGAACAACTTCTCATTCACCTCAAAACTTTTCTCGACCTAGATTTCAGGCATTCACAAAATTCAAATTTTAAAATTGAAGTAATTATGTAAAAAGTATTTCATGGAAAAGGATGCCTTAATTTAATAGCGGAATATTTTCAAACTAAATTATCTTTGCTAATTTTCTTTTCCTTTGTGTTTACCTAGAAAAATAACCAATATAATGTGACTATTTTTATTAAAAAAATTTTTTTAAACTTAATTTTTTGCACCTAAAAACACCATATTTACTGACTACCTACTTTGCACAAGGCAGGGTACCTACATGAGAAATAATTAGGCCTAGCATTCCAAAAATCTTAGAAACAAGAAAAGATAAGTATATTTGAAACACCATATGTATAAATATCATATATATATTAATACCCTTCTATCTACAATTTGTCTCTTTACCCAACTCTCCAACTTACAACCTATTAACAGAACTTTTGTGGGATTAATTTAGATTGGTTTTATATGACAACAGTATACACAACACAAAAATCCACATTTCCTAAAAGCAATTCAAAGTCTTTCCTGAAATCTGTGGTTTAAAAAATGTAAGTAGTATAGATAACCCTTAGCTATTCAATAATCCTAATGAAATATTCAAAAATTTCTTCCAGTCCTCCAGCAATTTTGTTCTCAAATGATATTTAGGGCCTCCTTTCTGAATGCTAACCTAGTAGTGTCTATTTCGCATCTAATTCACTTAGAATGTCTCTTTGTGGATTTTATTCCCACCAAGTTACTTTCAGTGGCCTACTTGCCTTTCTTATTATTATGATAGGGTCAGAGAGCCAGTTTTGAACTTCTATTCTTACTATATTCTAGGCAATGTCAAGCTGAGTTGAAATCTTTTTTTTTTTTTTCTGCCAGACATCACAGGTTATAAAACGAAACAGTGAATATCTTAGACGTGGAAATACTTCTCGCATCTCACTCCTTTGTTGCAAATCACATTAAGTCTATGCATTTTTAAATAAATGAATAAACCTATATTCTTTTTTCTTTGAGCAATTTAGAATGAGCTCATGTGTGCTTTTTTGAAAATTTATTTTCCGTTTCTATTATTCAGGCATCAAACTTAACCCATCTGGTATTTCAAATTTATCTTCAAAGGGGTGAAGGGTGATAATAATTATAATTTATAATTTTCATTGCTGAATTCTGCAATTTCTATCTGTGACACACTTAGAAATCATTGATTAATCATCTCAATGCTTTTATGAAATGAATATTATCTCTATAGTTACATTATTTAAAAATGAAGAAACTTTTTTAACCAGTGAACCTGAGTGTAACCTAGTTTGAGGAGGATTAAATCACTGTCAGGGAATATATTTTAATATGTGAATTTGATGGTATAAAGCAATGAATTTGTTAGTGTATAGCATTAACATAGATTATTTTAAAATTACCTTACAACAAAGTGGAAAATCATAAATATTTTAGGACCAATACAGAAAAAAATTTCAGTGTCAATTTATTCTTAAAAGAGGTGATGGGATTATGAAGGCTTGCAACCTATGTCTTTATAAGGTTATTAGCCTAAAAATAATCAAACATGATGAGTCTTTTTAAATTTAGTATATTTAGATTTGGCATTGAAAAGTTTTTGTGAGAATTTATGTTAAAAATAGCCATTTTTCACTAAGTGCCAAGGAAATAGAAGTGAATGAAATAAGTAGTTAATCACAATTATCTTTCTCTTGTCTGCCTAGAGCACCAGTGTACATGTGTACTTTCCAGTTGAGTGTTATGCTTACTAAAAGTCAGTTTTCTCTGATCTCAGACTCATGCATGAAAGGTGCATTTCATGTTGTAGTTATATAATTTAAAAATGTATAAACTAATAAATCAGTATAAATATTTTGCTTCATGATAACTATTATGAATGCTTTGAGAAATCCTCAAAAAGGAGAGATGTAAACAAAATTATGCTGTCATTAGTTGGAGGTGGACCAATTATGAAAGACTAAGAATTATAAAAAAATACCTAGATATTTACCCTCGGATGGTATCACTAGCATTGACAAGTTCCCACTGCACCACAGAGTAAAACCAAACTCAGAAGTTGTTTGTGTTTGTTACACAAGCATGGTTTTTGCAGAAAAAGTAAAAGCAAAAGCAAAAACAGTCCTGATGCTTTTATCAAATCAGTGTACATACTACATATTTGTTATAAAATTTAAGGTATTTGTATATCACTTTTAATGATTCCACATTTAAGCTGATGCTTTTGATTAGTCAACCAAAGACACATCCCTCTGCCCACAACAGAACTGAAATTTTTCTACTCCAATATCTTCAACTATGAGAAAATTAACCATACATGGAGGTAATTTTTCTTAGAGTTTGGAAAACCTGGATGTACCTCCTTTAACTTGATGAGATTCAGCCTCTTTCACATGATTAAAAGGGAGTCTACAAGATCAATAGTGAAATCTCATTCTAGGCAAGAGGAAACCTTTAAGTTCATCAATCAAAAATATTTTTATTTCCATTTTGGTCTGCACTTATCTTTGTCAGTACCTCCTTCAACACAACTGAATGCTGTCTTAGTCTGCATTGTGTTATAATAATAGAATACCTGAGACTGAGTCATTTATGAAGGAGTTTACTTGGTTCACAATCCTGGAGGCTGGGAAGTCCAAGACCAGGCAGCCTCTCTAGTGAGAGCCTAGTGCTACTTAACTTATGGCAGAAAGCCCACACAAAAAAGGTATGCAGGAGTGGCTGGGTTTGTTTATATCAAGATATGCTCTCAGGAACTAATCCATTCCCTCAAAAGTATAACTTGCTCAGTCCTGAAAGATGGTATTTATCTATTCACGGGGATGGTGCACCCATGATTCAGCCACCTTACATTAGGCGCCACCTGCCCATACTGTCATATTGAGAATCAAATTTCAACATGAGTTTTGGTGAGGACAAAACACATCCAAACATAGCAGATACCCAGAACCATTTTCTCTCTCATTCAAATACCACATTTATATTTTAACTCCTCTTCATTGCCTTATTAGAACTCAACAGAGGGCTTGGCTAGTTATGCTCATATGTTAAGAAGATTGACTACTGTAGAAAAAGAACATTGACCCATGAACATAAAATTAAGTTCTTTTCTTGCACCTCTCTCTTATCAACATGAACCCTGAGAAACCACTCTAAGACTTCAGTTACTTTATTTGTAACATTAGGGAGTAAATCTAGAATTGTGACAGTTCACAATATGCCAGAAACTTGAAATTTTTGGCATTTATTGTCTTATTTAATTCCTATAAAATGTGAATTATAACACTAATAAAATGCTAATATTATCACTATTTTCCATGTGAACTGAGGCTTATAAGAGAGGGGCAGGCATGAGAGGAAAAACCTAGGTCTTCCTGAACATTAAATTCAACAGGATTATGTGAAACCTTAGTTGTATTAAGAATGAAATAGGGTTATTTTTTCTAAATGAACTTGGCTTGCTGACCGAATGATTTAAACAGCCTGAATATTTGCTTAGCCATTTACGTACCTTGTCAGCTGAGTTTAAGATAAAGACCAAGCAAAAGCACAGCACAGTAAATCGACAACAGGACAGATAAGAGAGTGACTCATTTCCCATTTTGCAGCATTTATAAAGTGAGTTTCAGGTGGGTCACTTGTCACTTCTTCTCTGTGAGCCTCCTGATACATTTTATATATATATATATATTTTTTTCATATTCTAATAAAAGCAAACACCATTTCTGGATCAGGGACAGACTATTATTATTTATAACACCAACCACATTTGTTTTCCACACCTGATATCCCCCCCCTCAGGGCAATGCAAATAAATCAGATATATCTTATGCATAATAAAGTTTTTTTTTTTAACTTTTTTTTGCCACAAGAGAGGAATTTCAAAATTATAAATGTGGAACTTTATATCAGCTGCATGCTGCCCTCTCATCTGCCACCCTCCAGAGGAAGAAACTTTATCTTCCTAAACAAAGTCTTTGGGAAGAAAAGGCAAGCATTTGGTTCCAGAGGCAATAGGTTTTATTATCCTTTGAACAAAAACAGATGGTTCTATCATAAAGAAACCAAGCATCTCTGGCTCCAAGGACCTGAGAATGAGAAACAAATGGATCTGGAAAAGTATTTAGAGTATTATTTATAAACTATATTTATAACATGTCATTTTTGTTTGCTCAGAAAATCCTAACTACACAGCAATATAAAAGTATTCATATTGCTTCTAAACATTTAATATCCCCCTATATAAATAAGAGTGTTGCTATGCGAAGTCCCCAAATTCCATCCATTTATAACATTTTTATGGAAGTGATAGTTACATTAAGAAAAAAAAACATGGCCAGAAACAATTAACTTGAGACATCTGACAAAATGGCAAGCTGGAAAAAACACTGACTTAGGTGTTATTATCTCTGTGATCTGGGACAAACCACTTAAACTGTGTTAGCTTCGATGTTCTCATGGGTTAAATTAATAGCTCGGACTACAAAGGAGTTAATATTTTCTTAACAAACTTATTTTTGAGTCACAGGTATTTGTGTTTTAAAGAGAGAGAGAGAGATAGATAGATAGATAGACAGATAGATAATGTATCATCCACATATATAAAAATGGAGCTATCTATCTATGCATACCCATTTCCAGTCTCAAATTTGCATCAATGTCTTTATTGGCCAGATCTACAGTTGCTATGTGAAGTAATATTTAAGTCACGTAATTCATGCCAAAAATCTACTTTGTATTATCATAGTTCACACCAGGTATTAGTTTTCTTTATTTTCCCCAGAGAAACTGATAAAAAGAAGACGGCTTTGCACAGCGGCTCTCACACTTTAGGGTGCATCAGAATCACTTGGAAAGCTTGCTGCTCTTGTGCCTTCCCCAGAGTTTCTTATTCAGTATATCTGGAATTGAAGCCTAGAACCTGTCTTTTTAAAAAGTTATCAGGTGATATTAATGCTGCTAGCCCATGAACCACTAATCTAAAGATAAGAACCACTAATGTAAAGAATGTTTCTGAACCTTTCCTGTAGAGGAATCACTTGGGGATCTCAAAAACGGGAACATTCTGATCTATTAGGTCAGGGTGGGGCTTGCCCTTCTGCACGTGTTACAAGCTTCCAGGTGATACTGCTTCTCATCTTCCAAAGATCATACACTTCAATACAAATGACCACCACAGGCATCCCCTAAGAGCTGTTAATATGCAAAATTGAAACTTAGTTGTACAAATATGGTGCCTATAGTTAAGAATACTGTATTGTATACTTGAAATTTGCTATGAGAGTACTGTAGATATTCAGTGTTCTCATTCATACCCCCACAAAAAGGTAATTATGTGAGGTGATAGACATGTTAACTTGGTCATGGCAATTATTTCACAATAAATACTTAAATCATCATATTGCACACTTTAAATACATACAGTTTTGTTTTCAGTTGTACCTCAAGGCTGAAAAAAACCCTTAATTGTACAAACACGTATTGATTGCCTACTATGTATCACACACTGTAAAACACTGCCAGTGACCAGAATTGAATTAGACCTTGCTCAATGAGGTTTAGAGCACATATCAGAAAATTAAGCATATGTTAAAAATGCAATGATAAAGCCATAATGAAAAAGGGCTACAGAAGACCAATAATGAACTAATGAGTTCTGACAAGAAGGGGATGATGTTTGGGAGCAACACAGAGGGCAGGACCTAGAGAAATGCGGATATGATATATTTTACCCAAAAAGGCTCAGAAAAAGTAAAACTAAGGTGCAACATGAGAAACTTTCTTAAGTAAACACATACACTAGAGTAGGCCAAAAAAAAAAAAAAAAATCACTCTATATAGTTAAAGCAAACAAGCAACCATTTCCACTTTAAAAGGACCTGAACTTAGCTAACCAAATAAACAGACATGTTAAGCCTTACTTTCAAAATAAATAAACAAGTGACTAAAATTAGTCCATAGGATTTCAGGTAAAGTAAACAATGCTTCAAAAAATTATTCAGATACCCAAGGATTTAAGTTTATGCAAATACCACTTAGGCTAAAGCAAACAAAACCTAACAGTTGTTTTTTTTACAGATTTTTAGGAAAAAAGGCTCCTCCGAGCTGCCTAGACCAAATTTAAAATCTCACCATAGCTCTGGTTGACAAAAAATAAATCTCTGCCTCCAAACATTCTCTGGCCTGATAGGTGAACTTCAGCCTCAGGATGCTGGAGATGGTTGAGTCCTGCATAATCAAGAATCTTGTGAGAAAGTATTTTCTTCTGATGCAAGAGAAAGTGTAAACACCCTCAAGTGTTCAGTTACCTGTCTTTGTGGACAACAGAAAATTAAAACAACAAAACTGCTTTCTTTCTATACAGAGAAACAACTAATGAATTAAAATTAAACACATGCAAATCATTAGACATAATTGAGCCAACACAAAATGGGTTCTGGTAGAAATTTATGTCATTTTTTACAGAATGAAATTGGAAAAAAGATACCATTGTGTATGAGGAATTTTTGAAAGCTATTGCTGTTTAGAGGAAGAAATGAAAATAAGGCTGTAACATCCTCTCAGTGTCATCTGTTAAGAGAATTGACCTTTAACTCATGGCAGGTGAGAAATGGCTGAGACTCAGGCTAAGGCACTTCTAAACACACACACACATCTTCTCCTTGCTACTCTGGGTTTAACCTCAACCCCAGACCTCATTTTAGAAAGTCAAGAGACAACAGCCAGAAGCAAGCAAACAAATGTGTAGAGAGTTAAAGAGTAGAGTTTTCTGTCTCTTCTGTTGGAGAGTTTTGAATTTATATTCAAGAGCATGATTTCCACAGAGAGGGAAACACACCCACCATCTACTAATGAGCTTAACCGGGAGCAAGAATGCTGGAGAGCCAACTCATTTTGTTACAGGAATCATTTGGACTTGGTACTGTCAATTCATGTCACTTAAAGCTAAACAGTGAATATAATGTTAATGTGCTCTCTCTTCTCCCATCCGTGGTTATGTTCATTGCTTACTGAATACCTATTATAAATAAAGTTATGAATATGTAACCTCTGGGAAAAATTCCACAATAATATTGATCAGTTTGCAGTGTAAATTACATTGCTTATAATGGAATACCACCAAATTCACAAAGCAATTGACCAGGCACTATCAATGACATCTTTCCAGTACATGCCCTCCCGTCCTTGCATTATGTAACACCTTTAATGGCATGGCTCACTGCTACAACCTTGGGGCCATCACTCACCTCTTGTTTATTTACTTCATTTTAATGAATGCCAGAACTGAAGGGGATTTTATATGTCTAGGTCTGAAAGTACTGTCCCTGCTTAATGGAATAATACAAAATCTGTACGATTCATGGCCCTGACTTTTAGACAGATGAAGTAGAGTGGGGAGGATGAATAGAAAATAAGTTGTTTACTTTTTTAGAACAAAGCAAAAAACATTTTAAAAAGAAAAGACATTATATCTTTCTGTTTTGCTTTGGTTTATTTGGAAATACCTGTTTCAATAGTTAAACGTGCAGCAGTTAAAGCTCATGAAATAAAATATAAAACAGAAAATGAATGTAAACATTTTCTGAGAACTGCTCTTTATAGATTTTAATGTGATGTTACCCTCTATTTAAGCATATGCTTGTAAGTGCACTGACTCAGAGTATATTGGATGTGTCAGAATGTGGAGTTTTAATAGCTAGGAAAAAAATCTCAAATTTGACTCTTAGACAAGAACAAAAATGTCATCTTTTTGCAGCTAGATTTTAATACATCCTGGAGTGCTGGAAATCAATATCAAATCCCAGGATCCTTCTGCTGAGATATTCAAAATGTTATCTCTAATGGGAGTCATATCAGAAAATAAGGCAGATATAACCTAGGGCCGAGCAGTTCACACAAGAGCTGGAAAGAGCTTTGCTGAAATCTAAACATACTTTGTATCTTTAAATAACAAAACATTTTCTTCATCATTTTAACAAACACTGTAACCGTTTTTCAGAACTGAAAGCCCTATAGGAAGGTAGATAATTTTGGAGAAATTATTTTCTCTTGTTTAGCAATTATCATTAATGAAAGAAAGATTTATTAAATACTAATAAATCCGAGCTGAATTGACTGACCATGCATCCAAATTGCTGCATTATTCACACTGGAATTACTCCAAAGATTAGCTGCAAATTGCCCTCTAAATTGAATTTATGGTTTCATTTTTCATAACTACTGTGTTGTGACAGATGAAAGGAATCTGAGAGGAAAATGACAGCAATGGGCCCAATTTCTTAGTGCACTATCTGTAAGATAGGAGCCAAACTGTCTTTATAATTTCTTTTGGCAAGCACAAAAACCTGGTAGGCTGAAATACAAGACTTTGTACCCTAAGTTCCCCTCAAGGGAGGGGAAAGGTCAACATTGTATTTTTGCCAAGTGGAAAATAGTCAAATCAATATCTATGGAAGAAATTCACATGTATGATTCAATTGTTTTGTCTATTACACCTCTGATTTGATCCTCACAATGACACCATGGAATAGGTAATCACATGCCCACTTAGGAGAAAGGAAGAGTAGGGATGAGTAATCTGCCTTAGTCTGGACTTCTGGGAGGCCTATCTTCAAACCCCATGTCTAGGAGCTCCTGCCACATCCCCTCCCAGGAAGGGCTACTGCTTTGATTACCAATTCAGACTTATTAATTTTCTGATTAGCAGGATCTGTCGTAGTTTCGTTTGCATCAAAGAAAACAAAAATCATTACAGTTCAAATTAGAGGGAAAAGCAAATCAACTCTACAAACTGGGCATCATAAACATGCCTAAATCTTTGATACAACTGTTTTTAGACTATTAGTGAAAAGCTGAAACAAAACAAGTACTTCCAGATCAGAGAGACAGTAAAGGCCTGTATATGAGATAGATAACATGTTGCAATACAGAGAGGCGAAGACAATTTTGTTAGCCTTTAAATTGAATTTGTATAGTCCGGGCCTCTTGGGTTAGAAATGATTGAAAACAATATTGGGCTGGAGTTAGTGACAAGTGCAGTTGATGCCTTCAGGTTTATAAGATACCAGTACGTGAACATGTGCTCCGTTTGTAAGACAAATGATTAGGCAGCCTCCCACAGCTTTCTGTTTTTAAAGGTTTAGAAAGCATCGCCATTTTTCTTCTGTAATGGCCTTAGGAATTCTCCCCTTTATCAAACTAGCTCTTGGATAACATACAGAAACCCAGGCTTTTGAGGCACAAGAGCAAATTAATGTGTAATTATTTACAAATAAGTATTTTCACCATGCACTTGTTAATAAATAATTTATGTGATCCTTTTACATGACAGAAGTAAAACCAGTGAGAAGGAAATTGCAAAGCTCTGGATCTCTAGCTAAATCTCATTGCAACCTTTAACTTTTTAATCTAATAACTTTATTACTGATTTTATAATGTATCTTTTCTTGGAACATATGATTTAACTTTTTTCTCTTTTGAAGATTATTTTTAATATTTTCACTTCTTCTGGTATAACATAAACTTTCAGCTATATATGCATATTTCCACTCTAGCTAGTGCCACATGCTGACTTTATCTCACCAAACTGACCCATTTGTGTTTTTCCTTTATTTTCCATTAAACTAAGGTGTTTACATTCAAATTTAAAGTCAAACACTACTCTTAGTTTATGACAAATGTGAAAACTGAAAGTTTACTGAATGATTCCATGTAAATGGATAATATACTGATTCTGTATGTCTAGAATAGCTAAACACTTTCATTTTGCATTTTGCCATCATATAGAAAAGACAAGCCAAAGTCCATGGCACACCAGGTATGTTAGTGGAACAAGTCCAGATATTCAACTAGCTGTGCAACTCCAGACAAGTTCCTTAATATTTCTGAGCCCTGCTATTTTTCATTAAGGATAGGGTTAGTAATGCCTACTCATAAAAATTTTGTGAGAACAAGATTAGAGAACCAACTCTTACTTCTTATACATAAGGCATATCTCAAGCCTTAATATCATTTCTGAAAAGAAGGGGTTGAACTTCACTAATAGGCAAAAGGAAAAGAGCCGTGATGAAAGAGAAAAGCAATACTAAACCAAAATCAATGCCTTGAATTTTGGTTTCAAGGATGATTTTAAATGTATGAAATATAAAAACACATGTTTGAAAGAAATCCAGAGAAATAGTCACTACTTGAATAGCAGTACCCTAGGGACTTGGGTTAGGTAGACTTTCACTTTGTTACATATTTCTGAAATTTTTGAAGTTATTTATAATAAGCATGTAACCTTCATGATCAGAATTTCTAATATTTTAAATGTATAAAGTATAGAATACATTGCGTATTCAATTAATAGTTTCTTTTTTCATCTTTCAGATTCACCAGCTATAAAAATGAAGGCATTCATTTGTTCATTCATACTAGTATTTATTGACTACCTACTACTTCTAAGCTCTTCTTAGTGCTGAGGATTCAAAAATGAAAGAAAATAGGGCTCTGTCTTCTATTTCTGTCAAGACATAGGGACAAGTAATAAGACTTCAAAAATTACATGCAAGGAAATTTTTCAAAAGCTTTCTCTCAATCTGATTTTCAATTGAATGCATACCACGGAGAGTTTTCCCACCTGAAAACTGGCCACCACATTCTGAAAATTGATGTTAGAAAAATATTTCAGTATTCTAATTGATGTTATAAAAACATGTGAACAAAATATAAATTATATTGTTTTGTGGGAAGAACAAGCATATGTTTGATCTACACGTAATTGCTATTTTTATAGATCAAAATAGTGAAATATCACCCCTTTTGCACGATTCAACTTAATATTCACTCTCAGGATAGGTTTAAGATAATGTTGTGCAATTATTTCTCACAAAATAAATGTATTTCTCACTTTATAAACTTAGACCTGAGTGTACGTTCAAATTCTGAGCATATTTTTCCAGACAATGTTTGATAATCTGCATCAATAGGTAGGAACAGCAACACATATAAGCCAAATTTACCCAGACAAAAAATTCTTCACATATGACTTTTAGATATTCACCAGAAAGTACAAGTACAGATGATTTAGTGAATGAAATTAACAAAAGGCTCTCCAACCTGTTGTTAGACTATATCAGTAACTCAAAAGCAGGATGTGCAGAATGGAGAAGGCTCCACTCCTCCAGTGAATATTTCAATGATTTTGTTGTGCAAATGATTGAGGCAGAGGAAACTTTACAAAGCAAGTCACATTCTAACAAAATATCTTCCTTACGCTGTACAACATCAATGCCTCTTCATCAATATCTTAATTGAAAGAAGCAATATATGTGGAATACAACATATACTGAGAAATGAACACATGTATTGCTTGATAAATTTTTGTTCAGTGAAAACATCCTAATCCAAACCAGGGCAACAACAGCAAACACAACAAAGTAAAACACCTTGAAAAAGCAGTTCCTTAGATGGTTGAATTTGTGTATTCCTGAAATGTTTCCTGGCACTTTTAGAGAAACTTGAAGTCAGTGTGAATACTCAAGTGGGAAATTGCAAAGAGCACGAAGGGACTTTGGGGACAGCCACAGAGGTTGGATTCATAACTACTCTGTTTCTGACATACCTCTCTGAGCGAGGGAATGGGGAATCTGGGAGTTGGCACCGACTTGGCTTCTGGGAGCCTGGAGTAGGTGGTATTGGGCTAAGATACCCCAGGAGGGAAACCTAGGAAGCAAAAGAATTTAAATGGAGCAGAAAGAACAAATGGGACTCTAAGCATAGGACCAATACTAAAACAGTCATGCACTTTGGGTGGAGCCTGTGGCTGAACTTAAGGACAAATTTAATTCTCCTAACCTCCTTCTGTCCTATATGCTACTACTTTGTGTTTCAGTTCTACCTTGTTTTTACACTCCAAGATTTGAACATAAATCACCAATACTTCTATAGATTGTTCTAACATGTTAGAAATTGTTCACCATTGTTTCTTGCATCTTCATTCTTCTAAGTTCAATTTTCTTTTTGCTGAAATACATTTTGGTACATTTTTCAGCTAAAGTCTATGGGTCATATGTTCTACCTTGTATAAAAATAATTTCATTTTATTCTTAGATATATGTATTATAGATACAAACATACATATTTTGTTGAATACAACATATATTGAGAAATGCACACAAGTATTGCTTGATAAATTTTTGTTCAGTGAAAACATCCTGAACCAGGGCAAGAAATAGAGCATTACTGTTACCTTGGAATCTATCTTCCTGTCCTGGTCCAGTTATTATTCCACCTGCCCAAAATGATAACCACTATCCGCTCTGTCACCAGGGTGGAGTGCAGTGGCACAATCTCGTCTCACTGCAACCTCCACCTCTCAGGTTCAATTCATGCGATTCTCCTGCCTCAGCCTCCCAAATAGCTGGGACTAGAGATGCACAACACCATGCCCAGCTACTCTTCGTATTTTTAGTAGAGACTGGGTTCCACCATGTTGGCCAGGAGAGTCTCAATCTCTTGACTTCATGATCTGCCCGTCTCGGCCTCCCAAAGTGCTGGGATTACAGGCATGAGCCACCACACCCGGCTATGGCTAACTACTTTAATGCTATGGATTAGGTCTGCCTATTTTAAAATTCATATAAATGGAATTATGTATGTTGTCTTTTGTTCAGGCTTCTTTTGGTCGACATGATTGTAACTTTCTTTTGTTGTTTCTTTGAATTATCATTGCTAGCTATATATCTTTTTTATTATAACAATTTATTCATTTCACAGTCATGGATATTTAGATTGCTTCTGATTAGGCTACTACAAGTAATTATTTTATAAACATCCTTGCATATGTCTTTAGTGCACATATGTACATATTTTGCAGAGGTATACATATAGGATACAATATAGTCAACTTAAGTAGATACTTCCAGTTTTTCAAAGCAGTAGGATCAATTTATACAAAGCACAGTATGAAACTAAAATAATTTTCAAAAATTGGTAAAATTATGTCACATACAAATATAAAAATGAACACTTTAACAATTTAATATATTAAAGGAGAGACCCTGGCAGATGTTATAATCAATTTAAAAGATAATCTGAATAAAACATATTTATGTGAAAATGAAAACAGCTAGAAGACAATAAATAGGAGTAAAATCAGATAAAAGAATATATAGAGATGACTCATTGCTGTAAAATAGCTTGAAGAGGCTAGAATCAAATGATATAGGAGGGTACTATACATAACACATCGTTTTTCACTAAAATACATTATATTTTCTCAACAGAGTTTGATTGACCCAAAAACTCTCCAACACTTTTCAGTCTTAAATTTTACCTATCTTCACGTGTACACATTGTGGTTTTAATTTGTATTATGCTGACTTGTGACTATGAACACTTTTACGTATATGTTAATTGGTCATGTGGCCTTCCACTTTGGTTAGTCTATTGAAGAAAGCTGTTACTTTATTCTAGTATGTTGATTAGTTTTCACTTGTGCATTTGTGGAAATTCTTTATATATGCTGCATATAGGTGCTTTGTCAGTATACGTATTGGTCTGTGACTTGCCCTTTTTACATGCTTAACTTTCAATTAACGCAAGAACTTACATGAAAATCTTCCTTGTTCAAGTTCTTTATTTACTTCAATTCTAGAGCTGCTACGGTCCTCTTTTTTTTTTTTTTAGTCTTGGCCCTTTGTAGATGTTATTCCATCTTTTCTGGCTTATAATTTTGCTTTAGGGATATCTGCTGTAAATTTATTTGTTGTTACTTCATTAGGGATATCTGCTGTAAATTTATTTGTTGTTACTTCACAGATCTTTTCACTTGCTCTTAAAGCTTTTTTTTTTTTAATTTGCTCAGAAGACTTTTACTTTGACTCTAGCGTTCTGTGGCTTCAATAGTTTGTGTCAGTGTGAATTTGCTTGTATTTAATCTACTGGGAATTCTTTGTATTCTCTGAATCTGAGTAATAGGGTATTTCAAAAAGTTCTTTTAGTTGTTCTCTTCAAATTTATAGCCTAGAACTTTGCATCTTTGTCATTCCCTCTATTGCTCTTTCAGGAACCTATATTAGATGTTTGTAAGATATTTCATTTTTTTCTTTCATGTGTCTAAACTGTTCAGATTTTTCATCTCTGTATCCCTTTACTGTAGTCTGTGTAATTTCTACAGTCTGTTTTCCAGCTCACTGAGTCACTCTGCAGATCAGTATAATCATGTATTTAACCCATTCTTTGTGTTTTAAATTTCAATGACAATATTCTTTAGCTATAAAACTTTTATGTGGTACTTTTACTTATCATCCTGCATTTGATTGGATTTTTTTCTTCATTCTTATTTTTTTCTACTTTATTAAAATTATATCTTCAGTATTTTTTTATTGTGGTAAAAATCACATGACACAAAATTTACCATCTTATGCATTTTAAGTATACAGTACAGTAGTGATAACTATGTACATTGTTATCCAAGAGATCACTAGAACTTTATCTTGCAAAATTAAAACTCTGTATCCATGGAACAACTTCCATATCCTCCTTTCCCCAGCTCCTGACAACCACCATTCTACTTTGTGTTTTTAAAGAGTTTGACTACTTTAGAGGTTTCATATAAGAGGAATCACATGGTGTTTGTGTTTTTGTGACTGGCTTATTTCACTTAAAATAATGTCCTCAAAATTTACCTGTTTTAGCATATAACAAGATTTCCTTTTTAAATAAGGCTGAATAATACCCCACTGTATGTATATATTACACTTTTTATCCATTTATCTTTTGAAAGTTCTTCAGCTTGCTTTAGCTTCTTGGCTATTATGAATAATGATACTGATACGGTTTGGCTCTGTGTCTCTACCTAAATCTCACCTTAAATTGTAATCTGCATAATCCCCATGTGTCAGGGATGGGACTGTGTGGAAGTAACTAAATCATGGGGGCTTGAAATAATGATAGTAAGTGAGTCTCATGAGATATGATTTTTATAAGTGTATGGCATTCCCCCTGCTTGCGCTCATTCTCTCTCCTGCTGCCTTGTAAAGGTGTGCCCTCTGCCATGATTGTAAGTCTCCTGAGGCCTCCCCAGCCATGCAGAACTGAGTCAATTAAACCTGTATAAATTACCCAATCTTAGATATTCCTTCATAGCAGCATGAGAATGGACTAATACAGCTACAGTGAACATGAGTGTGCAAATATCTCTTGGAGATCCTAGTTTCAATCCTTTTGAATATATAACAGAAGTGGGAGTGCTGGCTCATATAATGTTTTTTTGTGGAGCTTTCATATTTTCCATTGCAGTCGCATCATTTTAGAAATAACTGCTGCACCACCAACAGTGCACCAGGTTCCAACTTCTCTACATTCTTGTCAGTACTAAAACTTTTCTGGTTTTGTTTTTAATATTAGCCATTCTAACAGTGAAATTTACCAAGTATAAAGTGATATCTGACTATGGTTTTCATTCCCATTTCCCTGATGATTAGTGATGTAGAGATGCTTTTTCTGTGCTTCTTGGCTATTATAATATCTTCCTTTGAAAAATGTCTATTCAAATGGTTTGCCCATTTTTAATTGGACTTGTTTTTGTTACTGGGGTAGTGGTGGTAGTGATAATAGATATAAAGGAGTCTTACATGTATTCTAGATATTAACTCCTTATCAGATAGATGGTTTGCAAGTATTTTCTCATTGTATAGATTGACTTTTTACCACTCTGGTTATTTCCTTTGCTGCAGAATTTTTTAAGTTTGTTGTAGTCTCACTTGTCTGTTTTTGCTTTTGTTGCCTGTGTTTTGGTGTCATATCCAAAATCGTTGCCAACTCCAGAGGCATAATGATCTTTCCTTATATTTTCTTTTAGAAGGTTCATAGTTTAAGGGTTACATTCATTATCTTAATCTAGTTTTAGTTAATTTTTCCATATAATATGATATAAAAGTCCAACTTTATTCTTTTCAATGTAAATATCCAGTTTTTCCAACAATATTTATTGAAAAATGATCCTTTCTCCATTATGTTGCCTTGAAACCCTTATTGAAGATTGTTTGTCTTTGTGTCAGTCCATTTTCACACTGCTGTAAAGATACCACATGAGACTAGGTAATTTATAAACAAAAGAGGTTTAATTGACTCACAGTTCCATGGCTGAGGAAGCCTAAAGAAACCAGCAATTATGGCAGAAGGTGAAGCAGAAGTGAGGCACATCTTACATGGCAGCAGGAGACAGAGTGCAGGGGAAACTGCCACTTTTAAACTATAAGAGCTGATGAGAACTCAGTATCACAAGAACAGCACAGGGGAAACTGTTCCCATGATCCAATTACATCCTACCAGGTCCCTCCCTCACTCCTAGGGATTACCATTTGAAATGGTAATTGATTTGGGTGGGGACACAGAGTCAAACCATATTATTCCTGACCCTCCCAAATCTCACATCATTTTCATGTTTTAAAACCAATCATGTCTTCCTAAAGTCTCAACTCATTCCTGCATTAACTCAAAAGTAGAAGTCCAAAGTCTCATCTGAGACAAAGCAAGTTCCTTTCACCTATGAGCTATAAAATAAAAAACAAGTTAGTTACTTCCAAGATAAAATGGGCGGGGGGAGATAACAGGCATTGGGTAAATGTTCCCATTCCAAATGGGAAAAAGTGGCCATAACAAAGGGGCTACAGGCCCCATGAAAGTACAAAATTTTCAAGGCACTTGCCAAATCTTAAAGCTCCAAAATAATTTCCTTTGACTCCATGTCACATCCAGGGCACACTGATGCAAGAGGTGGGCTCTCAAGGCCTTGGGCATCTCTGCCCCTTTGACTCTGCAGGGTAAAGCCCTTGTGACTGCTTTCACACGCTGGTATTAAGTGCCTGCAGCTTTTCCAGATGCCTGGTGCAAGCTGTCAGTCGATCTGCCATTCTCGGTTCTGGAGGATGAGGACTGGTGGCCTTCTTCTCACAGCTCCACTAGGCAGTGTACCAGTGGAGACACTGTGTGGGGTCTCTAATTCCACGTTTCCTCTCTGCATTGCCCTGTCAGAGGTTCTCCATGAGGACTTTGCCACTGCAGCACACTTCGCCTGGGCATCCAGGCATTTTATCCATGCACTGAAATCCAGGTGGAGGCTCCCAAAGCTCTTGTCTTCTTTGCACCCGCAAGCCAAATAGCATGTGGAAGATGCCAAGCTGTGGGGATTGCAGGCTTGAAGACATGGCCCAAGCTTTACTTTGGACTTTTTAGCCATGGCTGGAGCTGGGATGGCTGGGACACAGGGTGCTATGTCCTAAGGCTGTACAGAGCAGCAGGGCCCTGAGCCTGCCCTGCAAAACCATTTTTACCTTTTAGGCCTTCAGGTCTGTGATGGGAGGGACTACCATGAAGATCTCTGAAATGTCCTGGAAACATTTTCCCCATTGTCTTGGCTATTAACACTTGACTCCTCATTCTCATGCAATTTCTGTAGCAGGCTTGAATTTCTTTGCAGAAAATGGGTTTTTCTTTTCTCCCAAATTGTTAGGTTGCAAATTTTTCCAAACTTTGATGCTCTACTTCCATTTTAAACATAAGTTCCAATTTCAAACCATCTCTTTGTGAGTGCATATACCTGTACGCTTTCAGAAAAAGCCATGTCACCTTTTGAATGCTTTGCTGCTTAGAAATTTCTTCTGCCAGGTAGACCACATCATCTTGAGGTTCTATGTTGATTTCACTTCCCAAGTCCACAGGGGGTGTGGTTTCAAAGGCAGAAATTTCCCAGCAACATGCCCAACCTGCCGTCATTCCCGTCCCCATCTAGAATCTAGAGTTCTTTGTCTAACTTTTGTGCACATGGGCTAGGTAGACTGCCCAGGTGTGCTTCCTTTGTTTAGAAAGCCCGCCAAAAGCCTTAGAAGGAGGGGCTCTATCATGAGCCAGGCAGCCAATCCAGCATCAGAGTTGAAGATCAGTCACTTCAGAGGAAGTCTGGAAAAGCACGTCTGACTGGATGAGAACTTGAATGAGGCAGGAGTAACTCCAGGGTTAAAATGTGTGCCCCCCCCCACCCCCACCTCTGCTTCCATTTCCTTACCTATACGGACTCCATCTCTGGATCCCCTCCCTGATGCTCTGTCTCTCTTTCTCTCTCTCAGTGGTGAGTTGGCAGTTTTTACTTTCAGACCCACACCTCCTGGGTCCATATTTATGTAAGGTAGACTTCTTCCTAGCAGCCTGCTAGGGCATAAGTCTAGTAGCCACATGGTCACCGGTTCAGATCCCCAGTAGGGTCAGTCTTGACTGGGGCTTAAATTGGGAACCTTTTAGGGAGTTCAAAAGCTGGAGGCCATGGGATATTGTATTTTTTTGTCACCCACAGATTTCCAAATGCAACTGAATGGTGCCAGAATCTAATGATGTACAATTTGTCTTACTTAGGATTGGCTCTACCTATGTCAGAACTTCTCCATCTATCAGACTATAGTCAAACCAGGTCCTAGGCTCAAATAGTTAATTACAGACTACATAGTCCTAGGGCATTTTCCTATAATGGAAAGTGGGGTGGGGGAGGTGGCCCAGATCCTGAGGACGTTGTTTCAGCCTTTGCCACATGGCCACCCCACCTTCTTAGGATTGTGCTCAGAGGTCCCTTCCTAGAAGTTTATACTCCTAGGGCAGCTTTAAAATCAGGTCTATATTAATGGAACTCTTGCTAGGGAATATTGGTACCCATCACCCAAGTCTTACTGCCCTGGTTTAGGGACTTGCTGGTATGGTTGCTATGTCCCAAGGCTGTACAGAGCAGCAGGGCCCTGGTCCCCACCCATCCCAGCAGTCCACATGTCTTTATGGTGGTCATTGGAGGCATGCAGACAGTGAGGTTGAGTGCCCATGATGCTGGTAAGCATGATTAAACCCAGAACATGGGAGGCCCCAAAAGATGATCACACATCTTGGGCACAATGAAAATTATGAGGTGTTATAACTCAGGGATGCCCCAGGGCTAGCACTGGGGTTCGGGCATTCCTGTGTTCAATTTCAGATGGGAGATAAAGTCTTCTTTAAAGTGTATCCCAAGATAAAGTCTCCTTTAAAATGTATCCCAGAGAACTGGGACCAATTTGACACAATCTTTGAAGAAGCAGCAGTGGCTCATTTTTCTCTGCCAGGCAGCATAGCCAAAATACCCTCTGTTGAGTGGAAAAACCTGGCCTCCTAAGGGAAGTATAGATTATAAGACCAGTCTACAATTCAACCTGTTTTGTAAGAGTCAAGGTAAATGGTTTGAGGTCCCCTATATGCAAGTTTTCTTTTCTCTAAGAAATAATTCTCAGCTATGTGAGGCCTGTACCCCATACCTTGCTAACCCTTCCTTAGGACTCCCTGTGGCTCCTCCCTTCACCAATGCTGACCAGGCCTCCTCAGCTGCAATAAACCAAAAGGAGCCAGGGGAAGCAGAAATGGCCAAGGCATCTCAGGCCACTAGGATGCCCAAACTCTGCCCCCTTACAGGCAGTAGGAGGAGGATTTGGTCCAACCAACGTGCACACTCCCTTTTCACTTTCTGACTTAAAGCAAATTAAGGCAAACAGGAAAGTTTTCAGATGACCTGGACAAATACGTAGATGTTCTGCATGGCCTGGGTCAGTCCTTTGAATTAGATTGGAAAGATATCGTGTTATTGCTTAGTCAAACCCTAACCAGCAATGAGAGAGGCTGCCTTAGCAGTGGCTCAAGAATTTGGGGACACCTGGTACCTTAGTCAAGTACATGACCAAATGACGCCAGAGGAAAAGGATAGATTTCCTACAGGTAGACAAGCAGTCCCTAGCACAAACCCTTTCTGGGATCCTGACTCAGAACAGAGGGACTGGAGTCATAGGTACCTCTTAACCTGCATACTTGAGGGATTAACGTGAACTAGGAAGAAGCCCATGAACTACACAGTGTTATCCACCATAACTCAGGGAAAGGAAGAAAACCTGATAGCTTTCCTTGAGTGATTATGGGAGGCCTTAAGAAAGTATACTCCCCTGTCACCAGACTCCATCAAGGATCAGTTAATACTACAGGACAAGTTTATTAAGCAATCGGCAACTGATATTTGGAGGAAGCTCCAGAAACTGGCCCTGGGGCCAGAACAGAGTCTAGAACCATTACTATACCTAGAAACCTAGGTGTTTTATAATAGAGACCAGGAGGTGTACAGGCTGGAAAGAAAAGGAAAGACCAGAGAAAAGCCACAGCCCTAGGCATGGTCCTCAGGCAAGCAATCCCAAGGGGCTCAAATGAGGGAAAGGCTTGGGTTAGCCGACAGTGCAGAGCTTGTTTCCATTGCAGCCTAACGGGACACTTTATAAGAAATTGTCCCCAGAGAAATGGACCACCACCTTGTCCTTGCCCACTGTGCCAAGGGGATCACTGGAAAGCATACTGTCCCAGGGGATGAAGGTTCCCAGGGCCTGAGCTGTCTAACCAGATGACCCAACAGCAGGCAGGACTGAGGGTGCCTGGGGCAAGTGCCAGTACAAGCCATTATCCTCAATGAGCCCCAGGTAAAGCTGACCACAGAGGGCCAGGAGGTAAATCTCCTCCTGGACACTGGTGTGACCTTCTCCGTTTTACCCTCCTGCCCTAGATGGTTGTCCTCCAAGTCTGTAACTGTCCAAGGAGTCCTAGGACAAGCAGTCTCCCTGTATTTCTCCCAGCCCCTAAGCTGTCACTGGGGAGATACACTTTTCTCCCATGCCTTCCTCATCACGCCGGAAAGTCCTCCTGCCTTACTAGGGTGAGACCTGTGAGCCAGAGCAGGAGCCATTATCTATATGAACCTTTTTAGTGAGGAAATTCCTCTCTGCTTCCCTTTTAAAGAGGGATTAATTCTGAGGTTTGAGAAGGCAAAGAATGCCTGCCCAATTCAAATAAGGCTAAAGGTTCCCACCTTTTTTCCTTACCAAAGACAGTACTCCCTAAGGAAGCTAAAAAGGGGATATAGGATACTGTAAGGAACTTAAAAGCTCAGGGTCTAGTAAAGTCCTGTAACAGCCCTTGTGATACTCCAATTTTAGGAGTACAAAAACCTAATGAAAAATAGAGGCTACTGCAAGGTCTCAGGTTTATTAATGAAGCTGTGATCCCTTTATACCTGGCTGTACCCAACCCATACAGCTTGCTCTCTCAACCATCAGGAGAGGCGCAATGGTTTACAGTCCTGGATCTTAAGGATGCCTTTTTCTGTGTACCGTTACATCCTGACTCCCAGTTTCTGTTCACCTTTGAAAACCCTTTAGACCAGAGTTCTCAGTTTACGTGGACAGTGTTACCCCAGGACTTTTGAGATAGCCCCTACCTCTTTAGCCAGGCTTTAGCCCAGGACCTTAGTAATTTTTCACATCCAGGTACCCTGGTTCTTCAATATCTGGATGACTTACTTTTAATTGCAAACTCAGAAGCCCAGTGTCAGCAGGCCACCCAGGACCTCCTAAACTTGCTTGCCACCTGTGGATAAAAGGCTTCTAAACCAAAAGCCCAACTTTGTAGGCAAGAGGTAAAATACCTAGGGCTTGTCTTATCTAAGGGCACTCAGACCCTTAATAAATAACACCTCCAACCCATACTGGCCTTCCCCCATCCAAAGACCTTAAAACAGTTGCGAGGATTCCTGGGAATAACCGGTTTTTGCCGATTGTAGATTCCCAGATATGGTGAAACAGCAAAACCACTATACGCTCTGATTAAGGAAACTCAAAAAGCTAACACCCATCTAATACAAAGCTAACACCCTATAGCTGAGGCAGCCTTTCAGACCCTGAAGCAGGCATTACTGCAGTCTCCAGCTCTAAGCCTTCCTACAGGGAATGACTTCTCCCTATATGTTATGGAAAAGTGAGGAGTGGCACTGGGGGTTCTCAACCAGACCTGGGGGGACAATGCCACAACTGGTGGCATACCTAAGTAAGGAGATTGATGCAGTAGCAAAAGGCTGGCCACACTGCTTGTGAGTCATAGCCATGGTGGCTATAGTGGTCTCAGAAGCCATTAAAATAGTACAGGGGAAAGATCTAACTGTATGTACTTCATGTGATGTAGCTGGAATTCTGGCCTCTAAAGGAGACTTATGGCTGTTGGACAGTCACTTACTCACATATCAGGCCTTAATGCTCGAAGGGCCTGTACTTCAGCTGCACACATGTGCAGCCCTCAATCCAGCTACTTTTCTTCCTGTGGAAAGGGCAGACACAGAACATGACCGTCAGCAGGTTATAGCTCAGAACTATGCAGCTCAATAAGATTTCTTAGAAACTCCTCTAGCCAATCCTGACCTTAACCTATAGGCTGACAGAAGTTCCTTTATGGAAAATGGCATTCGAGAGGCAGGATATGCAGTAGTCAGTGATCAAACAGTGCTCGAAAGTAATTCCCTTCCTCCTGGAATTAGTGCCCAGCTGGCAGAACTAGTAGCCCTCACTCGAGCTCTAAAATTAGGAAAAGGAAAGAGAATAAACATATAAAGATGCCAAATATGCTTACCTGGTTCTACGCACTCACGCTGCCATATGGAAGGAAAGAGAGTTCCTAACCTCTGCAGGAACTCCCATTTAATATCATAAGGAAATTTTAGACTTATTACAAGCTGTCCAAGAACCCAAAGAGTTTGCAGTCTTACACTGCTGGGGTCACCAGAAAGATAATGAGAAGGAAGCAGAGGGCAATTGCTTAGCTGACTTAGAAGCAAAAAGGGTAGCTAGACAAGAATTTATAGATGGACCATTAATATGGAAAAACCCCCTCCAGGGAACTAAACCTGAATACTCATCAGAAGAGGTAGAGTGGGCAATCTCTCAGGGACATAATCTTCTTCCTTCAGGGTGGCTAGCTACTGAGGAAGGAAAAGTTCTACCTGCTGCCAGCCTGTGGTAAGTACTTAAAACCCTGCATCAAACCTTCCATATGGGTAGAGATTATACATATCAAATGGCCAAATCTATATTTATAGAAAAGAGTCTCTTCAAGGCTGTCCAACAAATAGTCAAAGGATGTGAAATATGCCAGAAAAATAATACTTCGGCACATCACAAAGCTCCTCCTGGGAAGCAGCGAACCAGTCATTACCCAGGTGAGTACTGGCAAATGGACTTTACCTATATGGTTAAGTCTCAGGGATATCAATATCTGCTAGTATGTGTAGATACCTACACAAACTGGGTTGAGGCTTTCCCCTGTAGAACAGAAAAATCCAAAAAGGTAATAAAAGTCCTAATTAAAATGAAATAATCCCTAAATTCAGACTCCTTCACTCTCTTCAAAGCAATAACAACCCCACCTTCAAGACTGCAGTAACCCAGGGTATTTCCAGGGCATTAGGAATACAGTATCATCTCTGTGCTTGGAGGCTTCAGTCCTCAGGGAAAGTGGAAAATATGAATGAAAATTTTAAGAGACACCTAAGACACTGGCACAGGAAACCTACTTCTCATGGCCTTCTCTATTACCAGTAGCACTCTTCAGGGCTCAAAACTCTACTCAAAAAAATAGGATTCAGCCCCTATGAGATGGTTTATGGACAGCCCTTTCTTACTGATGATCTTTTATTAGACAAGGAAATAGCAGATCTAATAAAAGATATAACCTCTTTGGCTAAGTACCAACAGGCCCTTAGAGCCTTTCCTGAAGGACACCCTGGAGAAAAAGGGAAAGAGTAGTTCTGCCCTGGAGACTTGGTGCTTGTTAAGTTTATCCCCTCATACTCTTCTCTCATCTTGGGAAGAACCATTTTTGGTTATTCTGTCTACCCCAACAGCAGTTAAGGTGGTGAGAATTGATTCATGAATTTACCACACTTGATTGCAGCCTTGGACAATTCCTGAAGAAAATCATAGGCCCTCCACTCCACAGCCTAAAGTTCCAGGAGATGACCCTTTGTATACCTGCAAGCCATTAAAGGTTATAAGTTTGCTCTTCCAACAAGATCTCCAGAATTAAAACCATAAAGCCACAATTAATCCTGCAGCTGGAACTCTGGATATCCTTGGCTCATAAGCTCTATCATGGACCTCTGGATCAACCTGTACCGCTAAAAGACTCCCCTCTGGAGGAAACCTCAACTGCAAGGCCCCTTCTATGCCCCAATTCGGCAGGAAGTAAAGAGTGATTAACGCCCATGTCCCAGCAGTTGGACTTTCCTGTTCAGAGTGGGGACTGAGGGACAATGTTAACTTCTCAAGTCCACAAAGGGTGTGGTTTCAAAGTCTGAAATGTCCCAGCAACATGCCCAGCCTGCCTTCGTTCAAGTCCCTATCCAGGAACTAGAGTTCTTTGTCTAACTTTCACATGTTTGGGCTAGGTAGACTGCCCAGGTGAGCTTCCTTTATTTAGAATGCCCACCAAAAGCCTTTCGAAGGAGGGGCTCAATTTGCAAGCCAGGCAGCCAATCCAGCATCAGAGTCAAAGATCAATAACTCCAGAGGAAGTTTGGAAAAGCTCCTCTCACTGGATGAGAACTTGAATGGGGCAGGAGTAACTCCAGGGTTAAAACTCCCCCTATTCCGTTACCTGTACAGACTCCATCTCTGGATCCCCTCCCACAACAGCATGGAGGCTTGCTCTCTCTCTCTCTTCTCTCTCTGCCTAATAATTGCTTTGCTGCTAAGCTCTTTGGGTCCAATTTTTACTTAATACCACCATGCCACCT
The DNA here is from genome assembly GCF_001604975.1 of Cebus imitator. NCBI lineage: Eukaryota > Metazoa > Chordata > Mammalia > Primates > Cebidae > Cebus > Cebus imitator. The sequence continues at coordinate 1,437,221 of NW_016107768.1, read as the reverse complement.
GGGTCTGCTCCCCATTCATGGGTGAGTGAGAGCCCAAGGGCCTGGAAAAAACACATCTGATTGAGGAACAGTGAGCATCTTTGGAACACCCCCACAGACCTGCTTCTGTCGCCCAGTTACAATCTCTCTCAAGTTAAAAGTTCCACAGATCTCTAGAGAAGGGGCAAAATGCTGCCAGTCTCTTTGCTAAAGCATGGCAAGAGTGACCTTTGCTCCAGTTCTCAATAAATTTTTCATCTCCATCTCAGACTACCTTAGCCTGAACTGCATTCTCCACATGACTGTCAGCATTTTGGTCAAAACTATTCAAATCTCTAGGAAGTTCTAAACTGTTGCGCATCTTCCTGTCTTTTTCTGAGTTCTCCAAACTGTTCCAACCTCTGCCCATTACCCAGTTCCAAAGCCACTTCCACATTTTCAGATTATCATTATAGCAGTACCCACTATCCTGGTACCAATTTCCTGTATTACTCTATTTTCATACTGTTATAAAAATACTACCTGAGACTGGGTAATTTATAAACAAGAGGTTTAATTGACTCACAGTTCTGCATGGCTGGGGGGGCCTCAGGAAACTTACAGTCTTGGTGAAGATGAAGGAGAAACAAGACATGCACATCTTACATGGCAGCAGAAGAGGGAGTGTGTATAAGGGAAACTGCCACTTTTAAACCATCAGATCTTGTGAGAACTTGCTCACTATTATGAGAACAGCATGGGAGAAACTGCCCCCATGATTTAATCACCTTCCATCAGATCCTTCAACATGTGGGAATTACATTTTGAGATGAGATTTCGGTGGGGACACAGAGCCAAGTCATATCAGTTCTTATACATAAGGCTTTGATTCTGGGCTCTCTTTTCTGTTCCATTGGTCTCTATGTCTGCCCTTTTGCCAGCATCAGTCTGTTTTGCTTACTGTAGCTTTGTAATACGCTTTGAAACAACTTGTAGATTGCTTTGAGTAATACTGACATTTTAATAATATTGAGTCTTCCAATACAGGAACATAATATCTTTCCATTTATTTGTATTTTATTTCTTTCAGCAATGTTTTACAGTTTTTACTGTACAATTCTTTCACCTTCTACATAGTTTTACACTTTTTGATGCTATTTTAAGTGAGATTGTTTTTCTAATTTACTTTTCATATTGTTTATTTTAGTACACAGTTATACCTCAGTGATGTTGCAGATTTTGTTCTAGAGCACACCAGTAAAGCAAATGTCACAGTAAAGCAAGTCACACAAATTTAGTTTCCCAATGCATATAAAAGGTATATTTATACTAAACTGTAGCCTATTATTCTATACTGTAGTCTATTAAATATGTGATAGCATTGTATTTCAAACATGTGTATACCCTAATTAAAAATAATTTACTACTAAAAACTGCTAATGATCATCTGAGCCTTCAGAAATCTTAATTATTTTGCTGGGAGAGAGTCTTGCCTTGATGTTGATGACTGCTGACTTAGCAGTATGGTGATCACTGAAGGTTAGGGTGGCTGTGGCATTTGTTGAATAAGGGGAATAAAACCTGACCCTTAATTGACCCCACATCAATTGATTGTTCCTCTACTAAAGATTTCTCTGTAGCACACTATGCTGTTTGATAGCATTTTAACCACATAAGAACTTTCAAAGTTAAAGCCAATCCTCTCAAACTCTAACTCGGCTTTATTAACTAAGCTTATGTTATATTCTAAATCCATTGCTGTCATCCAACAATATTCACAACTTCTACGCCAAGAGTAGATTCTATCTCAAGAAACTACTTCCTTTGCTCATCCATAAGAAGCAACTCATTAACCATTCCTGTGTTGTCATAAGATTGCAGCAATTCAGACATATCTCAGGCTCCACTTCAAATTATGGTTCTCTTGCTATTTCCCTCACATCTGCAGGGTCTTCCTCACAGAGGTATTGAATCCCACAAAATCATCAATGATTGTTGAAGACAACTTTTTCTAAACTACTGTTAATGTTGATATTTGGGCCTCCTCCCATAAATCATGAACATTCTCTTTTTTTTGGATTATTTTTTATTTTTATTTTTATTGCATTTTAGGTTTTGGGGTACATGTGAAGAAAATGCAAGAATGTTGCATAGGTACACACATGGCATTGTGATTTGCTGCCTTCCTCCCCATCACCTATATCTTGCATTTCTCCCCATCCTATCCCTCCCCAACTCCCCACCCCCCATTGTCCATCCCCTAGTTCACCCCAACAGACCAGAGTGTGTATTGCACCCTTCCCTGTGTCCATGTGTTCTCACTGTTC
>NW_016107768.1:1430706-1433186 GCF_001604975.1 Cebus imitator | reverse complement strand
CTGATTGCTCTGGCTAGGACTTCCAGTACTATGTTGAATAGGAGTGGTGAGAGAAAGCATCCTTGTCTAGTGCCAAATTTCAAAGGGAATGCTTCCAGTTTTTGCCCATTCAGTATGATATAGGCTGTTGGTTTGTCCTAAATAGCTTTTATTATTTTGAGATACGTTCCGTCAATACCTAGTTTATTGAGGGTTTTTAGCACAAAGGGCTGTTGAATTTTGTCAAAGGCCATCTCTGCATCAATTGAGATAATCATGTGGTTTTTGTCTTTGGTTCTGTTTATGTGGTCAATTACATTTATAGACTTGTGTATGTTGAACCAGCCTCGCATCCCCAGGATGAATCCTACTTGATGATAGTGGATAAGGTTTTTGATGTGCTGTTGCAATCGGCTTGCCAGTATTTTATTGAAGATTTTTGCATTTATGTTTATCATGGATATTGGTCTGAAGTTTTTCTTGTTGAGTCTGCCGGGTTTTGGTATCAGGATGATGTTGGTCTCATAAAATGATTTGGGAAGGAATCCTTCTTTTTGGATTATTTGGAATAGTTTCAGAAGGAATGGTACCAGCTCCTCCTTGTATGTCTGGTAGAATTCGGCTGTGAACCCATCTGGACCTGGGCTTTTTTTGGGTGTAGTCTCTTAATCGTTGCCTCAACTTCAGACATTTTTATTGGTCTATTCAGGGCTTTGACTTCTTCCTGGTTTAGGCTTGGGAGGATGCAAGTGTCCAGGAATTTATCCATTTCTTCCAGGTTTACTAGTTTATGTGCATAGAGTTGTTTGTAATAATCTCTAATGATGGTTTGTATTTCTGTGGAATCTGTGGTGATATCCCCTTTATGGTTTTTTATTGCATCTATTTGGTTGTTCTCTTTTCATTTTTATTAATCTGGCTAGTGGTCTGTCTGTTTTGTTGATCTTTTCAAAAAACCAGCTCCTGGATTTGTTGATTTTTTGAAGGGTTTTTTGTGTCTCTATCTCCTTCAGTTATGCTCTGATCTTAGTTCTTTCTTGTCTTCTGCTAGGTTTTGAGTTTTTTTGATCTTGCTCCTCTAGCTCTTTCAATTTTGATGATAGGGTGTCAATTTTAGATATCTTCTTGCTTCTCATATGGGAATTTATTGCTATCTATTTTCCTCTAGAGACTGCTTTAAATATGTCCCCGAGATTCAGGTATGTTTTGTCTTTATTCTCATTGGTTTCGAAGAACATCTTTATTTCTGCCTTCATTCCATTGTTTATTCAGTCAACATTCAAGAGCCAGTTGTTCAGTTTCCATGAAGCTGTGCGGTTCTGAGTTAGTTTTTGAATTTTGAGTTCTAACTTGATTGCACTGGTGTCTGAGAGACTGTTTGTCATGATTTCCATTCTTTTGCATTTGCTGAGGAGTGATTTACCTCCAATTATACGGTCAATTTTAGAGTAGGTGTGATGTGGTGCTGAAAAGAATGTATATTCTGTGGATTTGGGGTGCAGAGTTCTGTAAATGTCTATTAGGTTTGCTTGGACTAGGTCTGAGTTCAAGTCCTGGATATCCTTGTTAATTTTCTGTCTGTTTGATCTGTCTAATATTGACAATGGGGTGTTAAAGTCTCCCATTGTTATTGTGTGGGAGTCTAAGTCTCTTTGTAAGTCATTAAGAACTGGCCTTATGTATTGGGTGCATATATATTTAGGATCATTAGCTCTTTTTGTTGCATTGATCCTTTTACCATTATGTAATGTCCTTCTTTGTCTCTTTTGATCTTTGTTGATTTAAAGTCTATTTTACCAGAGATGAGAATTGCAACTCCTGCTTTTTTTGTTGTTGTTGTTCTCCATTTGCATGGTAAATCTTCCTCCATCCTTTTATTTTGATCTTTTGCGTATCCTTGCATGTGAGATGGGTTTCCTGGATATAGCACACTGATGGGTTTTGGCTTTTTATCCAATTTGCTAATCTGTATCTTTTGATTGGGGCATTTAGCCCATTTACATTTAGGGTTAATATTGTTATGTGTGAATTTGATAATGCCATTTTGAAGCTAGCTGGCTGTTTTGCCCGTTAGTTGATGGAGATTCCTCATTGTGTTGATGGTCTTTACCATTTCGTATGTTTTTGGAATGGCTGGTACTGGTTGTTCCTTTCTATGTGTAGAGCCTCTTTCAGGAGATCTTGTAAAGCAGGCCTGGTAGTGACGAAATCTCTGAGTACTTGCTTGTTCGCAAAGGATTTTATTTTTCCTTCACTTATGAAACTTACTTTGGCTGGATAGGAGATTCTGGGTTGAAAGTTCTTTTCTTTAAGGATGTTGAATATTGGCCCCCACTCTCTTCTGGCTTGTAGATTTTCTGCTGAGAGATCTGCTGTGAGTCTGATGGGCTTCCCTTTGTGGGTAACCCGACCTTTCTCTCTGGCTGCCCTTAGTATTTTCTCCTTCATTTCAACCCTGGTGAATCTGTCGATGATGTGCCTTGGGGTTGCTCTTCTTGAGG
>NW_016107768.1:1413737-1430259 GCF_001604975.1 Cebus imitator | reverse complement strand
CGAAGTTCTCGTGTTGTGTTTTTCAGCTCCATCAATTCACTTATACTCCTTTCTGTTTTGTCCATTCTTGTTAGCATTTCGTCAAATCTTTTTTCAATGTTCTTAGTTTCTTTGCATTGGGTTAGAATATGTTCTTTAAGCTCACAGAAGTGTCTTACTACCCACCTTCTGAAGCCTGATTCTGTCATTTTGTCACACTCATTCTCCATCCAGCCTTGTTCCCTTGCTGGTGAGGAGTTGTGATCCCTTGTAGGAAAAGCTGTGTTCTGATTTCAGGTATTTTCATCCTTTTTGCACTGGTTTCTACCCATCTTTGTGGATTTATCCACCTGTCATCTTTGTAGCTGCCAACTTTCAGATTGGGTCTCTCAGTGGATGTTCTGCTTGTTGATGATGAAGTTATTTCTGTCTCTTAGTTTTCCTTCTAACAGTCTGGCCCCTCTGCTGTAGGGCTGCTGAGGTCCACTCCAGGCCCTGCTTGCCTGGGGATCTCCTGCAGCAGCTGCAGAACAGTCAGGGTTGCTACAAGTTTCTTCTTCTACTCTTTGTCTCACAAGGATACCCACCAAATGTCAGTCTGATCTCTCCTTTATAAGGTGACTCTATTGGGGTCAGGGAGCTGCTTGAGGAGACAGCCTGTTCTTTATAGGAGCTCAAGTGCTGAGCTGTGAGCTCTGTTGTTCATTCAGAGCTGCTGGGCAGGTACGTTTAGGTCTGCTGCAGCAGAACTCATTAACCGCTTTTTCTTCCCAGGTGCTCTGTCCCAGGGAGTTAGGGCTTTATTTATGAGTTTCCATTGTGCTGCTGCCTTTTTTTTCAGGGCTGCCCTACCCAGCAAGGAGGCAGCCTAGTCACTGTCTGCCGGCAGAGGCTTTGCTGAGCTGCTGTGGGCTCCGCCCTGCTGCCACGTGAACTTCCCTGCAGTCCCGTTTATATGGGTGTTGTTAGAACTGTCTCGGCAATGGTGGCCCACTTCTATATTGGCTGACTCTCTGTAATGACAGGTTACCTTGGCAATGGCAGGCAGCCTCAGCAATGACAAACTACCTCCGAAGTGGTGGAGTGTCTCGGTAATGGCGGACGCCCCTCCCCCACAGAGCTGGACCATCCCGGGTTCAGCTGTGCTTACCGTGAAACTCTCAATCCAGAGAGTCTCTGATTGCAGTTCTTTTGTGGGGGTGGGATCAGCTGAGCCTGGTCACCTGGCTCCCTGCCTCAGAGCCTTTTTTTTTTCAGTTGAACAGTCAACTCTCTCCCAGGTGTTCCAGTCACCTGTTGAAAAGGCACCTGGATCTGTGTGATTTCCCATGCAGTGACTCACTGCACCAGCTTAAACAGTGGCACTGAGATTCGTGACGCTTTTTTTGCCCAGAAATCTCCTGGCCTGGCTCCCTGTTCAGCCCCCTTTTTAATCAGATGAATGGGTGACTTCATGGAGCTCTAATCACCAGCTAGAAGGGCATCCGGACCACTGTATTTTGTATGGAGAACCACTGCACAGGGGCGCAGGCTCCTGCGCCGACCAAAACAGCCGCGCCGGTGACCTGTGGGGCTCCTCTGCCTGGGAATCTCCTGTTCTGTGAGCAATAAAAATGCAGTGTCCACTCACCCACTGCACTTTCACTGGGAGCTACAATCCTGAGCTGTTCCTAAATGGCCATCTTGGATCTGTCCTCCAATCATGAACATTCTTAATGGTATCCAGAATGCTCAATCCTTTCCAGAAGATTTGCAATTTACTTTGCCCAGATCCATTAAAGGAATCACTATCTGTGGCAGCTACAGCCTTATGAAATGTATTTCTTAAATAATAAGACGTGAGCATTGAAGTTGCTTGATTTATGGGCTGCAAAATGCATGTTGTGTTAACAGGCATGAAATTAATTATTAATCTTTTTTTATGTTTCTGTCAGAGCTCTTATGTGACTAGATGAATTTTCAGTAGGCAGTAATATTTTGAAAGAAATATATATTTTTTCTGATCAGTAGGTTTCAACAGCAGGCTTAAAATGTTTGGTAAAGCATGCTATAAAGAGGTATACTGTCATCCAGGCTTTGTTGTTCCATCTATATAGAGCACTCACAGTGTAAATTTAGATAATTTTTAAGGACCCTAGAATTTTCAGAATGGTCAATGAGCATTGGCTTCTTAAATTCGCCAGCTGCATTAGCCCCTAACAAGAGAGTCACCCTATCCTTAGAAACTTTGAAACCAGATATTGACTTCTCTTCCATAGCAAAAGAAGAGAAAGAAACACTACGATCTTTCACTTAAATGTACAGACTACTGTAGATGTCCTAGACGGTGTCTTCTTCCAATATAAGGCTGCTTTGCCTACACTGAAAATCTGTTGCTTACTGTCACCACTTTCATCAATTATCTTTTTTTTAATTTTATTGCATTTTAGGTTTTGGGGTACATGTGAAGAACATGCAAGATTGTTGCATAGGTACATATGTGGCAGTGTGATTTGCTGCCTTCCTCCCCATCACCTATATCTTGCATTTCTCCCCATGCTATCTCTTCCCCCAACTCCCCACCCCTCATTGTCGCTCCCTATTTCCCCCCAACAGACCCCAGTGTGTAGTGCTCCCCTCCCTGTGTCCATGTGTTCTCATTGTTCAACACCTGCCTATGAGTGATAACATGCGGTGTTTGATTTTCTGCTCTTGTGTCAGTTTGCTGAGAATGATGGTTTCCAGGTTCATCCATGTCCCTACAAAGGACACGAACTCATTGTTTTTGATGGCTGCATAATATTCCATGATGTATATGTGCCACATTTTCTCTGTCCAGTCTATCATCGATGGGCATTTGGGTTGGTTCCAGGTCTTTGCTATTGTAAACAGTGCTGCAATGAACATTCGTGTGCACGTGTCCATATAGTAGAAGGATTTATAATCCTTTGGATATATACCCAGTAATGGGATTGCTGGGTCAAATGGAATTTTTATTTCTAGGTTCTTGAGGAATTGCCACACTGTCTTCCACAATGGTTGAACTAATTTACACTCCCACAGTGTAAAAGTGTTCCTATTTCTCCTCATCCTCTCCAGCATCTGTTCTCTCATTTTTTAATGATCACCATTCTAACTGGCGTGAGATGTATCTCAATGTAGTTTTGATTTGCATTTCTCTGATGACCAGTGATGATGAGCATTTTTTCATATGTTTGTTGGCCTCAATTATCTTAATTAGGCTTTTGGATATGTTGCTGCAGCTTCTCCATTAGCACTTGTGGTTTTACATTGCACTTTTGTGTTCTGGAGATGGCTTCTTTCCTTCAACCTTATGAACCAACTTCTGCTAGCTTTCAAACTGCAAGGTTCCTCATCTCATCTCTCCTAACATTCATAACATTGAAAAGAATTACAGCCTTGTTCTGGATGAGGCTCTGGCTTGGGGGAATGTTGTCCATGGCTTGATCTTCTATCCAGGCCACTAAAACTTTCTTATAGCAGCAATAAGGCTGTGTTCACTAGAGTAACACTTTTAATTTCTTTCAAGAACTTTTCCTTTGCATTCGCAACTTTGCTACAAGAGGCCTAGGTTTCAGCCTATGCCAGGTTTTAACATGCCATCTTCACTAAGTTTAATCATGTCTAGCTTTTGATCTGAATTGAGCTAGTGTCACTTTCTTTCACTTTAATATACAGGCTATTAATGTATAGATTATTAATTGGCCTATTTTCAATTGTATTCCAGGGAATAGAGAGGCCATGGAGAGGCAAAGATATTGGGGAACAGGTGGTTTTTGAAACAGAACACATACATTTATCAATTAAATTAGTCATCTTAAAAAGGGTGCAGAGCATGATGTCCCAAAACAATTACAATGGTAACATCATACATCACTGATCACAGATCACCCTAACAGAAATAATAACAAAACTTTTGAAATATTGTGATAATTACAAAAATGTGGCATAGAAACTTGAAGTGAACGCATGTCGTTGGAAAAACTGCACTAATAAAATTACAAAACCACGATAAAATGAAGTGTAATTAGCTATGCCTGTAGAGAAATGCAGTTTAATTTGCGTGTTGATTTTCTATTTTGTATCTTTGCTGGATTTATTGGTTCTAGTAAGTTTATTGTGGAATATTAAGGGTTTTCTGCATATAAGATTGTGTCATCTGCCAGGAGATTTCATTTTACTTCCTTTCCAATTTGGATGACTTTTAAAAATTTCTAATTTTTTTTTTTACCTTATTGCTCCAAATAAGACTTCCAGTAATACATTGAATAAAAGTGGTGAGAGTGGTATTGTGATTTTTATTATGATTTCTTTCCAGTATGGTCTTTCTGTTGAAAGATAAGCCATGCTTCCTTCTTTCTTGTGTGCCTTGTTACTTCTGCAGTTGTTGTGATTTGTCCAGTTGAAAAAACAGCCACCTCTTCCAGTCTTTACAGTAGTACCTTCTCATAATGGAAGGCCTTCCCCAATCAGTCACCCTGGCTAGGTATTCTATGGTCCTTTCAAACCTTTTATGGGGATACTTCTCTGCTCTTGTGACTATAATGTGTCACAATATGAGACATTTGTTAATTTCTCTTTCAGAAGTTTATAATTTCTTCCCTCCTCTGGTGTCTGCCTGTGTTACCACGGCTTTCTGGAGCTGCCACAAAACGCTGGGCTCTATATTGTTCTCTGTAGCTCCCATGCATAGAAAAGATGCTGTTTCAATCAGTACTCTGAGTCAGTTGAGGGAAACTCAGGAAGCCCTCCAAAAAGTAAAAGGAGTGGATGCGTAATTTACTCTTCTCTTTTCCTCCCAAAGGATAAACCACAAGCTGGGCACTCACTCCTAATCATGGTGAGTATTAACAGCTTCTGTCTGTGGTACTACAGTTTCTCTAGCCCTGCAATTAGTTGCTTAGCTTTCTTTTGTCCTCAGCAGTCCCCAGACATCCAAAGTGTGTGAGTTACCTATAGACACTCTAAATCAGGCAAACCAGAAGCCCATCCCCGAGGCAGCCCACCATAAAGCTGGAACATTAGGCATGTTTTGCTCTTTGTTTCTCCTCCCTGGGAGAAGATATGAGTTAGGCTTTTCCTCCTTACTGCAGCAAACTGTGTCAGCATGGAGGAGAGGCTGATATAACTAAAAAAAAATCTTTTTTTTTTTTTTTTTAACTTCAACATGGCTGTTCTTGGCTTTGAGCTTGCTTGGGGTACTGTGACTCCCTACCTGATTCCTAGAGTTCTCACAAAGGCTTTTTGAAGTGCACACTGTTAATTTGTTGTCTGTGTGAGGAAATGAGGTCAGGAGCTTTCTATCTGCCACTTGATTAGCACCACTCCCCTGTCGCAATGATTTTTAGCACACATTTTTTTAAAGTCTCAAATTATCCATCAAAAAAACATTTTTCCTCATTTATTATGGCTGTTTGTTGTTTCTGATGGCTCTTATCTGGAGTATGTTTATTTCTTATGTACTTTTAATTTGAGATTGTAAGCTCACCATCTCTGGGTGAGACTACTGTGCACACTGAGTTCAGGTATTGTTTACATAGAGCAATTGCTCCTTGTCTTCATCTAGTTCCCACATGGGCACCATTGGGGAAGGCCAACATTATAATTCCTACATTTTAGATTCCTGGATTATGCAAATAGTGTAAATATAATACCCCCACCCCCATATGATGTAAAATACATTTCCAGGTTTACTAATTATCTGGGAAACTTTCAATAATATATTTACTCAGACCTAACACAGAGCTGGCAAACCTCTTGGCATCACACTTAGCTGATGGTCCAGTTATCTTTCCTTTTCTGGAGGAATTTATTTTTATATTAGTCTGTTTTGTGTTACTATTGATATGGTTTGGATCTGTGTCCAAACCATATCTCATGTCAAATTGTAATCCCCAATGTTGGAGGTGATTGAATCATGGATGTGGTTTCTCATGGTTTCACACCATCCCTCTTGGTGTTGTCATGGCAATAGTACTCATGAGATTTGGTTGTTTAAAAGTGTGTAGCACCTCTTCTCTCTTTTGTTCATTCTCTACCATGTAAGATGCCTAGCCTTCCATTAGCCTTCTGCCATGACTGAAAGTTTCCTGAGGGCTCCCCAGAAGCCAAGCAGATGCCTTCATGTTTCCTGTGCAGTCTGAGAAACTGAGTCACTTAATTCTTTTCTTTATAAATTACTGAGTCTCAGGTATTTCTTTACAGCAGTTCAAGAGCATGGGGAGAAATGCCAGATATAGGTGATAGAGAGGAAGGCAGAAAATCCCACTGCCATGGGTGTACCTATGCAACAATCTTGCATGTTCTTCACATGTATCCCAAAACCTAAAATACAATAAAAAAAAGAAAAGAAAAAATAGAATGAACTATTATAGCTATAAAGGAATACTTCAGGCTGGGTAATTTATAAAGGAAAGAGGTTTATTAGTCTCACATTTCTGCACACTATCCAAGAAGCATGGTGCCAGCATCTGCTTCTGGTGAGGGCTTCAGAAAGCTTACAATCATGGCAGAAGGCAATGGTAACCTGCATGCCACATGGCAAGAGAGGGAGCAAGCAAAAGAGAGAAGGTGCCAGATTCTTTTAAACAACAAGCATTCCTATGAACTAATAGAGCAAGACCTCACTCATTACCAGGGGAAGGGAACCAGGCCATTTACGAAGGTTCCACCCCTTTGACTGAAACATCTCCACTAGACCCCGCTCTGAACATTGGGGATCATAGTTCAACATGAGATTTGGAGAGGACAAAGAGTCAACAATATAACATTCTGACCTTTTAAGAAAAAAATATGCTTTTTATACCATAATTATTTGTTCATTTGTATATTCTGAAATTTTCACAGTGAGATCACATAGTTCGTAAAATTTGATATAGCAAATTATCTGTGTCCTGGTATGAAATGTGATTTCTACCAGAAAGAACATTTTTCGAGCTGCCAGGTAGCTGTCATGAGTTTATCTGGCCTGCCACGTAGTGTGAATTCAAGTTGCACTTCCACTTGAGGTCCAGTATTTATATCCGAATTTACAGGGCAGTCTCTCATCTCTCCTAAGCACCAAACTTCAAAACAGGCAACATCTCTAAAGTGGAATCTCATGGAGACCGGGTTTATATCATTTGTGCCTATACACTGGTAGGATATTTTTTAGGGTATTTTATGCCATTTTTCTACCATGTGACACAAATATTCTTAAGGCTAAAGCCAACTGCAATGCTCTGTTTACTCTAGGAAATATGATTTGACATGGTTTTTGGTCTCTGAGTATACTTTGTATTTTTTACAAGCCCATTAATACATTTTTAATATATTCAATGAAAAGACCAGATTATAAAATATATCAGAGTTGCAGGTTTAAAAAAAAAAAAGGCAGTTTTTTTTTTGTCTCTTCCTAGTACACATTTTAATTGAGCATGAAGGCTCTCAAAGAATCTATCTTTAGGCAGGACCTCACTTTCAGCTCTTAAATGTGTGGGCTTCACATCTTTTTCCCTGGCTGTGTATGAGCATTAACACCTCAGCACACATATTGCCTAAACCAACACCTTACCACCATTCTCACCCCTTTCTCTAATAGAATAGCTACAGCGTTTTTGTTTCATCTTTGTTTTTATTCCTTGGAAATTTCGATTATTTAAATTTTAGTCTGCATTTAAAAGACTATGGTATTTTAAAAATATTTTTATAGCCTTCTTATCCTATTAAACATCCCACCACACTGTCTCTGAAAATTCTGGCACATGTATTTACTGAAAGTCAATGAGTTAAAAAATATAATTACATTTGCAAATTTAACAATAGCCAATTAAATGGCCTAATTCAGCTCATTTATATCAATACAGTTTATGCCATGTAGAGTTTATATTTGCTCAAATATTTAATATGGTATTTTGGACAGTCTTTATAAGAAGTCTTAGGGATTTTATTTTTTTAGTTTGCAATCATAGCATTATGTTTGGGAGCAATGTGCTATTTATTTTTCTATCATAAATGTTCTATTTCCATTTCAAGTGGGTGTACTATAACACAATCCTGGCATAAACTACCCTGACTTAGTGTTAGACTCACAGGTTTAAGGGCTCAATCCTCCAAAAACTGGCCTCACGTTAGATGCCAGCTACAAGTCTCAGGGGCTTCCCATACTTTGACCTGACAAGCTGTAAATTCAAGGCTTTCTTCTTAGTTCAACAATTATCTCAAGAAAGTGTGATAAGTATGATCATAGTTTTATTATAAAGGACACAACTCAGGAATAGCAAATGAGGAAGAGACAGAGAGTGAGGACTGGGAAAGTCTCAGATACAGAGATTTCAGATTCTGTCCCAGTGGTGTCAAGGTACATCACCCTCTCTGCACAAAAGTAAATTAACCATTAAGTATACTCTACTGAGACTCTATGTCCAGAGTTCGTTCTTAGATTTCACTGAGTGGGCATGATTGCTTAAATGGCTGTTCACATTATTGAATTCAATCTCCAGAACCCCTCTCTTCCCTGGAGGTTGGCATATCCCAAAGTTCTAATCATTTGGTCTGTCTTTGCAGTGACCAGTCCTCATCTTGAAGCTATCTAGGGGCCCACCAAGAGTTACCTCATTAGCATAGCAAAGATATTCCTTTCGTTCAGGAAATTCCAAGGGTTTTTGAAGCTCTGCCTTAGGAACTAGAAACAAAGACCAGATACATTCTTAATCTCCTACAATCACATATAACAAAAATGCAATATACTAATCTATGTAGTACTTCAGAAGAACCAGTAGGTAATGGAACTAATGAATAGATCAGTTAATTAAAAATATGTATTAACACTGGTGTGTAATTCTAAATAGTACAGGTATGAATGTATAATCTTACCATCTTTCACATATGTACAATGCTTAAAAGGTTTTTATAAAAGATATATGTTATCATATATTATTTCATCTCATATTTATGTCCAACCTGAAAAACAGGTTTGCCATTTTTGTAGATAATTTAAAATGTAGGGTCTTGCCTAAACTCACAAAACTATTTGTCTAGAGTCAAACTTACTCCAAAGTGATCTCCAGCTAACTTCATAGTTTCTAACTTAATGCCTGCGATTTTTATCTTATAAAACAAAATGTATTTGTTTGTTTGCTTCTACACTTCCCCACCACCATCAACAGGGATGAAATATCTTTAGGTTTATCTTTTAAATTTCTTTAGGTTATTTCACCAAAGGCAATTATTAGTGTAGTTCCTTTAACTACAGAGGGGGATGTTAATTTGGTCAACAAGCATGTGGTCATTTTATTATTGTAAGTAACAGGCTAACTAAAGAAGCTAACTATAAAGCAATGGTTATAGTCTCTTCTCTTCTGGAAGGCCTCTGCTGAACTTGCTTTAATGCAAGTGCAATGCTGCATAATGAATATTGCATTTTCCATTTCCACAGTGAACTAAAATAACCTGTTGTGAGTGTTAGAATATAATAATCCATACATTATTATGTTTTATTGATAGGATCTTACATTCTGCAAACCATTCAGGGATATCCAACCCCAAATACCTTTAACCAAATTTAATTCTGTGCATGAAAGTTATATACATCATCACAACTTTTTACATAACTGCACAACATTTAATTTCGTGATTATAATGGAACTGTAGACATTAGCTCTATTTCCATATATTGGACTGGAAAAAATGAAACCTTTTTAATATGATCTAGAGTGAATTGTTGTACTGTGGCACTTAATTCAAACTAATATTCCGTTAAGATGAGTCAGATTCTTTCAGAAAGTAGAGGTGGTGGATCGATTAAAATTATGATATTATCATTCATCAATCTTCATTTAGGCCAGCAGATATTCTATATAGGACAAACAAAAAAAAGTCTGTCTTTTATATTTTTAGTTAGTAATCAATTTTTATGTCTAGAATTAAAATAAGCATCTGATTTTTCTCCAATATATGCAAAGGGTATTTTGACACGGAAAACACAGCAAAGTAAGACATTTTCTAATAATTAACTGAATTATTTCTGGCATGCCGTGAACAATTACAGGATTAATAACCACCCAACCAAACGGTGTTATGTTGGAATAAATTGACCGACAAGGTTTCTCAGCTAGGAAATGAAGCTCAGATAGATCATCAATAAAAATGACTGTGACGAACATACTTGCAAGAACTCCAGTGTTTTACATTTACAAAATATGGCTTGGTAACTGTGTTTAATGATTGAAAAAAAGTATTTAAAAATTCATTTAGAATATTGTGCGGTTTTTAATTGCCTGCTGAAAGACATAATGTTTGATGGTCACCAATGTACCATACAATCGACATTTAATTAAATACCTGTTAAGTTCTCAAAGCCAATGAAAAACAATCTTCCCTAAATAAAAAAAGGAAAAAAAATGAAGAACTGTAGCTTATTTGAAATATGTGTGTCATATTCATCCATATTAATAATAATGGATGAAAAACAAAGACAACCTTGAGAACAAATGATGTCATATGCCATAAAGTGAAGTAATATATAATCTCATGTGATTATATAAACTGCCTTATTGATACTTTATTAAAATGTTTTGACTTAAATTATAAGGTCATGTATAGCATCAATATTTGCATTTTACATATAGTTTTGTAGATAGTTTTTAACTAAATCAGAGGACGAGAACAGAAAAATTATTCAGAAAGAAACAAAAGTAAATAAATGAAAGTCTGAAATGTTTACAGTGTTATACATGGAAATGTTTGTTTGTTGTCGTTGTTATTTTGAGATGGAGTTTCGCTCTTGTTGCCCAGGCTAAAGTGCAATGGCACAATCTCAATTCACCACAACCTTTACCTCCCAGGTTCCAGGGATTCTCCTGCCTCAGCCTCCCAAGCAACTAGGATTACAGGCATGTGCCACCATGCTCGGCTAATTTTGTATTTTTAGTAAAGATGGGGTTTCTCCATGTTGGTCAGGCTGGTCTTGAGCTCCCGACTTCAAGTGATCTGCTTGCCTTGGCCTCCCAAAGTGCTGGGATTACAGGTGTGAGCCACTGCTCCTGGCCAGAATGTTTTATTCCACTGCAAACAGGGGAAGTTAATTTATAAAGAAATTTGAATTCTCCCTAAAATTTTACTTTCCCACTATCATTCAAATAAATGGTCTGGTTTAACAATCCATTTACTATAAAATAAAATTAGTAAAGCCTACCTTGAAGTTAATTTTCTTGTTTATAATATAAATGCAATTGTTTCAAGAAAGACAATTGTGAAAAGTAATTAAATAGATTAAAAATGTATAAAACGTTTGAAAACCTAAAAATGTATTTATCTTGTTATGCAGTAGATGTAATCATATAGACAGTATCAATTCCAGAAGTCTGCTATGTGTACTCCTCCTTTCAGTCTGCATTTAAACAGAGGTTTCCCCAGATTTCCAGTTTCTCCTTTCATCTCTCCTTCCTGTCCATTCTTCTAAAAAGCCCAAGTAAAATCTGTACTCCTGTCATCTCCTCCTCTTTCCCATTTTTTCTTTTGAACACATTACCCTGTATGCCCTGTATATACCTCAAACTCAATGCAGTCAAAACTGAAATTAGCATATTTCTCTTTAAAACTCTTCCTTCTGTGTTTTTCTACCATTTCACACCAGAATGATATATCATCATGTATCCTCTTTCTTATTTCTCATATCCCATTAGCACCCAGATCCTCTTGTTGCCACTATCTTCTCCCATGATACTATCTACTTTTCTATAATTTCCACAACATTGTCTTACGGATCCTCCAGGTCTCTTCCCTAACTTTATTCGGACCCATGCCCACGTTGCTACCAATATGTTTTCTAACTCTTTTACTAAAAATTTCAATAGCTCAGCAGTTGTAAATAAAGGGGAATTTCCTTGGCATGAGATACAAGGCCTTCGTGAACTGGGTCTTTCCTACCACTGTATCATCAGGTCTTTCCACTTTCTCTTGCTCATAGGTACAAGTCATGCTAACCTATCAGAAGCTTCCTGAAGGTGCCACAACCACTCATAGGTCTTTCCCTTTTTCACATAATGTTTTCTGGCTGTAAGGCTCTTCTCTTTCCTCCTTCCTGCCCACAGCTCTGTCTAACTCCTATTGATATTTAAATCATAGTTCAGATGTCATTTTTCCTGATTCCACTTCCGCACCAGTCTAGGCTAAGTGCCTCTCTCCTAGTGACATGTGCTTACCTCTATTAGAGTAATTTTCAAAATAGTATTGCAACTCTAATACTCTTGGTCGTTCTTCCAAATAAACTGGGAATTCTCATTATAGGCATGTTCCCCTAAAATCAGATTCTGATATAGCAATGTGCATACCGGAAATTTACTAAAGAGTGTTTTTGTGTTCTCGGGATCAACAATTGTGGATGGGTGAAAGAAGGAGAATTGAAAGAGAGAGACGCTGAACTATGAATTGATGCAATTGTAACAAAAGCCTCAACAAATCTTATGAGGTGCTCTGGAGTTGACATGGCGTTTCAGAGTGGTCCCAAAGTGGAGCAAGAGAAATAAACCTCCACATCGAGCAGTCATTAGATGTGGGCTTTGACATGGTTTGAACATTTGTCTCTGTCCACGTCTCTTGCTAAACTGCAGTCTCCAATATTGGAGGTAGGGACTGATGGGAGTGTTTGGATCATGGGGGCAGAGCCCTCATTAATGGCTTGGGCTATCCCCTTGGTGATAAGTGAGTGCTCACTCTGAGTTCACACAAGATGTTGTTCTTTAAAAGTTTGTGGCACTTCCCCACCCCCGACCACTCTCTGTCTCTTGATCCTGCTTTTGCCATGCAATATGCCTGCTTCCCCTGCAGCCATGACTGTGGGCTTCCTGAGGCCTCCCTAAAAGCTGAGCAAATGCCAGCACCACGTAAAGACTGCAAAATTGTGTGCCAATTAAACCTCTTTTCTTTATAAATTAGCCAGACTCAAGTGTTTCTTTATAGTAGTGCAAGAATGACCTAACACAGGCTTCCTCTGGGATGTGGCCAAGACCTTGGGTAGGTGGCTTTCTTCAGATATGAGAAAGTCCTACAGACAGACTCAACAAAGAGCTGTCAGCCACCAATACTCTTGGCAACTGGAGAAATTAGTGCTTCAGTTTTGGGAGATAGTATACAGGCAGAATACCATGGAATCCACTACTGCTCCTTGAAGACAAAAACTTTTCCTCATACATTTTTGTATGCTTTCGGCTATCAGAGACCCTGAATTATAGGAGATGTTTTAAAATAAATGTTTATTGAATAAATGCATAGTATGATTTTAAGTCAAATTCATCTTTCTGAAAGCAGTCTGTGCTTCAGATACCTTATGTTCAATCTGAAAATAAGGACCAAAGAAAATACAAAGCGCAGAATAAATAGCTTTTAATCTAACTACAGTCCCTTGGCTTCTCAGAAGACTCATAATGATTCCCTGTCTTTAATCTCCTCAACAAAATGAAAAGTTAAAAACACAACAGTCAGGGCTGAAATACAGAAGAAAAGTCTTTGTATTAAAATACATTCATACAGTTTTTCATCTGAGGAAAATGTAAGTCTGCAGCTTTCCTAGTATTTGTTGAATCCTAACATTCTGCTCTTATTTACCTTTGGAAAAGCAAGAAAATAAGGTGGTCAAGTGTCGGTTCAGATAGTGACATTAGAAGCTTGTGCTTGGTAATGTCGAATGGGTGCGATTGAAATGGACTCCCTATTAAATGTCATCACTAAACACTATAGAGCATGATTTTATGCTTAAATTTCATCAGAGAGATATATAAAAACAGCACAAATGCCACAAACTAAATTTAATCTTACTAATATGAATCAGGAACACATAGTGAAAAAGACTAGGTGTGATGAGGCTGGGAGTGGTTGCTGTGAAGAGAAGATCAGTATCAGTGGGTTTTAAGTGAGTTCTGGTTTAAGAGATCAAAGTGTCAGTTGGACAGCAAAAAGTCAAAAACTTAATACTAACATTAGGTGGAGTAGAAAGAAAATAAGTAAGTCAGATACTAACGTTATTGGGGCTGGGGAAGTGGTTCTCGGAAAGGGAGTAGGAGATGATAGGAAAGGTGATTCAAAAGTCTGTAAGGAACACTTGTAAATCAACTCTTGAAAAGCAGGCAGCAATGTAGAAGAGAAAATGGAAAAAATGTTCCATACTTACACTTACAAAATGAGAGAAACTTTGAGTCTGTAAGACCTATAACACACAATGCTACAAGGAGGGCACTTGGAATAGTTAAAGAAGATCCAAGATACTAAAGATGGTAAGACCTTTACATAAAATCACATAGGAGTATACTTTTTCTAAGATGATGATTTGAAAGTGTGAATTTGTTCCAATATTACTCATATATTAGGTAATAATTTCAGCATAATGCAAATTTTTACTTTGCTTATCTGAGATTTCATATGAAGAAACACATGAATTCAGAAAACTGCACCCAGAGGAACTAAGCCACATAGAATACACAAAATGCACACAAGCACACATTTGAAACTTCTAGCTACCTTATTTCACTGCATGTGTTATGAGCCAAACCCATATCTCATATTACACCTTTCCACTCAATTTCAGATTTCCCTCCCTGCATTATTTACCATAACATACCCCTGTTATTTACCATAACAGTAAGTTACTGTGCACCCCTCCTGATGCCTAGTTCCATCATCAATCTCTAGGTCTTTTTCACAGTAAAGGGCCATATCTATGATAGTATTTATGTATTTCTAAGCCCTTTGACATATGCAAGCTGTATTACTGTGTTCATTAGCTTTCTTTTAATGCACAACTAATGGCATTTTTGATAGCTAGGTTCATAACCCCACTCTTCTCATAAGTCTGGTGTTTTCATTCTGTGATTTTTTGTAGCACAATCATCTATAGGAGCACATGTCACCTTATAGCATAACTGACTGTATTTGTTTAAAAACTAAGATGCTCATATCTTCCATAATTCTGATTCAATAGGTTTGGTGGGGGACCAGTGTAACTGTTTTTTTTTTTTTCCGCTTTTATTTTTTTTCCTACCAGTTTACAACCGTTCTTCCCATTTTGGATGAGTACTTCATTATTTAAACGTAGGGGAAATTGAGACACAGTTAGTCAATTGACATCCCAACTTGGAATAGAAATTTGGAATGACTCTAGAAAAACACAAGCTTGACTGGTAAGTTATTCCTAGAGTCAGCAGAAGCATTGACATCAATAATATGGTGGTGGCAATGGCAGAAGTTTAGTAGCTATGATGCTAAAGGTGGAAACCAAACATGCTCACGACCATGGCTTGGCTCTGCTGCCCAGCCTTCCTTAGTTCCTGCCCATTCTCTAAATTTTGCCTTCTGGCCTCTATGCCAACTTTATGAGCTATACAATAGCCTGCCAGTAAACTTCTCTTCTAATTAGGAAAGCTATGCCTGCAAAAATGAACCTGATGCTAATTCATCCTCAGATCTTCATTATAACAAACACTGTGATGATTCCAACACAGCTGATATGTGGATTCAGTCTGAAAATTATTGTTCTTAAGTGGATCATATAAATATTATTTAGAACCAGTTCATTATACTGTTTACACTTGCCAGCCATTTAAAAATGTGGTTTTTTTCCTTTCACTGAGATCTGCATTACCAATCATTGGAGCTGTTTAAAAAATGTTAACCTTGCCACATGAATCCAGGGAGAGGTAATTTTTTTTTTTGAGGTATTCATGCATTTTTGAGGCGGGAGGGCAGCAAGCAGACAGTATGTTCTTCCCTACTTTCCTCACCCCTAATCACTTTTTCTAGAGCAGAATACTAGTCTAATTACCCAGACTTCTAAATTATCACAATGTATACTGACAGAAAAGGGACCTGATCCAGAGGCTGGAAAGGGTATCGGGGAGGATGACATAAAATGGGAATCGTTGATAAGTACAAAAATCCATTTAGATATAATGAATAAGATCTAGTGTACGGTAGTACAATAACTTCTTGTGTATTTTTAAATAACTGAAAGAGCAGAACTGGTATGTTTCTAACACAAATAAATGATAAATGCTTGAGGGGAAGGATTCTCCAATTAATTACCCTGATTTGAACATTCAGCATATTGTATTCCTGCATGAGCACAGCATCACATATACCCCATAAATATATACAACTATTATGTACCCAAAAGGATTAATTTTTTTCCCATTTATTTATTTTATTGCATTTTAGGTTTTGGGGTACATGTGAAGAACATGAAAAATTGTTGCATAGGTACACACGTGGCAGTGTGATTTGCTGCCTTCCTCCCCATCACCTACATCTGGCATTTCTCCCCTTGCTATCTCTCCCCAGCTCCCCACCCCCAAACGTCTCTCCCATATTTTCCCCCAACTGACCCCAGTGTGTAGTGCTCCCCTCCCTGTGTCCATGTGTTCTCATTGTTCAACATCCACCTATGAGTGAGAACATGTGGTGTTTGATCTTCTGCTCTTCTGTCAGTTTGCTGAGAATGATGGTTTCCAGGTTCATCCATGTCCTTACAAAGGACCCAAACTCATCATTTTTTATGGCTGCATAATATTCCATG
>NW_016107768.1:1130869-1409282 GCF_001604975.1 Cebus imitator | reverse complement strand
GTTTCTGTTTCTTGGTTTTCCTTCTGACAATCTGGCCCCTCTGCTGTAGGTCTGCTGAGGCTCACTCCAGGCCCTGCTTGCCTGGGGTTCACCTGCAGCAGCTGCTGAACAGTAAGGGTTGTTACCAGTTTTCTTCTTCTGCTATCTTTGTCCCAGAAGGATACCCGCCTAGTGTCAATCTGATCTCTCTTTTATGAGGTGCCTCTTTGGATATATAGGGGTCAGGTCGCTGCTGGAGGAGACGGTCTCTTCTTTATAGGAGCTCAAATGGTGAGCTGTGAGCTCTGTTGCTGTTCATTCAGAGCTGCTGGGCAGGTACGTTTAGGTCTGCTGTAGCAGAACTCATAAACTGCTTTTTGTTCCCAGGTGCTCTGTCCCAGGGATTTAGGGCTTTATTTATGAGTTTCCATTATGCTGCCACCTTCTTTTTTTTTTTTCCTTCAGACCTGCCCAGCCCAGCAAGGAGGCAGCCTAGTCACTATTGGCCTATAGAGGCTTTGCTGAGCTGCTGTGGGCTCCGCCCCGCTGCCGAGTGAACTTCCCTGCAATCCTGTTTATATGGGTGTAGTTAGAACTGCTTTGGTGATGGTGGCCCGCCTCTGTTGAGGCAGAGTCTCTCCGCTGTGGCGAGTTGCCTTGGCCACGGCGGGCTGCCTCAGCAATGGTGGGTTGCCTCAGCAGCGGCGGGCTGCCTCGGCAACGGCAGGTTGCCTCAGTATTGGCCGACTGCCTCATGGCGGGCTGCCTCGGTAATGGTGGACGTCCCTCCCCCACAGAGCTGGACCATCCCGGGTTCAGCTACGCTTGCTGTGAAAGTCTCAATCCAGAGTTTCTGGTTGCTGTTCTTTTGTGGGGGTGGGAGCAGCCAAGCCTGATCGCCTGGCTCCCTGCCTCTGCTCCTTTTTTAAGTTGGTGTTCCAGTCGCCAGTTGAAGAGGTGCCGGGGTCTCTTTTCCCCTGCGGCCACTCACTGCGCTGGCTTAAACAGCGGCACTGAGGTTTGTGGCGCTTTTTTTTTTTTTTTTTGCCCTGGAATCTACTGTCCTGGTTCTCTGCTCAGTCCCCTTTTTGAACCGGTGAATGGGCGACTTCCCGTGGCTCCAATCGCCAGCCAAAAGGGCCCCCGGACCGGTGTATTTTGTACGGAGAACCGCGGCTCCGGGGCGCCGACAAAGCAGCCGCGCATGGCAAAGGCCGGCCGGCACAGCCACGCTGGCTGAAACAGCCACGCTGGCGACCGTGGAGCACCTCTGCCCGGGAATTTCCTAGTCTGTGGGCAATAAAAATGCGGCGTCCACTCACCCTCTGTGCTGTCACTGGGAGCTGCAATCTTGAGCTGTTCCTAAATGGCCATCTTGGATCTTGCCTTAGGATCAATTTTTAAAAGAAAAAATAGAAAATTGTCCTGGTACCCATGAAAAACTAAAAAGAAATATTTTCGGTAAGCTTTTGTTCCACAAGAATACAAAAGACTCATCAAGATTAGTCATATCCCTTGGGAAACATAAGTTTTGGTGGCACTAACATTTTTATTTCAGAGTGAATGACAAAATTCCATACTCTTAGTAACGCACTTCGTTTCTACTTCTCAAATATTTTCATTTTTAAAAATCTAACTGCTTTGATAGGTAGAAAACCACAGTGAAATGGGTTATGTTTCATGAGTCATTTTAGTTCAGGATACTAGTTTCATTACCTGTTTAAAAAATACAGTGCTTATCCTGTGTATCTTTAACAATTCAGCACAGTTAACTACTGAACAACTATTTTGCTTTATATATTTAAGTGTATGAAAACACCATGTTACTTTATGATTCATATAGTGATTCAAAATAACTAAAAACTATGTGACTGAGCTTCAATTTCCTCACCTGTAAAATGAAAGTTGTTGTAATGCATAACTTTCTGGGCTCTTTCTTATTCTAACAGTCTATGGTTTATATAAACACAAATAGCAGTTTACTGCATATACTTTTATTTCTTAAGATGATCAATAATTGTTAATGAATTGTTCATTAAATATCTCTTATTTTTAAAAATACAAATCTTTATTTTTTCATTTTCAAGTTTACTTATGTTGGAGTTCAAAATTTTTATTGTACGTCATGTGCATTCCAATCATTTTATTTTCTCTAAATATTCAGAGATAATTCCTTCTCACAGACCAAGTAACACAGCATATTTAAAACAATGATCAGAAATCAAATCACTAAGGCATTATATTACTACAGCAATATAAACCTTTTTAAGGTTTATAATGAAAGGTTTATATTGATTGATAAACTGAATTTATCTATCAATGGTTCTAAAATTGGTTACTAAGTATAACTGAATGTTCACATGAGAGTTGTCAGAACCTACATAGTACATGCCTTAGAAGAAATATTGCTACATCATAATACATTTTAAAAGAATGTACTCATTTATGTCTTTAAGAAAAATTAACCAAAACGTAGATATAAAAGTAGGAAGTACATTTCACAATAACATTCTGGAATAAAGGTCATTTAAATATTATCTGGAGGAATATACTAAAAATGAATAACTGTTTAAAATTGATTAAAGCCGTCAGTCTGAGTGAAGTTCTATATTAACTTTACACTTTTGTCTAGAACAGAAGAACCAAAGAAAATAACTTCTACACTGTGGAATAGGTAACCTTAAAGGTTATAGTTTATTACACTCTAAGATATTAACCTGTTTTGACTCTAAGGAATATTCCTAATTTCCTTTATTAAATTACACACACACACACACACATCAGCTTCTCAAATGATCTTTGAACTGGTTTTGAGATCTTACAGATTCTATCGTTAATTAACAAGCTGAATGAAATTTTCGCACATTTATTTTATATTTGAGTCATCATAGTGCCTTTTTGAAGGATACACTTTAACAATTCATTCATTGCAAAATTTTTTAAGACCTAGCATGCTTCAGTCACTGTGCTGTGAGCTGTGTGAAACAAACAAAAGTCGATTCCAGCCTTAGAAAAACTCACAGTCTAATCAAACAGCTAACCAGAGAGCGAAGAGATAAATGCTTTGGCAGACTGGTGATCAAATTGACAAGCTCCAAAGAAGCCTTACCCTTACTGAAGGGGAAAACATTTAAAAAGAAAGTGGCTTTTGGGTTGAGCCTAAAGGGTATATTAGACTTTTGGCTGATCACTACTATTTGCTGGAGGTAGTGGGTTAATTTCTAAGCTTAGCACATACTGCAAAAGTTATCAATAAACACATTTACCATTGAGAAAACCCTGAAATTTATCTATAAAGTGTAGTATACATTTTGTGTATATAATCCTGCATGGTACTAGGGATGTATAAATGTCTAATGTATGGAGTAATGAGGGCAAATAATCTCAGAAACAATTATACTCTGATACCTAATCATCCAAATGTTTTGCTGCTAGAAAAATCTTAGTTATGGCTTGTTCTGGCTCATTTTTTTTGTAGACCATTCTTTTAACTTTTTCTATAGACCAATTCTTTTAACTCCATTCAGCATTGTTTCTCTATGAATAATTCTGAAAATAAAAGCCAACTCAAACAATTTCATGGCCAGCTGAACAACCTATTTCATTTCTTTATTAATTGTCAGAAAAAACATTAAAACTATTCACACTTCTTTTCAGTGGTTTGTCCAACAGACATTTACAACTTAGGCTTGATTGTATCCATTGCCTGGATCATACACTCACCTTGACAAACAGAAGAGAAAATCTTACAAACTTCAAAGAGTTTTTCATGCTATTCTTTGTAATTCATTTTGTGCCTGTGTGGTAAACTTGGGAAGAGAGGATGTTTCCTTTGCTCTGAGCATGTTTGGTTGGAAAGATCAAGTTAAGTGTGTTTACCTACCATGGACCTCAGTTGTTATAGTGAGCTACTACAATGTATGCAACAAAGGAAATAGGGTAGTAATAGCAGGCAACTTTAACCAATAGTTTGAGTAACTAACGAAATCTTAGATCTGTTGAAATCATCTTTAAGCATTTTTCTTGTTTTTAAATACAGTGCTGTGAATATGAAAAACACCTTCACATGCGACCAAATTTGGGTTAGTGTTTGGGTTAGTGATGAATAAAAAGATAATTGTTTATCATTCTGTTTTAGGAGGGTGATAGGTAGGGAAATAGATGTTATTTAAAAAATTGACTCGCACATTTGCAGAAGCAAAGTGACAAGATATACTACAAACCAAGAAAGCATAATGGTATATTTTCAGGCTGAGTCCAAAGGCCTTGAGAACTGACATAACTGATGATAGAAATTCCAGCTCAAAAGCCAACAGGCTGGAGACCCAAGAAGAACTGATTCTTCTGACAAGAAAGAGTCAAAATGTCAGGGTATAGAGTTCAAAGGGTAGAGTGTTTTACTTGCTTGTTTTTTCTGTTTTTTTTTTTTTTTTTTTGTTTATTCTATTTGTGTGTGTGTAATTTAAGATAAGCTGTCATCTATTTATAAGAGCTTTCATCTATACAAATTTTTTGTAAGCCTCATGGTAATCACAATACAAAAACCTATGCTGAACACAGTAAAACTAAAAAGCAACAAATTAAAATGTACTACCAGAAAAAAAAAATCACTTAACCACAAATGAATATGGTAAGAACAAACTTATGAAAGAACCAGAAAACAAACAACAAAATGGCAGCAAATCCTTACTTAGCAATAATAACACTGAATGCAAATGAACTCAGTTCTCCAATCAAGAGGCATAGGGTGGCTGAATGAATAAAAACAAGATTCAACTATATGCTGCCTACAAGAAACCCACCTCTACCTGTAAAGAAACATGTAGACTGACTGGAAGTAAAGGGATTAAAAAAACATTTCATGCAAGTGGAAACCAAAAAATTATAGGAGTGGGTATTCTTACAGCAGATAAAATAGACAAAGATTGTGAAAAGAGACAATGAAGGTCACTCTATAATGATAAAGGGGTGAATTCAGCTTTATGAAAAGCCTTAAGCCACAGCTTTCTGCCTGGCATTTTGGTTTGTGCTGAATTGATTAAGTGGCAGACACATCTTTCTTTCTGCTTATCCCTATAACTTGGCCTCCTTGAAGTCCTGGATGATATAAGTGTTCTCTGCCTGCTCTTGGAGCTGTTTGTTTTTGTCTTTTATCCAGACTTCAAAGTTCTTAGCTGGATAGTTTGTCTGATACAAGTGATTCTTTCATAATCAGAATAAAGTGAGAATATCTCAATTTATTGGTAAATTTAGTGAGTTGTGTAATGATCCTAAAAAAGATGTGTCTTCCCAGAACTTCAGAATGTGCCCTTATTTGCAATAAGAATATTCCTTATGCCTCCTTTAGTTTGTGATTCAACAGATTGTCTAAATAATTATTTGTAATAGCAATCTTTTTTTTTTTGAGAAATGATATGACACTAAGCCCTTTGCACATATATTGTCTATTTTTATATTTAACACAACCAGCTTATTCATCCTACAAACTAGAAAACCACATTTGGGAATGATTACATAGATCCAGGATTTCTAGTCATGAATTCCTAACATAAAACCCATATAATTTCTGCTACTTTGTGTTGGGATTGCCCAAAATATTCATGGAATGTGCTTGACTTGTCTTGTTTATGTCAAGTTAAATATTCTAGTTTACATACTATCACATAAATATATGATAAGATCTTATCCAAATCACACTTTTTAGTAGTCTCTTAGGTCAAAAGTAAATATTACCCACAGTACAATTGATATAGCTAATGACTGCTCTTGTTAATGGGCAATGTAGTAAATGTAAACGTAATGGAAAGATTAAAAGATTGTATTTTTTCAAGTTTTTCCAAAAACATTCAGACCCAAGGCTCAATTTGGGATGCAATTTTTCTTCTTTTTCCTCTAGAATAAACTTAAATCCCGTGGGAAGAAAAGATCACTTTGTCTTTACTTTCTTTGGCACTGGACACATCTCATTTACAATGCATTTTCATCTTGTGTACTGCCAATACCCTTACTTCTAGAAAAGTATTTTTATTTTGTTTTGCTTTTAGCCCCTGCAATATGATTTCTAGTTCCTCTCTTTGCTGTTGATTATTGTCCAGTACACTGATCAGTTGTCAAGTATTGATTCCTGACCTCTGTTTGGTTGATGGATAAAGGAGATGTGCATTGACAAATCTTCAGAATACCCTGGTACTCTATTACAAGCAAATTTTTAGTCCTTGCTTATTTCTTTAGTTAGAAAAGTATAATGTTCTGACTTTGAGGAAAAACATCTTAAGGCTTAGCCAAAAGGCATACAAGATTTCTCAAACATCAAAGAACACAAAAAGCAATGTGTTAATGAATCAAATACAATGAATCATAAAGTTTCCTTGAGTCTTATCTTAAATGCATGTGTATTTAAATCGGGCACAAGTAAAGTGACTCAAAGATTATATTTGTGATATAAAAATACACTACAAATAGCAACCACATTTAAATCATTTGAGTTCTCAAATTCTTGTTTCACAAATGTATTCGTTGCCTAAGATATTTTGCCATTTACTCATAGCTAGAAAAATACAGCTATCAAGTAAGAAGCACAACCTTTGAACTCATCATTTTAAATAATTTTTCAAAAATTATTAAACTGATTTGGAGAAATCAAATCAGTCATTTAACACCATTATACAATTCCTAAAGAACTTTTAAGTTTTCCTCTGTACAACACCTATTCTAGATAATTTCGCTTTTAAAAACTTTTGCAGCAATTGGATTATTTGTTCATTTGAACTACATTTTCTCTAATGAATTTGTGGAAAAGTTTTTTGTTTTTTTTTTCTTCAAGCCCTTGCCTGGAATAGCCAAGCCCACTTTCCAGCTCTGCTGTCCACATCTATGTATTTTTATATCATTGCAATGGCTTCAGATTTTCAGAGGAACAGAAATTGTCCATTTTCTCAGTTCTTGTTCCCAAGCAGAATAGAGGTGCCATGAAAGGTCTTTGGCAAGGCTGAAGAATAGAAACTCTTGTGCTCTTTGAATTTACCTTTTTAGTGTTCTATGCTGTAGTTCATTTGTGCCAATATTGCAAAAAAATTCAATAAATTATCCTGCATTGGTTTGCTATATAATAAATTTCTCAGTCTAAAAAAACTTTTATTAATTTCAGACATTTACATCTTTTATTTTGCTTATAAATGTCTCATAAACATATTTATTGTACTTATATAGACTTTCTATTAGAATAGTGTTCCTTAATTTTGTTAAATTAGGAAATGAATATAAGTCATGCCAGTGCAATTTCTTTTTGTGTATTCTAACTCTTCACTTCTATCACAAATATACAAATAGGCTTTGTGTTAGTTTCTTTACTTATCAACTGAACACTTAAAAAACTAGATGTTGAAAGGCTTCAGCTGTGTAATTTCTACTTCATTTTTTCCCTCACATTTTTGTATTGTTTACCTTATGTTGTATGTTTGATTTGTTTCTAAAATTATCTAACAAAGCTATTGAACTTAGTCAAGTTTACAATCTTAAAGAAAATAAACATGCTAACAATTCCATTGTTTAATGTTTATAGCATAACTTGAAGCTCTTCTGAGAATTTCTCAGAGCTGATATAAAGAGAAAATGGTTTAAAAAATCACTAATATAAAGCCTATAATTTTAAAGTAGAATGTATATAATAAATACTTGATGAACTGACTTTTACTGCTATTCAAATTCTGGTGTATGTCAAGATAATTCACTTATTCTTGACATTAGCCAGAACTTGAATTGACATTTGTATAAATATGCTTACTGTGGTAATTTTGAGATTATCTCCAAATGTCTACTATGTATTTAATTTTGTAAAGTACAAGCAAAGAGTTTATTAATTAACCAGACTTTTAAAGTATTACTTACACCCTTTTATTTCTGATAATTGCTGATCATTAGAGGTGCTTGAATTAGTTGCAAAATTAGTAATTTTCTATGTATACTTCCCATATTTAACGTTAAATGAATAAGCTTGAATTTAGCTGAATTTTGGGTTTCAGCAGAAATAAATTTTTGGTCCAGATAATGTAAAACAAATGAAGGAAAAAGATATAGACTTTTATAAAAGCAACCATGATATACGCTTAAGTTACATAAGAGCTTGTACAGTGATGAGAACTATATAATCTCAGCTTGTGTAGTGATGAGAACTATATAATCTCAAAGTTGGAATGGAAATTAATGACCATTAAATTCAAGTCCTTCATTTAACCAGTAAGGAAAATTATGCCCTAACAAATTTTAACAACTACCTCTGATCACACACTTGCTAATGTGTAAATAAGACAAAATCTCAGGTCTGAAGCTTCTGGCTGCTGCTGTTATGGTTTTACTTCCAGTGAATGTTACAGTAGTTATAGCCAGATGATGAGAAATTTACCTTAACAGAGAATATGTTAATCTACCTATCCTTATATTATAATTTCTTTTCTTAATGATCTTCAGCTACTTTCAAAATAACAACAAAGGAAAGATCCTTAAATACGAGAGCCTAAAATGCTTATCATACTATACTGACACACGGTGATTTTATGTGTGTTTAAGTCTTCTCGTGAGTACATCACAAATCCCTGGAGATACTTCCAGTACATTAAGAAGTTACTGGGGAAAGAATTCCCTGTTTAATAAATGGTGTTGGGAAAACTGACTAGCCATGTGCAGAAACTGGACCCCTTCTGACACGTTACAGTAAAATTAACTCCAGATGGATTAAAGACTTAAACATAAGACCTAACATCATAAAACCTTAGAAGAAAATCTAGGCAAAACCATTCAGGACATAGGCACAGGCAAGGACTTCATGACTAATACACCAAAAGCATTGGCAACAAAAGCCAAAATAGACAATGGGATCTAATTAAACTCCAGAGCTTCTGCACAGCAAAAGAAACAGTCATTAGGGTGAATCGACAACCAATAGTATGGGAAAACATTTTTGCAGTCTACCCATCTGACAAAGGGCTGATACCCAGAATCTACAAAGAACTAAAACAGATTTACAAGAAAAAGACAAGCCCATTCAAAAGTGGGCAAAGGATATGGACAGACACTTTACAAAAGAAGACATATATGAGGCCAACAAACATATGAAAAAATGTTCATCATCACTGATCATTAGAGAAATGCAAATCAAAACCACATTGAGATACCATCTCACACCAGTTAGAATGGTGATCATTAAAAAATCGTGAGACAACAGATGCTGGAGAGCATGTGGAGAAATAGGAATATTTTTACACTGTTGGTGGGAGTGTCAATTAGTTCAACCATTGTGGAAGACAGTGTGGTGATTGATTCCTCAAGGACCTAGACATAGAAATTCCATTTGACCCAGCAATCCCATTACTGGGTATATATCCAAAGGATTATAAATCATTCTGTTATGACACATGCACATGAATGTTCATTGCGGCACTGTTTACAATAGCAAAGACTTGGAACCAACCCAAATGCCCATCAATGATAGACTGGACAGGGAAAATGTGGTACATATACACCATAGACTACTATGCAGCCATAAAAAATGGTGAGTTTGTGTCCTTTGTAGGGACATAGATGAACCTGGAAACCATCATTCTCAGCAAACTGACACAAGAGCAGAAAATCAAACACCGCATGTTCTCACTCATAGGTGGGTATTGAACAATGAGAACACATGGACACGGGGAGGGGAGCATCACACACTGGGATCTGTGGGGGGGATCTAGAGGAGGGCAGTGGCAGGTAGGGAGTTGAGAAGGGATAACATGGGGAGAAATGCCA
Organism: Cebus imitator; assembly: GCF_001604975.1. Taxonomy (NCBI): domain Eukaryota; kingdom Metazoa; phylum Chordata; class Mammalia; order Primates; family Cebidae; genus Cebus; species Cebus imitator. The sequence goes on along the minus strand of NW_016107768.1, from coordinate 1,399,520 downwards.
GATATAGGTGATGGGGAGGAAGGCAGCAAACCACATTGCCATGTATGTACCTATGCAACAATCTTGCATGTGTTTCACATGTACCCCCAAACCTAAAATGCAGTAAAATATATATTAAAAAAAAAAGTTAACTCCTCAGTGACACTGAACTATATTGCAACTAGATTAAAATGAGGTTTCCACATTGAATCAAATAGAATCAGCCAGTTCTATTATTCTTGTGTAAAACAGGACTTCTACAGGCCTCAGGTAGGTTGACATACTACTCACACCATCCATGTAAGCTGTTGACACCTCTGAGTTCTGTCTGTTCAACAGTAACTAGTTGCCTCAAAGCCATAAGTCTGAAACAAGATTTCACAGTCTCTCAGCTCTAGGATTCTCTGATAATATTCCTTATAGAAGTCTTATAAAGGCTACCAAATACAATAGTATATACCACTGAGTATAATAAATGCATCAGGTACATTTCAAAGAATTTCGTATTATTTGCTTTCATGCGCAAAATCAAAACTTTAATTCCCAGTCAACTTTATGATTGAAAGTTCAATTATTAAAGCATTTCATTGAATATAAATGCAGAAAGCTAAGGTACCTTGAATGTATTCTTCAATGTTTTTTCCAAACTCTGCAAAACTGTAACAAGTGCCCAGGCCAAGAGCCACTCTCTAGAAGTTTATCTCAAGCCTTTTCTAGTCACTAAACCCCCCACCCAAAAATTACAAATTCTTTTCTAAATTCTAACACGATAGATTAGTTTTACTTTATTTTTCTCTTTCTGTAAATGAAATCATACAGTATGTATTCTTATATTTCTGAATTATTTTATGTCACATTGTTTTTGAGGTTTATCAATATTGTTGCATATAGATACACTCAATTGTTCTCATTTATCTACTGTATTCCACTGTGTTAATTTATCACAATTTATTCATCCTTGTTAATGCTAATTAATTTTTGGAAATTTTCAGTTTCAGGCTATTACTTATGGTACCTTTGTGATCATTTTAGTATATGTCTTTTAGTGAAACATATGTATGCATTCAATCAGATACATACTTAGGGGTTAAAATGCTGGGTCAGGAAATATGTACATTCAGTTTTAGTACATGCTGTCTTACAGTATCCCAAAGTGGTTATATTTATTTACACTTTCACATTCTGACCAATATTGGTATTTTTGGTCATTTTCTTTTTTGCCATTATAATAAGGATATGTGATCTCATCATACTGTGGAATTAAACTTGTTTCCCAGACTAATGAAAGTTTGCTTGACAGTCTTCTTTTGTAGGAAGTGTCTTCAGTTCTTTTGCCAATTTTGCATTGTACATCTGTATTTTTCTTATAGACTTATAGAAGTCCTTTATGTATTCTAGATAGGAGTTTTATGTCAGGTGGACATATTGTATCTTCCCTCTCATGCATTATCTTCTCTCTTAATAACTTTCTGATGAACAGAAAGTTCTGATTTTTAACATTGTCGTTTATCAATTTATTTCTTTTATGGTTAGTTATTACTGTTTAAGAAATATTTACTCTTCCAAGGTGATGAACATATTCTAAATTTTCTATTAAATATTTGTTTTTTACCTTTTTCATTTAGATCTGCAGTTCATTTGAAGGTGTGTATGTGTTTGATGTGAGGTAGAAAACAAGGTTTACTTTTTTCTACATGTATATTTATTCGGTACCTTTTTATTGCAAAGACTATATCATTTCCATTGCATTTCTATGACTCATTTTTAATACACTCACTTTAGGTTTGGACAATTCAAAGTATGTTTTTACTAAAGAGTTTTCTAGAGAGAGGGTTCATAAATTAAGTCTTTATAGTAATAATGATTATTATTTTCCCAAAACTTATCTTCATAGTTTGAACATAGTATTTCTATATAAATAATTAATATAAAATATAGTAAAACCTCTCCAAAAGAACATTTTACATGTTTGTGCCATTGTTCAAGTTCAAGTTATTCAAACTTAAATATGAAATCTTAATAATAATGGAAACACCGTGGTTTCAATTTATTTGCTTGTTAAATAGTATATACTGAAATACTAAAGTGTTTTATATTATCTGCTCCAATATTTTTATTTTAAAATGTTTTGCTAGAATATTTTATGTTCAGCATTCATTGTTGCTCCATCTATTTACTCTGCCTATTTTAATTAAATCTTCATTGCATCATATGCTGTTTTTTGCTAATTTTGGATGATGAATCCATCATTGTTTGTTTATAAAAACTGATGGAAAACAAGGCATTCATTATGTTGTGCTTGATAATCTGTTCACTTAATTATCACAGGGCAGTTGTTGTGCTTGCATCTTTGTTATCAAGTTTTCATAACTATTATGTTCTATGTTGATTGATTTTCATTGGCAATATGTCTTTATACTTCTATTTACCAAGTTCTTGTCACTTGTGCTATCTTACAAAATACTCTTCTTATATACAGAAAATTATATTTTCATAAAAATCTACATGTCAGTTATTTCTTTAATAAATCTCTGATCCACAGATATGCTGATTGGATAAATTAACAGATAGGCTGCTCTTCCCTAAGTGTATTGCATTCACTATTACAATCAACTTCCCTAATGAATTGCCTACATTTGTTGTTGTCTTGTTGAAATCTAGTTATGTTGAAAACCTTCTCACTTCTTTACATCATAGCAAATTCCACTGTGGATTATAAATTCCTACACAGTTTATGAGCACTTGAAAATAGAAGAAATGTTAACTTTTAAAATAGGTCTTTGAGTTGACTGTTATTACAGAAAATATACTGGTAAAGCAGGTGAGAGGAATAATTGAGCTTTGATTTTCTTAGTCTCTTTTGCAGTTACAACATTTAAATTGATATCAATTCTTCTGAATAACACAGAAAGAAAATAGTCAAAATATGCAGAAATTGCATAACAGAAAAGTGATCATTTATTTTTCCCTTTTAACCATATGTGTATATCAAAGTTGGACCTAAAAAACACATCCAGAGGTTTCCTAAATAGCTATCATCACAAGAATTCAGAATTCTTTGAAACGTTAGTGGTCTGTATTCTGATCTACCTGACTGGAATTTGAGTCTCAACATTTATACAGTTAGTTCATTCAATTAATGTTCATGAGGAATGTTGAAAGTTTCTGACTCAGACTTTACAACATTTTATTTATTGAGTTATCTACAGTTAGCTTCTACATTGCCAAAAGTTATGAAATTACAATTCTAAGTTACTGAGTATTACAATTAGTATCACCAAAATTATCCAAAATGGTTATAAAATATTCATTTTTACAGGCACTTATTCTAGGCACTGTATAAAAGTTTAAAAAACAAACATCTTCACAAATAATTATAAATAATCTGATAGCTTATTATAAGTCATTAGAATAGCCAAAATCATATGTATAAAGAAGAGTTTTAGAAGTCAGGAAAGAAGCCTTCTTCGTGATGCTTTAGAAGCTGCCAATATTATGGCTCCTTTTTCTGACCTAGAGTTTATATCAACTTATTTTTAAAAGCAAAATGAAATATTCTAAACATCAAAACAGGTTCTCAATACTCAATTGCATGGATGTTAATATTTTGTAATATTTTCTTCAAATTATTATTTAGGAAATCTATAGAACCTCTCACTTTAAGACCCACTCTATCCTTTGCCTCTCAAATTCTCTTTGTACATAATCATTAATCCATAGTTTATAAGATTCAAATGCATACTTTAATAATTTTATTACATGTACATTTATCCATAAAATTCTACTGTTATTTATTGTGTTTTAAATTATTTTTATTGCATTTTAGGTTTTCGGGTACATGTGAAGAACATGCAAGATTGTTGCATAGGTACACACGTGGCAGTGTGATTTGCTGCCTTCCTCCCCATCACCTATATCTGGCATTTCTCCCCATGATATCCCTCCCCAACTCCCCACCCCCTGCTGTCTCTCCCTATTTCCACTTAAGTTTTAAGTACATTCTATATAATGTTCTGTAACTTGTTCCTACCATGGTAATTAGAGATGTAGTTCAATCTTTTACTTTTTATTTTATTGTATAATTGAACCATATTTTATATATTCCACTCCCTTTTGATAGACGGGTGTTTTTCACTTTTTGATGTTATAAAATTATTAAAATATCATTATTTTATGTATTTGGAAGACTTTAGGAGCTAAAAATGAAATTGTTTTATTTTACATCATATGAATATTCAATTCAATATCATCACATTTGTTTATATTCAAGCCCTCTGGATATTAGGTTCTATTTCTTTATCTCATTGTCAAATAGGACATTATCAGATTAACTTTTGACAATTTGATGAGAAAGAAATGGTATAAGTTTATTTAAATTTGCATTATTCTGATTCTTAGTATGGCTAGACATTTTTTGTGTATTTGTTGACCTCTATGCTTCCTTTCCTGTGAATTGTTGTTGTATATTTCTAGTCTATTTTTTCACTGAGTCATCTGTTATTTTTTATTGACTTAGATAAATTCTTTATATATTCCTTGAGTCAACCTTTTAACATTCACTGCAAATGTTTTCTTCTCACCTGTAACATTTTTTACATTTGGCTATCTTCTGTCAAATTATCTTTCATATGTTTTATAAGGGAGTAAAAATATTTTCCCCCAATTCCATAAAAATTGTTCAAATTTTTTTCCCATATTTAGTGTCACACAGTAAGTTCCCATTTATATGTTGGTCTCCTTTTAAGCTTCTGTCTGTTCTCTTGGTCAATATATATATCTGACTGGCCAAATATAAGACTGTTTAGTTACTATGTCTTTACAACCATGGATTGTCAGTCCTATTTTATCTATATATTTCAATATTGCCTAAAGATGCATTTGCCTAGTGAAACACAGGGCCGTAGAAATACAGTTTCTCATTTTAAAAATAATTACACATACTTTTGTTTGCTTTTTATATATATAAAACTTGTACACATTTATGGAGTACATGTGATATTTTGATACATGCATACAGTGTGTAATGATCAAATCGGAGCATTTAGGATATCTATCACCTCAAATACTTATCTATCTTTTGTGCTGGGAACATTTCAGATCTTCTTCTCCAACTATTTTGAAGTGTACTATAAATTATTATTAGCTATAGTACCCTACTGTGATATTGAACACTAGAACATGTTCCATCTATCTTACTGTATGTTTGTACCCATTCACCAACCTCTCTTTATCATGCTTTTTAAAAAAATGTGCTTGGTGGTGAAAGAAACACTTATTTAAAATACAGGCTTTTAATTACCTGCAGATCCTCTGGCATCCAGCAAGATGACAGCCACCAAATCCAGAAAGATATTAACAAAGAGCTATATTCACCACTGAAGCTGTACTTCTCTTGGGTATTGAGAGATTCCTTTTACATCTTAAAGATTCTCTCACCTTTGCTGCTCATTAGAAAGAAAAAGATAATTCTGACTGAAAGTGTATTTTGTGCATTATCCCACAAGTTTGAAAACCCTTTTGTGTTACTAATTTTCTTAAAGCTAATAGTTTCTTTTATGTATATATTAAAAATTTGACACATGCCTTTCTGTATAGTGTCTCATCTCCATAACAGTCTGATCCTCAAAATAAGGTTGGAGCCCTAATTGTATAATATTATAACATACAAGAAAGGATGACAAGAAATCTATTCCTGACCTCAGCTGGTCAGCTTCTTGCCTACCATCTTTCCTTTAATTCAGGAACTACTCGGATACTGTTTTCCATGTGTCTTATTTTGAATAATTATCAGTAATTTACTGCTATAATTTAGAATCACATAGAGTCCCATAGGTTAATTACAGAATCCTCTGTGTGAAAAAAAGAATGTATTTTCTTTTCACTCCTTTCAGTGATGCTGATCTTATTTCATTTAGCATTCTCTAATTTTTCTACTACAGAAACGGTAAGTAGACTGGCTCAGGCTGACCTATCCATAATTTCGTAGTCCTCTTTCTTAAACCTAATTCTTTTTTGAAGTTATAAAACTATTTCTCATATCTTTTGTACTACACTGCATTTTCATTGACCATAAATTCTATTGCTGTTGATAGGGGAAAACATCTAACATTTTACATTCACAAAAATCTTCTAACCTTTTGTATAAAAAAGAATTCCACACAATTGAGTTTGGTGGGAAATGTGAATACTTTATAATTACCCTACCCAGCATATATACATTCATATATAATCATTGCTTTCTCATAAAATTATGCTGATTATAATTTTATTTTTCATGGAATCTGGCTACAAAAATATCTCTATTAGTTGTAGATGAATACATTCTTGTAATGGGTCAAAATAAGTGCTTTAATGGTGACTGCTTAGGAAAAAATGAATTCTTTCTTTACTTCTCATATAGAACTGGTTTTCACAACCTAAATTGTAACAATGTGATTAATTTCCTGGGGAGCATTGTTCGAATACTGCAGTCTACCTGTGTTTTTACCGCAATATAGAAGTACTGAGACCAATAAGGTCTTCGATATCAGGAGCTAATATCTCTCAAATAGTTTTTTAAAAAGTACAAGTGAAATGCCATTTTTGAGTTTATTCATAATTATTAAAACAACAGATGACAATGGATTTTCAATCATTATAACTTTGACAATAGGAAAAGAAAGGCCATTACTATTCAAATAAAGCTAGGTATAGATACTATATTTTCTTGGTGATACTTAGGTTTTAGGTTTTCTTCTCGGCACTATTAAAAATAAATGCTAATCCCCTTTTGGTTAAAATTCTCCCAGTGTAAAACAACATTGTTGGTGTGTATCTGAATCTAAAGACTAACCACCACCTCTCTTAAATTTTTTATTGAATAAACAAGGGATTTCTTAGAAAGGCAATTCCAATTAACCACTGTAGTGGCTGTCCCTCTGTTGTAAGGCTTGGTAATTGGAAGTACAGGCTCTAAGTTTACATTGTATGAGTTTTAAATCTAGGCTTTATTATATGCAAGTTATTTAATCTTGAGCAAGTTACTTAACCTCCGTAAGCCTCAAACTCACTTGTGAATGGGGATAATAATCTGTATCTCACAGAGTTGGTGTGAGTAGTAAATGAGCTAAGTGTCTACTAACTGTATAACAAATTTTAGTTATCTCTATTACAAAATTAAGAAATTGCTATTTTGAATATAGTTTCCCATGTTAACAATATGTAATGACCACTTAGCCACAGCATTTTAAATAAAAATTCAACTATAAGTTGATATAAAACTTAAAATTACTTTATAATTTGTTAGATATTTTTATTTTTCAATTTTGAATCCTCTTTTTTTTTTTTAAAACTAATTGGTAGCTTAAAGGTGTTCAGTGATGCTACTGAAAAATGATAAAGAGAAGGAAATACAGTTCTATTAAAAATTCATTTGTCATGGATACTTTGTTAGAATAGGAATGAAACTCCCCACCCAAAAGTTGTTTCAGATGTTGAGACTATATGCCACACATATACCCAAATGGTATGAAACAAAATAAGGCTTTCTTGGAAGAGTAGGAAAGGCTTTCTAAGAAGAGTCAAAAATAGTTTGGGGGAACAGAAGAAACTGGTTTGGCTTTTCTTGTGGTTACTAAGTGGGCTGTGTGAGAGTCCCACAAAAATGATTTGAACCTCCCACCAGGATCCAAAGAAGAAAGGACCAGTCTTTCTTATCAATTTGTCCTGATGGAGAGAAAAGAGGAAAGGGCAGAAGTGGAATTTGAAAGCCTCAGCAGTGAAACATCAAAAATGAAGTCAGTCCTTTTAATCACAGATTCTTATATTGCAGAGTGGCAGGGGAATCTAATGAACAAAATTTTCACAAGGAACTGTATATACATACATGTAGGATCATGCTCAAAATAAGATGCTAATAGTAATATCGTGGAAGAGTGTATCTTCTGCATTTTAATTTTACTATTTTTAAAGCATTCTAAGTTAGGTTAAAAAGAATCTAAATAGGAATGGTTTATGGACAAAATTGTAGTGAGGCAAAAAAATTAATGATTGAATAGCCAAACCTGATATAACTCTTTTTGCCAGTGGTTTGATCTATACTGTTTGATTATTCTAAAAACAACATAACATTATATAATAGACTATGGTATCTATTTTGAATCTAGGAACTACTAAGGGATACACTCTATATTTTTGTCTTTTTGCTCTCCATTTGATCCTGTAATTCCCAGAGGAATCAGGGTCTTGATATCAGCGCAGATCTTGTGTCTTTCTGGAAGAAGTGATGTTGGAAGAAAAGCAGGAGAAGGAATCACCTAAAAGTCAATTTTGGCTAAAGAATAAATATTGGCACCTGGGGAGAATAAGCTTATAGATAAACATTTAAAAAGTCTCTGTCATTTACTGCTGAATACCAACAACAGTATTCAATAAACAACATGGATAAGAAGAAAGAAGGGCAATCCAACATAAGCAGCAATGGATCTGAAAACAAGGCTTATTTCCATAATACATCCTGGTCCGCAAAAAGAATAATTTGAACAATTCAACCCACACTCTGAGGCTTTATTTGTATTTTTGGTTTGATTCCTCTTAGTGTCTTATTTTGAAGATGATTATATACATGATAACTTTTTTTCTTTCATTCTATGTCCTATCATGTACGTGTGATGCTTCTGATGTGCCTAAGATCTTGGAGCCAATTCCAGGATGTTTGAATCTAAAGGCAAGAATATCTGCAACTGAACTATCTTCTTCCCTTCAGTTATTTCATTTTGAATTCTGAATTGCACTTGAATTTCTGAATCAATTATCTGTAACCCTGAATAATTAGTGAGTGACTAATAATGTACAAATGTATTGTGTTTCACCATAAAGAATATCTAGCACTATAAGAGAAGAAATAGAATACTAATGTACAAAAATCCAGTATTTATATTAAAAAGAGAAATGAAAGAAGACTCAGTCAAAACAGGAGGTAGAGGACAATTGCCAAGCCACAGTATTTTGGTCCTAAAATTTACCAGTGAGCTGGGTGCCGTGGCACATGCCTGTAATCCCAGCACTCTGAGAGGCCGAGGTGGGTGGATCACGAGGTCAGGAGATTGAGACCATTCTGGCTAATATGGTGAAACCCCGTCTCTACTAAGAAAACAAAAAATTAGCCAGGCATGGGAGCACACACCTTTACTCCCAGCTACTCTGGAGGCTGAGGCAGGAGAATTGTTTGAACCTGGGAGGCAAAGTTGCAGTGAGCCGAGGTGCCGCCACTGCACTCCAGCCTGGGCAACAGAGTGAGACAACATCTCAAAAAAAAACAACAGAAAACAAAAATATTGCCAACATGTGAAGTAAATGAACACAGACAAGTCAAAATTTCTTACTGAATTTTTCTGAAGTCTGGTATGAAGATATTCTAGGAAGAATTAAAAGCATTCCATGTGGAAGACAGAGCAAGTATTTCACTGATAGAAAGATCAAGAGCATTAAAAAAAAAAAAAGATGCCATTTGTAAACATGGTTTACAAAAACAGTGGGCAAGATTTCCAGGGATGCAGGGGAAAGGCATTTTAATGTTCTGCTTATACACTATTTACATGACGTTTTTTTCATGAATATTCAAAGACTGTAAAATGTATATATTCCTAGCACCAGTGATTCCACTTCTAGAAATTTTTCTTAAGGAAATTATAATAAGTAGCAAAAATGATTTCTCTGCTAGAAAGATTATATAGCACTATTTATAATAGGGAGAAATTGGATACTACATAAATGCTGAACAATCAGTGATTGGTTCAATAAATTATGAGACATAATTATGCACAATAATGGAGCATAATTGACATTCACAAAATTCACTACTATGGAACCATTAAAAATCATAATGGAGGCAAAATATTGCATATATAAAAATACTCCAGATATCAAATAATAAAGTTATAAAGAGAATTACCTATTTTTTATTTATAAAAGTAATTACATGCATGTTTAAAATAACTTTAAAACAAAATTTTAACCAATTATTTCTGAAAAGCTATATTACAGGTTTTTAATTTTTTCTTCACGTGCTAGTGTATTTTGCATAATGCAAAAACAAATGTGTGAATTTTACCAGCACTGCATTTTTTAATAAATGAACATTGTTAATTATAGGACAAAACTGTATAATTCCACTCATGAGGAAATGGTTAACTTCCTAAAAGCAGAAGCTTAAAAAACTATTTTTTCTAAAAAGCAAAAATAGTTAAACTTACAAAAATGGAAAATAGAATAGTGGTTTTCAGGAGCAAGGTGGTTGCCAGGCAGAAGGTAATGGAAACTTGCTGTTCAATGAGTATAAAATTTCAATTATACAAGAAGGATGGGTTCTAAATACTGGCTATATCACGTTGTGCTTATAATTTATAATACAGACCTAAAAAGGTATTAACAAGGTAAATACGTTATCTATTTTAACTATGAAAAGAATGCTTTTTAAGCTATTTGGAGGACTTGCTTCTAACAAAGTTAGAGTATAAAGGAACAGTTTTTTTTTACCTGCTTAAAACTAAAAAATGAATAAAAACAGGTAATACATATAAAACAATAATTTTCAATATATTAGATACCAGATAATAAAGGACGTTGATGCCTGAGAGAAGGGAAACAAATAAGATGAGTCCTATAATTGTTCTAGATTACTATGGCAAGAGCGTTTCTAGGTCATGTTGCAGACAGGGTAACCTAGGACATTGTGGCAAACACTGGAGTTGAGAAATGAAGTTGGAAGTGTACCAATAAGGCAACTAGAGCTTACAAGATGAATACTGGAGAGGAGGGAGCTATACAGAGAATTCTCAGACCTTCAGAGCATTCCTGGGAATATATGGCTAAGTGCTGAACAGACCATGCATTAAAAGACACTACATAGGGCTGGGAAGTAATCCCACAGAAGTATTAGAGGAAATACTTTTTGGTGACTGTACAAGGATGAAAATAATGCCTCTTCCCACAGCAGAGTAGAAAACCTCATATTTATGGGAAATTTTTAAAAGTTCTCAGATTTTTTTTTTTACCACACTGTCAAAGCAATAACCAAATGATCACATTAGCTAAACCGATCTCAATCTAAAAATTCATTTCCCCTTTAAAAAATCTAAAAAAAAGCAAAACAAACTAAACCTGAACAACCAGAAGGGAAAGCTAAAAAATTATAGCAAAAAATCAATGAAATCAAAAGCTAGTTTCCTTAAGAGGAATAAAATTAAGAAGAATCAGCTACACTAATCTCTAAAGAGAAAAAGAGCAAACAAATTACTGAGATCAGAAACAAATGCAATGATGTGACTACTGATCCTATGGATACTAAAAGGAGAAGCAGGGAACACTATAAATGACTTTATGACAATAAATTTGACATTGCTGTCTACAAAGATAAGATAGAAGACTCAATCAAGAAGCAACAGATATCTACAAAGCTTTATTATTTTTCTGAAGATATTAAATATATAGTTAAAAAGATTATAAAGAAAACTGCTGGCTAATACTCCTTATGAACATAGATACAAAAAAACTTCACCAAAATTTTTGCAAATTCGGCCAGGTTGGCGGCTCACACATGTAATCTTAGCACCTCAGGAGGGCAAAGCAGAGGTGGATCGCTAGAGTTCAAGCAACAGTAAATTGGCTTTTAAAACATTAAAGGATATTACATTATGACGAAATAAAATTTATACCAGGAATGCAAAATTGGTGCAACATTCAAAAATTGCTATTAATTTTTAACCAAGATGGCAATATAATTGAGTAAAGAAAAGAAAATATTTTCAACAGCATTTGAAAAAAATGATTATCTGTGTAAAGAAAAAGCCTTTGATCCATATTTTATATCACATCCCAAAATAAACATCAAAAAATGTATCATAGACCTAAATGTAAACTCTAAAGCTATTAAACCTGAAGAAAGAATGGATATGATAATACCTTTGTGGCTTGGGTTAGGCAAAGATTTAATAGATAGAAAACCAAAGGATAATCGATAAACTGAACTTCATTAAAATTAAAAACCACTCTGTGACAGATTGTATTGGGAGAATGAACAGACACTTTACAAGTTGGGAGAAAACCTTTGCAAATCACATATCTGATGAAAGACTTGAATTTAGAATATATAAAAAAATTTTTCAAAGCTCAATAATAAGCAAACAAATGCATTTTTTAATGGGCAAAATATTTAAACAGCTGTCACAAAAATGTGATGGCATAAAACGATATTCAAAATATGTACAACATCGGTCATTAGGGAAATGCAAATTATAATCTTAATGGGATACTTCTGCAATTTAGTAGAATGTCCAAGATTAAAAAGACTGATTATGCCAATGGTTAGCAAATGTTAAGGCAGAAGAACTGGAGCTTCATACGCTGCTCGAGTTTACGTTAACAGTAAATGGTACAACCACTTTGGCAAAACATTTGACAATTTCTTAAAATGTAAAACAATTATTTAATGATTCAGTCATTCAACTTCCAGATATTTAACAATGATAAACAAAAGTATATGTTCATATAAAGCCTTGTACACAAATGTTCAAAACTGTTTTCTTTGTAATAGCAAAAAACTGGAAATAACATAAACATTCATCAATAGGTGAAAGGATAAACAAATTTTGTTATATGTATATTCCATACATGGAATACAACTTAAAAACAAGGGAATTAACAATACACATAACAAACATAAATGACTCACAAAGTCGCTATGCTTAGCAGAAAAAGGACAAAAAAAGCGCTCATATTGTGTGAGTTCATTTATATAAAATTCTAGAAAATGCAAACCAATCTATAGTGACAGTAATCAGATCATTGATTGCTAGGAAACTGGAAGGTTTTAAAGGTAGGATGAAAGCATTACCAAGGGTTAAAAAAAAAAAAACTTTTGAGGATGAATACATTGATTTTTCTAGATTGGGATAACTGTTTTGTGGATATATACATATGTCAAAACTTTTCAAATGGTTCACTTTTCTGTATGTTAATTATATATTAAATATACCCATGTTTTCCAAAGTTACTGGACATGTATCTCTCTCAAAACAATTGCATTAATCTAGCCAGCCATGGAGCAGCAACCATCTAATGAAAGAGGCCTGACAACTAATACATGTACTGAACACGTATTTACTGAGGATTTACTGGTTGTCAGGTATTAATTTGTGAATTTAAATAGGAACAAACCTTAGCTTTCAGGTCACTCACAGCCTACTGGTAGGAGACAAATATAGCTAGTTATTGAAATCAGTTCTATAAAAGAAGCCTGCAGAAACTGAGAGGAGAATACCGAGGCAAGCTGGACAGGGCTTTCATGAGAAGGGGATGCTTGAAGTAGTCCTGGAGGAATAGCATGAATTTGCCAGAAAGATGGGGATAAACAATGAGAATGGCATGAACGAAGGCACAGAATCACAAACCAGTGTCATGCAGTGAGAAAGAGAGGCCATGAAGAGAAATGAAGTTGGAGAGGTAAAAGTAGATCAGACTAGGAAAGCGTTTATATATGCTGGGCTAAGAAACTCAAATTTATTCAGCTGCCTATAGGTAGCTATTCAAGAGGAAAGTATGATGTTATCAAATTTTATATTAGAAAAATCGCTTTCAAAGTAGTGCATAGGAAAGTAGGACTGGATGCAATGTGATCAGGTGAAAAATATTTTTATAGTTTAAGCAAGAAATGGTGAGCACTTCAAGATGAGAGCATGGAGAAGAGAGTTTGGATTCCATTCAACATTTTGGAAGTAGACCTAGAAACGGTGAGATCTATAAAACATGAGTGAAGGAATTGAAGCAATATTTTCTACAACCATTTACCTGATTTGGACAATCAGATGAGCAGTTGTACCATTTATAAATTAGCAAATGAAGGACACACAGCAGGTTGGAGGGGGGAAAATGTGTTCAGTCTGAGAAATGTCAAGTTAAATACACCTTTAGAAAATCTATATGGAAATATTTTAGTAGGCAAGATCCTAGATATATCTTAGGGCTCCTAGGACTCAGTGAAACTCTGTGCCATGTTCATCTTCCAGGAAAAGAAAGAGTATTAATAGTTACCTTTTATTGAGCACTTTCTTATCGTAGTTATTGGGTTAAGCACTTTGCATACGTCACACTAAGTGTGCTTTGCAATCCTTACAGCAAATTTATGTTAGTATTTCGTATTTGTGTTACTTATGTGAAAAGTGAAGCTTAGAAAGCTTTTGTAACTTCCCCAGGAACAATTTGTAATAGAGTTGTTATTCAACAAGACAATGCTCTTAATAACTATACAATGCTAGAACACTGTATTTTAAAGGAATTCCTAGAAAACTAGAGGCTGCTCTGTTCCTAACTCAACCCATAGAGAGCCCCCATAGGCCTATGAGTAAAAATAATCTTTAGAAAGCACCTTGGCTTCGGAAAACATAGGGAAACAGAGTAGTAACCTTGAGATTAATTCAATGTCTAAGTCTAGGTCACAAGGACACAATCAGCTTTTCTCTATCCCCTCTCAATTATCTATGTTTTCTGCTTTATATTCTCTGATAATTTTGCCTAATTGATTTTGCATCTGTGTCCAACCTTTTTTCTCTGCACTAAATTGTGGACTCATGTAAAGTAATGACTCAGTAATTCAGCAGTTTGCTTGAGAATTAATCTTTTAGCAATAGCCCTAGGTCTGTCTCTTAGGGGCTGTATGACCTTACACAAGTCACTTAATCTCCCTGAGCATCAGTGTAATCAAAAGTTAATGGGAATAATATATTCAAGCTATCTGCGTCAGCAGAATCTGCTTAGAAAATATATGTTAAAATGCATTGTAAACTATGAAGCACTATAGAATTATAAGAATGCACCATAAATTTTTGTTTGTTTCTTTCTTTCTCTGTTGCCTTGGTGACCTTCTCTGTATGGTTTTAAGGGACAGACAAAAGACTCGAAATTATCTGGTACAATTTCTTTGCTAAATTTTGTTTTTCCTTGAAAAGCCTCTGATAAATTGCCCATACTTTACAAAACAAAGAAAATATTATTTTCTTTTATCTACTAAATTGCATAGCTTCATCTTTCAAAGTATGGCTCAAAATCCAGTTATCAGTCTGTCTTCTACGTCAACTTTCTTGCATAAAAATGAATTTGATACATTGCCCTATAAAACACAAACACTATTTCTCTATATAGTTTCTTACTGTTTTTTGTAAGAAAACATAACGCTAAGCTCTTGAGCTCTTGAGTTAGAAATTTGGGTCCAAATAACAGCTCCATTTTTGAGTAATGAGACTTCGGTCCAATGACATCCCTTCTAAGCCATCATTTCCTTGTCTATAAAATGGAGCTCTTAATAACACTTAAGTCAAAAAATTCTAAGTATTAAATAAGACATATAAGAAAATTGTTATATTGCCTGTCATAAGAGTTCAATAAATATCAAGTATTCATTAATATCTGGTATGCATTTTACATTACATAATACATTGCTCTCACAATTACATATTTATATTTGTTTTCTGAACTAGCCTCAAGCAATCCTCCCACCTCAGGCTCCCAAAGCATTGCGATTATAGGCCTGAACCACTATGCCCGGTCCTTCTGTTTTTTAATCTCCCTTTACTTCTTCCTTACCATGTTTTATATTCTACAACCCATTTTTTCTTCCCTACTATATTTTCTATGTTATCTCAATAATAGTGTCTTCTTGTTGCTACATCTATTTTTTTCTGTTAGTAATTATTTCCAGCCAAAAACACTAAAGCATTCTGTAATAAGTTCAGAACTTTTTTTAATGAAACTCAATAGAAAGTACTGTTAAGCATTAAACTTCCATTAATATAGAGATATGATGTCTGCTTAGCCTTCTCAATAATTCTGAGACACCTGGGAATGATCTCTAGGTCTCTGAATTTTTAATTGACGTCCTTATGTTCCTCTAATTTGCATGACCAGATCATGCTTCCTTACATTTCTCTAATTTGTTGTAGCAACATCTGGTGAATGTTTTAGAAGTTTTAGTAAATATTATGGAATTGTGCCCATGTAATTATGCGGCTATATTCCTGCAATCGTTGTATAATTTGATCTTTTACACTCATTTCTTCGTAGTCTAATATCTGCTGCAATCATGTGACCTACTTCGCTACCACTTTCTCCTTCAGCCTTGCATGCACACATGCGCAGAAAGTTTATTCTGTCAGTATACTAATAGTGGATGTAGATTCACATCAGCCCGAGGTAGAATCTCCCCAGCCAGGCTCAGAAGAACGGGTATGTAAAACTGGAGTGATAGTTTACTAATTTCCAAAGAAAATATAACTATTACATGGATCAGGACACTGACATTAACATGATCATTACAGTCTCTGCATGACAAAGTATGTAGGGAAGAGAAAATCAGAGGCCATTGAAAAATCATTTTTGCAGGTACTAAACAACTTAAAGTTCCATGAACAGGTATTATCTCCTGAGTAAACCTACATAAGCAGCAACACTGCAGTCAAAGGTAGCTCAACAAGCAAGAGATCTGAACAATGAGTGTCAGAGAAATCAAATGATTAAGAGGACCAGAGGAAAGGCCACATCTAGGGATGGAGTTTCTCCATCTGCTGACCAAGGTTTCCTCTCCCATGACAGTGCTTTAATGAGCTTAGCAGAGGAGATGGGGACTGCTTTCCCTTTCTCTTCCCCTCTCCTTCCTCAGCTGAACCTCCTACTCATGGACAAACTCTTTTTTCTATTTGTATTGACATACGCAACTCAGGTTATAGCTAAGTCTCATAATGGAAATTTTACATTTTTCTACTCTGATCTGATATTTATTGATTTTCATAGTTTAACGTCTCACTTCCCTCACATCAATTCCTAGTGAAAAACCTCATTTTAATGTAGGTGAGGATTCCAAACTCAAATATTTTGACATATAAACACTAAGTCAAAAAAATGAATTGTGAAAGAAATCCACTTTGGTTTGGGGATATTTGTCTAAGCACATTCAAAGCCTCTCTTGATCCATTGACTGAACCTACTCCTAGGGAAATGGCCTTTTCTGATTGGTAAATTGAGAAAGAGAAATTATTTGGGCATGCTCACTTTAGTATTGTCTTTCATTCTGCTAGGAGTAATCCTGCTTCCATGTCTAAGTTTTTGATATGTTATCTAGGAGTATGGGGTGTGAGTGTACCAAATTATGGGAGTTTTTAATTAGAAGCCTACTTCACTAACAGGAAATTTGTTGTTTCATCTTTTTTTACTTCTTATTTCTGAACTTGCTCATAAACTGGATGAAAATAAATATTCAATTTGTTAGCCCATTCTTTGGATATCTCATGTCCCATGCATGCTAAATTATTAACAATCTTAGCCTGGTTTTCATTTTTTGCCCAGTTAATTTTCATCTGTTGGCTCTCAGTTTATATAATTACAGGTTTTAGGTGTGACAAAGGTTTGTAAAAGTACCCTAATACCCACATACATTTTGAAAAGTGTAGACCAACAAAAAAAGCATTTATCCTGTATTAAAGGTAATAATGATATTTATAAACTTAGATACACAGAGTTCAATTTCATAATATTTTGAATCGTAAAGTATACTCAAGCCTCTGAACTTCAGGTGACTTAACATTAACCTTTGAATCAACAATTTACTCTTTAGCCTAGAAAAGATGCTAAATTATTTGTTTAAATGTCTTTTAGGCCAGTGCACAATTTTTCTAAAATGCAGCAGTTCAAATCTCTCCATCTGCCACTGTAAGCACTAATATGCTTTAGAGACCACACGGGTGTGAAAGAATGCACCTTCCCTTCCCAAAGACATCCTTAAGCCAGACACTATAATTAATTCTTTAGGAGCAATGTAGTAAGGGAAGACTCCTGGGACCATTTTTATTTATACCATCAGCTTTTGTGAGAAAGGTGAGATGTGTTTAGCTCCAAGTCTCAATTACTCCTGACTTTTCTCTAGCTGCTGACATTGGGTCACACTGCTGGTAACCAAATCTTTTCAGGACCCTTGTGCAAAAGTGAAGATAAAGTACAACAGAGCTCTCTTCTTTTTAATGAGAAAGATTTTCCAAACTTGACAAGACAGTACTGTATGACCACTTGATTTTAGTCTTTATGAAGTAAATTTATTCCCAATCAATTCCCTCTGTTCACAGGTAGATTTGGCTTTTCATTAAGATTTGTTCGGATAGTGATATTCAGTATTTGCTGAGTCTCTCAGTGAGACACTGAATTTATTGGCTACCTTTTCATTTTCTTTGAAAGCTGTTCAGCCTCAGCAAACAAATTTTTAAAATGTCATTTTTTCACTGGCAAAATGGTGTTGACTCCTTGTTAGAATTCTGATTACAGGGTACAACCTTTAAATGTAAATTTCAAAGTAGATGATAAAGTTGCCAAAATGTCTCTTTCTCATTTAAATTGATTTAAGTAGTCGTTTGTAAAAAAATACTAATTCCTCTTCTTCAGATTTCTTTGACATTCAGAGAACTACCATACAATTAGTCAAGTAGTTGAGTGATGTTTTCAATAACAACCTCATCAAAAGAACATAATCAGGAAAATAATCACTGACTGCTCCCCTTTAGAAAGTATGAGAGGGATTTAAAAACTGAGTCATACATGGAGACTTTCCGCATGCATTCATCCTCTTGACCTAAGAAAGAAACTGATTCAAAATTAATACAGAGTTTGTTTGGGCCAACGTTGAGAACTGCAGTCCAGGATATGCTTCCAAGTTGCCTTGGTGAGTGCTCAGTTTAGCCTTTGTTACAAGCAGGTTTATAAAGGAAAAACAGGGACAAGGTGGTATGATACAAACTTGTCAGGAATTCTCACTGGTTTAAAGAAATGACATCGGTGGCAACTGGCTATCATTATTGAACTATGGGGTATGAGTTATGGTGACCATAGTATGGCATTTTATGGCTACTTGGCATCAGTTAGCTTAGAACTCACAAAACCAGTAGCTTCAAGAGGTAAATATATACCTCAACTGGGGAGTAAGAAGTGACTATTATTCCATGTCAATGCCTATCTGGGCCTGAGAATTAAAGAACACTCTCATTCCTCAAATAAAGTTTTTTTTTTTTTCTTTCTCAATCCACCATCTCCTCTGTAACACAGTACCTAACTGTGGCATCCCTGGAGTCAGGTTCTTTCAAGGGTTAGGCTACAGGTATAAAAATTGGAATTCAAAAAATTGCATTTCACTTGGCTTCCATTTCAAGGTTCCAGACTTGCCATATTGTCATCAGTTAAAAATCCCCATGACCCCAGATAGTTTAACTTTGGGGAAATAACCAGTTTTAAAACCACCAACAAAGTGTGCAACATTATTGTAGCTTTAGAATGACCTTTATAATAGAACAAATCCATCATGTGTGGTGGTAAATCTTGAGAGAGAGAGAAGTGGAAGAAACCTGGGAAGAAAAAGGACAGCATAAACTTCAACCAGGGGTGAGGTCAGCGGTAGATAAACTCTCAAAACAGCTTCCCTGCTGGGGCAGCACTACCTCTGTATCACCTAGGTTGATCGCAGGACAGCTGTTTTTTTACTCTGGAGTCTACTTCTTTCAGGCTCTTTGAAATTTTTGAGATAGCATTGACAGTAGCAGATGAGATGAAGATTTTTCAGCTGGTGTCAGTAGCATATTAATGCCTTTGCAGTCCATGGTGTCTCATGAATTTCTATAGAGGTTCCACATAAATTTTGACTTGAAACATAAAACGATGAAATAGTCTTTTGGGATGATAAAGATAAGGCCCTTAAACTGGACAGCAAAAGGACAAAGGGGCAAGTGATAGAATCTCCATAGGAATCATAATAACCTCTTAATGAGAGGTTATTAGTTAGGATCCTTAGCAGTTTAATCTGAAAGAACGCATGTTACCCACTGTCATCTAAGGCAGGGTTTCTCAACAGCAGCACACTGACATTGAGGGCTGGGTAGTTCTTTGTTGTGGGATAGAATATTCAGTGTAGAATATTTAGCAGCATCCCTGGACCAACCTCTCTAGTTGTGACAAATCAAAAATGTCTCCAGACACTGCTGAATGTCTCTGGGGAGTAAAAATCACCCCTCATTGAGAACCATTGAGCTAAAACACCGCAAGTCCATCACACTGAATTTTGTATCATTTTGCCCAGTCACATTTTTGCAATTATGTCTATGTGGACAGACTTTCAGGTGTATTTCTCTTAGGTTTTAAAAGATGTTTCTTACATGACTAAAAGAATTCCCCGAAGTGTTAAAGAAACATACTTTTGGGATCAAAGAGTAGAGTGAACCAGAACAGCAAAATTTTCACTTTGTATGTTCTGATTCTAAAACTTTTTGGGAAGAAATTTTAGGCATTTGAGAAGGATTTTAATCTTTCTCATAAAGTTGTAAGTATAATAATTCACATTTTTATAGTGCAGAATAACTTTCAAGAACTTGTTATAAGGACTTGTATTTTCCTTATGTTATTTAAACCTCACAATGACCATGTACCCTAAGCATCATCTTTATTTCATGGAAAAGAGTCTAAGTGACTTACCTAAGAGTATACAAGAGCATTCTGGAGGAGCCAGATATCAAACTCACATATTTTGATTTAAATACAAGTATTTTCCAAAAGAAGACTTGGCACCTGCCCCTACTGATGAAGTTTTAAGCATTGAGTAAAGTGTTGTCATCACTAGAATGAGAAAACTTAGAGAAAGAGGGGGTTAGTGCTGTCTGAATTGACATATGTGGTTGGATAAGTTTGCTAGTCTTTTACAAGGGCATATAATTTTATTTTGAAAAATAATTCTGCTTTTGAAATATTGTCTTAAAAGATGGATGCAATTACACATGCTATATCCTCCCTGGTCTCAAAGCACATAATTATCCATTTCTTTTACCTTCTATTCAGAGGGAAATTAGACTGGCCCTTGTCAGATACAAAGATATCATTGGCCAACAGAAATCTCATTTAATGAACTCATCTCATCTAGAATAAGTGAACTTAGGAATGGACAAATGTGGAAATTAAGACCAGATCACAGACCTATCTGTAAACAATTACAGAAGATTCTGGTTACTATTGAATTCAGTCTATTTGAACTCTAGCTTTCACATACCCTAAGACATCAGAAACAATAGGTTACAGTCCCTTTTCTGATGTTTACTATATGATTTTACACAAGTCACTTCACCTTTCCTAACCTCCATTTCCTCATCTGTAAAATTAAGATGATAATAGTACCTCTCTCAAAGGTGTATTGTACAGATGAACTATGACAATGATTAGGATATAATAAATGTTGAAAATGTTAACTGTTATTAATAACTGTGCTGTGTAAATATTACTAAGTTCCTCAGCAGATTCCATCACTTAGCTTCCATGATGGTGATAACTTAGTACAATTGTCTTTTCTACCTGCTTGCATGATTATATATCCCATCTCAAGCTTCTTCTAATTAACATCTGTTTACACAAATGACTCCCTTGGAAACTCTGCTTCCTGAAGTCTTTACCTTTGAAAGTTTTTCTACTGTGTGTTTTAATACTCAAATATGTTTTATTAAAAAATTAGTGACCTTAGCATCTTTCTTAATACCTTTTTATATAGTCTGGCAGCGTTGGTGACAACTTCTGCTTTTTTCTAAGTAAATAAGACAATGGCAAAGAAATTTTTGTGTCTTGTATTATATAGCCTCTTTACATAGGCCAGAAGAAAGTAAGGCAAACAGTTTGGCTTAATCAAGACGTCTCAAGACTTGATTGGCAGTAGGACACGGTTTTGACCTCATTCATGAGGCTGTTGAGAGGTTCAAGAGACTAGAGACATAAATTTTTTGCTGCATCAACTTCTTCATAGAACAGCTCGGAGCACAACAGCTGGTTCCCCTCAAAGTGAACCAGTAAAAAATTGAGAAAGGGTATTAAAGACGGAAACCACAGCCTTTTTGTAACCCAGTCTTGGAAGTGCCATCCCATCACTTTTGCCACGTTCTTTTCACTGAAAGAGAGTCATACCATCCAGCCTATGCAGAAGGGAGAGGAAAGGTGTAGATCCGAGGAGACAGGATTATTAGGGACTAACAGGCCCTAACACATAGATCAGTAGAAAGTGACGAGAAAAGAACATCAAAAATATTGAGTAAGGTAAATTAGGTTCAGTGTTTTCCAGACCCTTTATTCCTAATGCAGGTCAGATAGCAAGAGACTATAAATTGTTTTTGAGTGAGGAGTTTCCACTTCCCTTTATGATGCCAAGTTTAGAAGTGCAGCATTGTAAGAGGAATTCTTCCAGAGGAACAGCTCTGCACCAGCCCAGGCTAATGAGCGAACACCATGGTACTATTTCTAGAAGTGTCACCTTTCTGGTGATCCTTTTCTTTAAAATTCCCCTGGAGGTCTGCATTAATGTTCTTTGAGTAGGGAATGTGTAGTAGCTCACTGCAGAAAGATGGAGTCCCGCAGGAGAAAACCTTCTACAAGATATTATTTATTCTTTTCCTCCCTACTTATTCTAAAAGGAAGGAAATTGAAATAGAGGAAGCTTTTGAACACAGCGTGAATGCAGAGCTTGTAACTGTCGTGTTACTTTTAGTTTAAACTTAAACCTCCCTTATTCTTCCAGTACATCCTTTGAAACAGCTGCTTCCAGTGCAGAGGAGACCACGTTATTTCAGAGTGACTACTTTTCAAGCAAACACTGCATCTAAGTTAATTAAAATGCCTATGCTGTTTTCTTTCTCAA
The DNA here is from genome assembly GCF_001604975.1 of Cebus imitator. Taxonomy (NCBI): domain Eukaryota; kingdom Metazoa; phylum Chordata; class Mammalia; order Primates; family Cebidae; genus Cebus; species Cebus imitator. Next base: position 1,376,818 of record NW_016107768.1, on the reverse strand, counting down.
GCCCTAACAGCTTCAAGGGAGAATGCAGACAATTCAACTGCCAGGGGGAAAAAAGAAAAGTCAAACAAATTGACAAAAAAAAAAAAAATCATGGGCTGAATGTAATCATCACCACATCCTTCAAGCTATACATTTCTTTTATCGGACTTCTGTTTTCAAGTGGTTCCTCCTCTACCATGCTGATGACCTACTATTTATTTACCTTTGGTTTCAATGACTATGTCATTTATTAATTACAATTCTTTGGGCTATCTTCTCTCCCATGAAGCCATTGAGCTGCTCTTTTGAGCTTTGTCAGGCCTGAAGGGGAGATGGGTGCACCCTACTGCCTCAGCCACCTATCTAGGCAGAGTAGATGGCCACATGCTGTGATATAAGTAAAGCAGCCTATTATTAAAGTGTCCCATTCATATATTCAGGATGATTTTTGTTTTCTGCTAGTCTTGCACTTTTTAAACACTCTTGAGAGGAATAAAAACATACAGGCACAAGTAATTTCATGTGAATTCATTAATCAGGTTGCTTTTCTCTGGGATTGCAATGACAAGGAAAGCAAAAGGTCATACACCATTTATAGGGACTGCACCTTCAACCCAGTTCTACCTCCTCTCCTTTACCCCTCCCCTTCAGGAAAACTAAGAAGAATCCACTGGAAATGATAACATAACCCCATGTAGGTAAAACCTGTTCTGGAAGCTGGAAAACTGTTCTAACTTGTGATGATAAGTGTTATGTGTCCACTTGACTAGGCGATAGTATGCAGTTATGTAATCAAACACTAATGTGGGTATTGTTGTGAAGGTATTTTGCAGATATGGTTACCATCTACCATCATTAGACTTTAAAGGAAATTATATTCCATAAAGTGGCTGGGTCTCATCCAATTAGCTGAAAGACCTTTAGCAAAAGCTGAATTTTTCTGGAAAAGAAATTCTGCCACAAGACTACACACACACACAGATAGATTTGGGAAATTTTTCTCTTGCATTTCCTTATTCAATCCAATCAGCTCTACTTTCTAAATGACTCTGAAATGAAGGTAAGAAAAAGAGTAGAAAAAGACAAAAGGGTTTGAGTCTATAAGGCCTGCTCACCAGTTAGATGTATAGGATGAGGGAAGAGGAATATGAAATGCCTCCAGAATTTTCTTCTGGGTAACTAAGTCTGTAGAGATGTCTTTGATTGAGACACAGAATACAAAGGAGAAAATGTTTTTCAGAGAAGATAGGTTTAATTTTGAAATTTTGATTTTGAGGTATGTGTGAGACTGCCAAGAGAAAATGCACAGTAATTTTTAGACTTCACAGTTTAGTACTCAGAGCAGTCTTGGTGAGGAATAGAGATATAACATCCCATCAGCCTATCTGCATTCACCCAGGAAATATAAGAGGCAAAAAAATGTTGATGAGATACCAGGAAATACTGTGTCAAGATGAGCAGGAAATACAAAGGAAATCAGGAAGGAGCAGATGTGATGACCTAGAAAGTATTTTATTTTCTCCTTTTCTTTGTTCCTATGGAAAAGCTCAATACCGAAAAAGTATAATAAAGAGTTTTGAAGTGCCTGTTAGTGTCAAAAACTTAAACAAAAGCAATTTCAGTGGAACAGAAGCCAGAAGGAAATGGACTGAGGAATAGATGGGAGGTGGGAAACCAGAGACAATATTTACTCAGTAGAAGGGAGGAAGAGGAGCAGAACGTTATCTAGAAGACAGTATATGTTCAAAGAAGAATGCACACTTTTGCTATGGGGGAGCCTAAAACATTCAAATTAAGAGATACTTTTGTGGTTTTGTTTGTTTTAACCAAGGGCAACTCACTCCAGAATATATTTACATGCTGACAAGAAGAAATATAACAAGTGGTTTTAATCTGAGAAATGTCTACATGGTCTATAGGGGATCCATAAATCCTATAAACTGTAGACAAGTACTGTATATATACTATTGTGTGCAAATTAGTATTTCTGGAAAACAGATACTGATTTTTCAAAGTTCTCTGATGTATGTGTTTTTAAAATTAAATGGATTAATCAAGTAATCATGGAGATCTGTGACCCAACACTGTTCAATAAAACCTTTAAAGACAAAATCAAGAGAGAAGCTAATAAGTAGTTCAAACTAGGTGAAATCATATTTACATCTAAAAAATAAGAAGCTTTGAAGACCCTAAAGTGTATTGCACTGAATATATTCAGGCAATCTTCAGTTAGTTCTGGGTTAGCAAGTAAATCTAGTTTTCTGGCTTATTTGCTAGCACATAAAATGCTAGGCAAATCACATATGCCTTGATTACACATCCTTGTTTTTGACAAAAAGAAATTTAATATTAATATCATGATTTCTGACCCTTTGTCTCCCTTTCTTTTTGTTTTTATTTTTACACATGACTTTGTATCTCAGCCAAAAGTGGACTGAGAACATTAAGCAAATTTCCTTACTCCAGGAATAGTTTGAAAGAAGGCAGCTCAGTTCAGCCTTGTGTTTGGACTCAATCTCTGCAAAGGTCGTATGCAGAAGAGATGAGCTGCACTTACTTTTAAGGAAACTCTCAGGAACATTTCTCTTAATGAGGGTCTGGAGAAAGTGTCTGAGAAGAAACCTTAATGGAAGGTATTCCATCTCGAAAGATTAACATAGAAACAGGTACTAAACCAAACAAACCACAAATATTTAAGCTGTAAAATGAGAGGAAACAGAAAATATATTCTAAATCTGTATTAAAAAGTAATGCCATGTAGCTGTATAAAACTCTAGTGAGGGTTGTGAATGAATCTTTAATGGTATCATTTATGCTTGTCCCAATGCACTATGTTCACAATGAGAACTGCCTACAAATCTTGATGTACCATTTTATTGCACAGAAAACTGGCCACCATCTCACAGAGCAGCAATTGTAAATTAGAAATATATTCTGTTTGGTTTGAGCACAACACATTTGGAAATTTATGAGGTTGCATAAAAGCACACGAAAGCATTTCAGAAACGGTTTAGCCCCTTGGCTTTCTTCTGGTCTTGGGGTTCAGAGAAGAGAAAATTAGGGCTGCTGACCATGCTGTTGCCTCATCAGGAGTCTCGGAACAAGTCTACCTGTGTGCAGCCTCCCACTTCTCATCATCTGACTGGTAATCACTCCAGAGTCCCCCAGAGGGTCTGGTAGAGATTCTCCTGTATCTTGACAAACACACCCTACATGAGCTTGGTGAGGTATGCTCTCTGCTTTCATGTTGTTTGATTCCATTTTAAGTTAAATAAGACCTTGTCGTGGGCATAATAATACAGGTCATGGCAATTTCAGATGTAAGAAACTGCTAAATCAGTTTTTTTTGACAAAGTTTACTGTATTTTCAGTGGTTATTTTTTTGCACCTACTTTTATGAAAATATTGAAGAACTTGGACTTTTTCTACATTAGTAAAGTAGGTGATTTCTCTTTCTCTAGCTCCATTTTGCTAGCAATCCTGCTACATCTGGTTAGCTTGGTCCTAAATTAAATATTGATAAAAATCTTGAAGAATGGGCTTGAACTTCTTATAGTCTTTTGAATGGTTTTTGGATTAATATTGTTTTATATCTGAATCAAATACCAAATTTAGCAATGCAATTTTCAGATTTCCATGATAATTATATGAACTAAGTTTCCAAAAGGCAGAACACTGAGTAGAAATGATAATTATATTTTGTTTTTACACGATTAAATTCAAATTAGATATCAAAACACATCCAGATTTAAACAGACTCAAGCCTTTACTTTCTTAAAAAAGAAACTGGTTTCAAATAAGTTGAAAAGGATAAAAAAATTATCAATGAGGAGAATGTGAGGTAATTAGAAGCTAGGATTAGGGGAAAAATAGAGAATTTTAGCAGATAATTTCATTAGTTTGGAGAAATTAACTTCCAAATACAGTTTCTACTAATTTGAGAACTAGTGAGGAAATGATATAGAAAATATAAATTGACTAATAACTAGAAATATGTTAATAATTTCCCACTCTATGTAGACAAAACAGGTATCTGCTAAATGCAAATTTCACAGCCAAAATATGTCCAATCATGAAGGTAGTGTTATTAAAACAAAAAAGAACTTCTTATGAAATACATCTCAGAAGGCAGTTGAAGTTACCAAATGGAACGTATTCGAATATAATTTTTTTAAAATGAAACATTAAAAACTATTAAAGTTAAAGACATTCAGAATATATTATACCAAAATAGGCTACTCTGACATTAGAATTACTTTGAGTTAAAGGTAGTTGAGAAAAAGCAGATGAGATTTCTACCCTTTCCCAACTAAAAGTGGAGCGTAATTTCCCTTCGTGAAGGGTGTTTCCGTACTCTCTCACATGCCGAGAACATCACTGAAGACAAAATGGCATGGAGATGGACTTGCACAAACGGACTTTGCTAAAATAATCGATTAGATTTGCCCCTATATTTACCATTCCACAATTCACAGCCCCAAAAGCCTTAAAGCCCTTTTCTTATATTATATATATATATATATATATATATATTTTTTTTTTTTTTTTTTAAAGATGGGGTTTCACCATGATGGCCAGGCTGGTCTTGAACCCCTGACCTCAGGTGATCCGCCCACCTTGGCAAAGCCCTTTTCTTTTGTCTGATTACTTTTCTACAAAAGTGCTGTTCTTTTGTTAAGATGCTATAGAAGCTCAGGTTCTAATCACTCCTTTGAGTTACTCATCACTGAATTTCTCCCACATGTATTTGTGCTGCACATATTAATAACTGTTTGTCTTTACCTTGTTAATTTGTCTTTTGTCAGTTTAATGTTCGGGTCCTAACCAGAGAACCTAGGAGTATAGGGAAAAAGATCTTTTTCCTTCCCTTCAAAGTCTTGAGGACTCTGATGATTTTCAGGTATCTGGTAAAGATGTTTAAACAAAATTACAGGTATGTTTTAGATGTTATACTGAATAATGGTTAATGAAGCAAGTAATGTAGTATAGATATTCTTAGCCTATTGAATTAAGCTAATTTTTTGAAGGATAATCTATTCTCAAAATATAAAATTTTTTACTGTCAAACATGTATTCATCATTGATTATTCTTTTGAAATTATTATGATTACTTAGTTTCTTATGCAGAAGTACAAGTAATCATTATCATTGAGCAATTTTATTCTAAACTGAGAATTACTTAAAACTGAAGAAGAAAATCTCTTTTCCAGGGATTTAATAAATAGAGAAGAGGACAAACTGATAGAAAGAGGTTATAAGATGCAGATAGCTGACAAAATTTCACATTACTTTAGTGAATCTATTTTGAAATAGCAAAATCCTAAAATATGTAGTTACTTAGAAAAAAAATTCTAAAATTAATAAACTTGCTTTTTTCTACTAAGACATTTAATATTAAGAAAAACTTTGGTAGCTATTTTTCCTCCTGACTGCACTTAGTAAAATTGTTTCTCATATATCCCAAATTAATTGTTAAATTAGATAATCTACTTAGCAATGGCTCCAATTAGGTTTAATAAACAAAATAATTAAAGGATGATTAATTTTCTGGTAATGTTGAAAAATAAACTATTAGAATAAAAAATCCAAATAAATTACTGTAATATACATTTTGAAGCATGTATGCATTTCATACATTCTCTGGTAGACAACTTCTAAGACGGCCTTCATTTATCAATTTGTCTGTGTATAACCTTTTCCTCTGATTGTAGACTGGATCTAGTGACTTCCTTCTAGTGGATGGAATACAACAAAAGTGACAGGATGACACTTCTGAAATTAGATTTTGAACAGTTTGGCTTCTATCTTGCTTGCTCTGTTTTACTTTTTTGCTGACTCTCTCTGAGAGAAGCCAGCTGCCATGTTGTAAGCTGTCTTATCGAAAAACCCACATAGGAAGGAACTGGCCGACAGCTAGTGAGGACCTAAGGTCTATCAATCGCTACTTGAATGAATGTGAAACCAGATCTTCCCCTGTTGAGCCTTGAGGTGACTGCAGCCCAGGCAATACCTTGTGAAAAACTGAAAAACTCTGAACCGTAGAAACTCTGCGAAAATACACCAAGATTTTCAACCTACTTTGACATATTATTTGTTGCTTTAAGCCAGTATGCTTTGGAGTAATTTTTCATGCACTAATAGGTACATAGAATATCATCTAAAATGTTATGCAGGTACAGTGGCTAATGCCTGTAATCCCAGCACTCTGGAAGGTAGAGGCTGGTGGGTCGCTTGATCCCAGGAGTTCAAGACCAGCTTGGGCAACACGGCGGCAAAACTGTGTCTCTACCCACCTCCAACCAAAAAAAAAAAAGAAAAGCATAGCCAGGCACAGCGGCAGGCACCTGTAGTCCAAACTACTTAGGAGGCTGAGAGGTAGGAGGATCACTTGAGCACAGAAGGCAGAGGTTGCCGTGAGCCGTGATCACCACTGCACTCCAGCCTGGGTGACAGTGAGGCCCTGTCTCTAAAAAATAAATAAAAATGTTAACTATTCTGGACCAATCCTACAAAGTTTTGTCCCCTGGAAAAATTCTTACTTTGCAGCGTTAGTGGAAACATTTGTACAAAATATTTGCATGCAGGTAACACTTGGTTAAAATCATAATCAAAGATACCATGAAGGAGAAGAAATACAGCCAAGGGAAGACTTAAAGCCTAAGCGATATGAAAACAATAAGGAAATTTTCTTGTTTTACTGTCCATAATCATGGTGATGGAAGGCTGTTGGGACACTTGCACATAGAGAGTTCCCAGGGAATCTGCACTGGCTCTTAAAACAATTATTCATAAGTCACTGACTAGCTGCTTTGTTTGGGAATCTGTAGGAACTTCCCCATGTTATGAATATCTGTCCACAATTTTGAGAGGGCTCTAATTCTAGCAGGTGGGAGTTCACTATTTTACCATTTTATTTACCATTTTATTTTCCTTTATAGTGATTTTTACAAGTAAGCTAATGTTTCCAAATTATTTGTGTTTTTTTGTTTTTCTGGGGCAGTGGGGTTCTTTTTTTTTTTTCTCCTGAGACAGGATCTGGCTTTGTTGCCCAGGCTAGAGTGAGTGAAATGGTATGATCACAGCTCACTGCAGCCTCAAACTCCTGAGCCCAAGCAATCCTCTTGCCTCAGCCTCCCCAGTAGCTGGGACTATAAGCACTTACATCCACACCCAGTCAATTACTAAAACTTTTTGCAGAGATAGGGTCTCACTTTGTTGTCCAGGCTGGTCTCTATCTCCTGGGTTCAAGAAATTCTCCTGCCTTAATTCTGTTCTTATTGTGTTTTTTGACAAACCATTTTCATAATTGCTAACATTATTTGGTAATCATTTTATTTTTACTTTTTACCCACCCAGAATCTTTTATCTAATTAGGTGATATTTTGATATTACATGGCAACTTTTTAAAAAATGATATCTATGATACAAATCAATAAATAAATTACTATTTACAGAAAATATGAAGGAACTCATGTAATCCAAACAATATCACTGGTAATCTCTGACTGGATTGTCTTCCCTCAAAAGATGAAAGCAAATTTCTTCATCAGCCTCTCCTCTTCCCTGATCAAGGTTCAGTAGAAAATGAAGAAAAAAAAAATGCCTCCAGTTTTGTTCCCTTTGGATAGGATTGTTATTTAGGTTCTTTGCGGTTCCATATGAATTTTAAAATAGTTTTCTCTAGTTCTATGAAGAATGTCAATGGTAGTTTAATAGGAATAGCAATGAATCTATAAATTGCTTTAGGTAGTATGGCCATTTTAACGATACTGATTCTTTGCATAAGAATAGAATGTTTTCCTATTTGTGTCGTCTCTGATTTCTTTGAGCAGTGGTTTGAAGTTCTCCTTGTAGAGATCTTTCACCTCTCTGTTAGCTGTATTTGTACGTATTTTATTTATTTATTTATTTATTTTTGTGGCAGCTGTAAACAGGATTGCATTTCTGATTTTGCCCTCAGCTTGACTATTGTCGGTGTATAGGAATGTTAGTGATTTTTGCACACTGATTTTGTATTCTGAGACTTTGCTAAAGTTGTTTATTAGCTTAAGGGGCTTTTGGGTCACTACTATGGGGTTTTCTAGATACAGGATCTTATGGTCTGCAAACAGGGATAGTTTGACTTCCTCTTTTCCTGTTGGATGCCCCTTTTTTCTCTTACCTGATCACTCTGGCCAGGACTTCCAATACTATGTTGAATAGTAGTGAGAGAGAGCATTCTTGCCTTGTGCCAGTTTTCAAGGGGAGTACTTCCAGCTTTTGCCCATTCAGTATGATTTTGGCTCTGGGTCTGTCATATATGGCTCTGATCATTTTGAGGCATGTTACTTTAATACCTACTTTATGGAGGGTTTTTTAACAGGAAGAGGTGTTGCATTTTATCAAAAGCCTTCAAACAATACTACAGGGCTACAGTAACCAAAACAGAATGGTACTGTGGAAAAAAAAAAGACACATAGACCAATGGAACAGAATAGAGAACCCAGATATAAGGCCACATACCTACAACTATCTGATCTTCAACAAACCTGACAAAAGCAAGGAATGGGGAAATGATTCCCTATTCAAAAAATGGCACTAATATAACTGGCTGGCCATATGCAGAAGATTAAAACTGGAACCCTTTTTTAAACCATATACAAAAATTAACTTAAGATGGGTTAAAGACTTAAATATAAAGCCTCAAACTATAAAAACCCTGGAAGATGACCTAGGCAATACCATTCAGGACATACGCAGGGGCAAAGATTTTATGATGAAGATGCCAAAAGCAATCACAACAAAATCAAAAACTGACAAATGGGATTCAATTAAACTAAAGAGCTTCTGCAAGCAAAGGAAACTATCAACAGAGTAAACAGACAACCTACAGAATGGGAGAAAATTTTTGCAAACTATATATGTGACAAAAATCTAATAGCCAGCCAGCATCTATATGCAACTTAAACAACTTCTCAAGAGAAAAACAACCCCATTAAAAAGTATGCAAAAGACATGGATACTTCTCTAAAGAAGACATACATGTGGCTAACAATCATGAAAAAAAGCTATATATCACTTACAGTGGAGAAATACAAATCAAAACCACAATGAGATACCATCTAACACCAGTCAGAATGGCTCTTAATAAAAAGAAACAGTAAGAGATGCTGGTGAGGTTGTGGAGAAAAAGGAACATTCACACACTGTTGATGACAGTATAAATTAGTTCAACCATTGTGGAAGACAGTGTGGTAGATTTTTTCAAAGACCTAAAGACAGAAATACCATTCAACCCAGCAATCACATTATTGGGTATATATCCAAAGGAATATAAATTGTTCTGTTGTAAAGATAAATACTTCCAAATGTTTATTGCAGCATATTCACAATAACAAACACCTAAATGGTCATCTGTGATAGACTGCATAATGAAACTGTGGTACATATATACCATGGAATATTATGCTGCCATAAAAAATGAGATCCTGTCCTTTGCAGGGACAGGGATGGAGCTGGAGGCTATTATCCTTAGCGTACTAACTCAAGAACAGAAAACCAAATACCACATGTTTACACTCATAAGTGGGAACAAAATGATAAGAACACATGGACATATCGAGGGGAATAACACACACTGCTGCCTCCCAGACGGTGGAGGGTGGGAGGAGGGAGAAGATCAGGAAAAATGACTAATGGGTATTAGGCTTAATACCTTGGTGATAAAATAGTCTATACAATAAACTCCTATGACACAAGTTTACCTATATAACAAACCTGTGCATGTACCCCTGAACTTAAAAGTTATGTAAAGAAACTGAAAGAGAAAAGCAGGCAGATTGATGGAATCACTGGATTGGCAGATGTAACAGTCAAATGGCTTCATCGCCCTAGCACCACACAACATATCTGAGCTGCTATATTACAAGTACCTCTAATCAGTATTTCTGTATATTCTTAACACTTTCTCTTCTGAAAGTTTTAGACTAGAATCTTCCTACTAGAAACAAAGAAATGGAAGGTGAATTGTCATTTATATGCCAAGTCTCAATTGTTCTTTGTTTCTGTGTTAAGGAGTCTGAAGTTCAGCAGGAAAGAAAGTCGAGAACTTATTAGCAATGAGCACCACTTCTCTAGGAGAAGGGAGTGGATGTGAGGGAGAAAATCTTCACCTATTAGCTAATGGCTAATTTTCACCTATTAGCCATCTCTCAGGTATGCTGTCCAGCCCTACAATTCTACAGTGGCTCAAGCACAGTAAATCCTCCATTCATATTTGGATGATGTTTGCATGCCAAGAACAAAGAAAAACTATAATTAACTTTTAATGCCTGAAGTTACTTCTACCTTTACCGCACCTAAATTGGTGCCTTTTTCTTGACCTTGGTGAACTGTATCTAATCATCTAACCCAGATATAAAAAAAGTGTATTACGCTAGGAAAAGTCTTCATTCATGAATGACTAATGAGAGGTCTAAGTGGGAGGAAAAAAAACCTTGAAACTTAAACTGTAGTAAGTCACACTTCTGGGATGAACCAAAGTTTTGTTTCAAGATAATAACTCCATTTTCACCCTGCCGGGCCCTTAAAATAAGATTAGCATGAAAATCCATATATATAAAATAGAAGAGATAAAGGAAAAGGGACAGTGGACACTTTAAAATTTCCAATACCTAGCTGAAAAAAATCTTGTCCTAATTATCTGCTATTCAATTGCAAAGATTCACAGGATAGAATAATGACTCTCACATCTTTTCACTCTTCACACTCTTGTACCTCAGTCTCACATTGTCCCATTAGAGGGACAGAGGTGTTTTAAGTGCTCTTAACACCCAGATCTGGAGAAGCTACTATTAATTCTACCATGTTTTGTATTAACACATCAAATCAAAAGAACAGATTTGAACTAATGGATCCTGCACCCTCTGCTTCCCTGGAATATGTCAATATACTGTGCATTTCCAAAATTATCTTCAAAAGCTGATTTTTAAAATTCACATTGAATACAGGAAGAAGTTTAACAGAAGTTTTTCAGTTAAGTACACCGACAAACTCAGTGTACACAGTCTTTATAAAATTCACAGAATCCCTGTTACTTTAAACTCTAAGTTAATTAAAATGGTATTGAAAAGCACAATTTACTTTCTTCCACTACCACGAAGCTTATAAAACTCCCTTTTATTATGATTTTCTGGTTTATTCATTTATATGCTTATTTAGTTTATTTTAACTGAAGACTTTCTATTAACTTGATCTCAATGTGTCTGAGATTTAAAATAATATGGGTGTTTCATAAAGCTTTGGCAATTGGCCAGAATGTTCACAATGCAACATTGATAAGGGACATAACTCTTTAGTCCTTAAGAATGTTTCTTTGGACATACCTCCAATGTCAGCGTTCCAGAGCTTCAGAGCCACCCATCAACACTCTAGCGGAGACAGCAGACCATAGCATTCTGTTGCACAAGCAAGCCTCAGCCACAGAGTCCTTTTTCCCACTTAAAAGAGAGAAGTGTTTTTTCCTTTGTTTTTGTGAGTGTGGGGATAGTAAGGCCCAAATCTCAGAAGTCAAATGGAAAATACATTTAAACAAAGAAAAAAAAATCAGGAATTTTAAAAATTATGTTTGTGTGTGAACTGAGATGCATCTCTGAATGGGACAGTGTGTGTTTTATAGGATTAAAATGAACTCAACATCTCTTGTAAAGCCATTTGTTCATCATTTGGAGAACAGGATGATTCAAGTTACAAAAGGATTCCTCATTCTGTTAAAAACATAAAAATCATAAGTCCCTTTAAATGTTTGTTTAGAGATCACTGAGAACATTATACAATGAGCACAAAATGGTGAAGTATTTCAAGTCACTCAAGTATCAGAAATAATAAGAAAAATTTTAAATTATAATAAATGAACATTTACATATCTATTTTTATTTACAGTATATAACAAGAGCCTATTTTGTCAAAATCTTGAATCCTCCCCTTTTTTGCTTTCATAGCCTTGCCTTTCATCACTGTGACTACCATTTCCTCTTAGGTAGACTAAAGATAAATAGATGATCTCAGTATACATTTCTCTCCAAATATCTTTGCTTCATTTCTCTGTCACCTATCTAGTCTAAAGTTCATCTTTTCCCACTGTTCTTCTTTTGCCATTGCCTTGGTACAGACCTTTCTCCCACCTGTCCTCTCATCCTCCCTAACACCTTTTCCAGCCTCATCTCACACCACACCCATCATTCTTCTCTTTCTCTTCGGGTTTCAGGCCCAATCTCCTAATATTTCTGCTGATTTCCCTTGCTCCTCAGAGTCTTTAGAATCCTCATCCCTCTATCTTGCCTACTTTTTTCCATTCCTTTTCTTATTTAGTACAAATTATTTTAGTTCACCAATCCTTAGACATTTTTAATTGTACCCTTATCAGAATCTTTTGTATGCATATCCTAATAAAAATGTATGCATACATACACATGAACATGCATATTATATACGGGTACAAATATGCCATGTATGTGATGAAAAATACAAAAAAAACAGAAAAGGCAAAAGTCAAAAAAAACAAAAATTTAAAGATGAAATTTAAAATACTTTTTTGTCGGTTGTACTTATTAATGATTAAGAAGCTCCTTTCTTTGCTAAAAATGTTTTAAATATTTTAGGAAGAAAATGTGATTATGCAATGATTTCAAAGTTTGCTTCTAAAGTCAGTTAACTTTGATTTTTGATATTAAAAAAAAATACCTCACAAAGTTACCTAGATAAAAGCAGCAGTAAAATTTAATAATTGGTTCTAGAGCTAGACTGATCAGATTGGCCTGGTTTGACCACATTCTGTGTGGTCGATGGGAGATTTCTAAGTTCTCTGTGACCCAGTCTCCACATCTGACAAATGAGCATGATGACTGGATCAACCTCCACCAAGTCATGAGGACTAAGTGAGTGAATGTGTGAAGTCACTAAGGGCAGAGCCTGGCATGGAGAAGTGCTTTATTAATGCCAGGTGTCGTTACTGTTGTGTTTATATGTTTGGAGACATACCATAACATTTTGTGTACTTCTGGCCTCAATTTCTCTTCTTTGCTGTAAATTATCATGCAATGAAAATAGTGTAAAGATGATGCTAACTCTTCTCCTTGCCCCATACTCATTCTTATAAATTTCAGCCAAGCTGCGACCAGATGAGTTTACACCTATACTGTCTGTCTATAGAATGTTTTAATTAAAAAGTTATAAATCCAGTACAGCTTTTTAGTAATGTAGTTCATGAAATAATTTTATATCTTATTACTAGAACAGAATTTTGAAAATACCATAAGTTCAGGCATATTGGAAACATCTCTTCCTTTATACAACTGCATGGCAAATATCTCACATTGTGAATTTGTTCTAATGCTTGTTTCTTCAGTTATTAAACAATGTTTCCTCTATGTTTGTTTTTTTACTGGGAAAGTGATGTAGGCATCCTTCAATTTCCATGGGAAATTGATTCCAGGACATCCATGGATACCAAAATGGATGCTCAAGTTCCTAATATAAAATAGTGTAGTATTTACATATAACCTATGCACATCCTCCTGTATACCTTAAATTATCTCTAGATGATCTTACAATACCTAACACAACATAAGGCTATGTAAATAGTTGTTATATTGCTTATTTGTATTATTTTTATTGTTGTATTTATTTTCCAAATATTTTTGAACTACAGTTAGCTGAATTCAAGGATGTGAAACCCAAGGATATGGAGGCCACACTGCATTTTGTATTTGTATTTTACTATTTTACTGCAATTTGTATTTTAGTATTCTCCATATTTTCTCCATTTCATCTCTTTCTGTTACATTACATAACCCAAGGGGCATTTTGAGTTACGTTAATAAAGGAGAAATCTCAAACTTTTTAATCATGTATCTCTATGCTTAGTGAAGACTTACAGCATCCTAGGTTGGGTATCAAGAAAATGTTAAACATAGTTGAAAACATTACAGGGCTCAATACTGTTCTGGGTTTGTAGGACTCATTAGCTAATTTTTCCAGGTGCTTTATACACTCTGAATAGATGATTAATGCTTCATCTTACAAGGTAGCCTAGGAAGATCTCAAAGAATGGATAAGTCAGTTCTGCCATTTGCTTATTCACTCTCCTTGCATTATTAGTGTGGTGTTGTCTGTAATTTCCATGTCGGCTCTTTTTTCAACTAACACATTGATTTTCTTAGGACTAATTTAGTTGATAATATAATGTTACATAATATGACCTGGGGAAAAGATGTATCATTAACTATGTTGATATGCCAAGAACACAGAGAACTGAACAAGCCACTGTAAACCTCTAGGTTTGGAATTTCCCCCTTTCCTTCAGGACATCTCAAGTTTTTAACATGGCTCAGGTCTAACTTTGAAACTGATTTACAGTGTGCATATATGTTCGCCTAGTATCAAATAATAGTCAAATGCGATTTATTTCCTAACTTGTAGATCAAATAAACGTGTAGGTTTTAGTACTCTCTTAGTGTCTCGAGTAGAATATTTTGTCCATGCTTTTTTCATTTTGGAGGCCATTCCTTTAGTTCTTTTCTCATTCACTTCCTCAGAAGAGTCTGTAAGGGACCATTAGTGACCAAGAAGTGATAGAACAACCCGTTGACTCGCTATGGAAATGTGTCCTTTCAAGGGGCCACCATGCTTCTTTTCTACTCCTGACAGACACAGAGTTGACATAAGGACTGTGTAGATTGGTCTAGCAATGAATGTTTTTCCATATGGTGCAGGAAAATGAATTGATTTTAATATGTCATTCTGGCCACTCATGAGCTGAAATACTCTGATTTTTTGACTTAGTATAAACATAGCTTTTTTATACTTTTATTTTACTTTTTAAATTGGTTTTGACATTTTCCAAATTACATCTTTTGGCTTCCATCTGAGTCTCTCTTATCTTAAAATTTACAAGTTTTCCTCAAATTGAATTGGAAGATGCCCAGAAAGCTGGTCTGAAAAGAGGTAGACAGTCACAGAATGTAAAATCTTAGAATGAAAGCTAAAATGAATTCAGTAAAGGAAAAAAGAAATATTACACAAATATGTTTCATTTATAAACCCCTCTCAGAAGTGACAGTGTGTGTGCATGCATGCCCATGTGTGTGCACACGCATGCATGTTTGTGTATGCAGTCTGGCTATGCAGTGATTAAGGTTGACAGACACGATAACTATCTACAAATGTAGTAAGGCATGCACATTAAGGAGTCAGAATAATTTCAAAGTAGAATTCAAGGCATGAAGACACAGTAAAATAAATGCTTTGTTTCTGGAAATACTTTTGAGATTGGAGACCTTTAGAATAAGAAAGATTCCCCAAAGAAGGAAGAAAGAAATAATAATAATCACCTGTTGTTCCTAATTACATAGCCCAAAACACTCAAGAGGGTATTCTGTGAAGAATAGCCCTGCAACCTCAAAACAATCTATTGGACTGGTAATTACTTGATTTTTCCACATCTGATTTTTCAAATTCAATCAATTTCCAGCCAGCTTTTCTACTTTACCATCTGTTTCTAAAGCAAAACTTAACACAAGTCTGTGGAGGATGAGGTTTGTTTTGTTTCTTTTCAATCTAAGATTTAGAGAATCATGTCTAGGCTAAATTCCAGGTTGAATGATCATCAAGACTCAGCATCACGCCCATATGTTTTCTTAAGCTAAGAGTAGAGCATGTTGTCTTTCTTGTTGCATTATGTTTGAACCATAGAAATAGATTTACTATGCTAAAAAGCATCCAAATAGCACGTGCACAGTGCTTCCTCAGTAAAGAGGCAGTTAACAGGCATTTCAATGCTCTTCATTTTTACTGAGTACCGAATTCTTTGCTGTGTTAACCCTAATGCATTTTGAAACTGTTCATTCTGAATCTGATGGTTCTTGTGCAAATGAATTTTACACACTTTGTGTAGGATAATCTGGCACATGTTGACTTGTAAGAATAAAAATACTTTATACATATAGTATTTTGGTTCTGGTATGGGGTGACTGTGAGTTCAAATTTATGTCACTGGGGTAAACAAATTTATGGTTACATCACAATTTCCATAAGACAATAATGCTTCTGTTCTCTCTATGGATGAAGAATGCATTTGCCCTTGACGTTTGGAAGAAAATGAAATGAAAACACTATATGTAAATAAAGACAAAAAAATCTATACAAATATTACAATCCCTAACAATTGGGGCAAAAGTAATATGAGGCTCAATTAAGAAATAATACATGAGAAATGGCTGGTAAAGTATTCAATACATATTATTGTTATTAGACTCAGAACAACTAGAATTTCTGATTTTTAGGTTTTAAAGGAATACATGAAGCAATAAAGTGCTGTCATTTTGCATACCACGACTATAACTCATTCAGGAAAAACAAAATTCATTTTAAGGATAACTGGCTATCCTGTACCTTCTTGTATCTAATATAAAGGCTTATGTAGAAGGATACGTGGAAATGGGATGTATGTACTTTGGTGCAGAAAAAGACGCATGGGTGTCAATCCAAAGTGTTCACCTAATTCCCACTCAAGTGCTGTGGTAGCTTGCTTTCTTTGTGTGCAATGCTTAGTTGAAGCTTAAAAGTCTGAAGGTAAAAGAGAACTTTGTGGCGAGAGGGAAACCCACTCCTGAAAGCCTCCTTGGAAAAACCTGAACTCAGCTGATTACCACTAAAACCTGCATCCCTCAAGTACTAAATTTGTTCCACATTGAGTTATTTCTTTCTGATTCAACAGTTGCCAATTTCTAAAAATTCAATCAGAAATTCTAAATGTAAATCCTGATGTTCTTTGATAAATTTTGGAAGAGCAGAGGTTATTCTCTCTGCCCTCTTTTTAAAAATGCAAATGGTATATTACCTTACAGATTTTACTCTTCATAGCTGGTATTTTAAAATACAATTTGTAGCTGCAATGATAATGATCAGAATAAGACACATGGTGAAAATACCGTGATTTGATATAATTTCAAGCAATTAATTTTTAATAGCTTTAACGTAAATGACATAAAACGCACATATTGAAAGTGAAAAATTTGCTAAGTTCTAATATGTATATACCCATAAAAGCATCACCATAATTAAGACAATTGATGTAGCTATCCTCCTTAATGTTTCTTCATGCCCCTTGTAATCTTCCCTCTGGCCCTCCTTCTTTGTCCTGTTCATGGTTCAGAAGCAACTGATCTTTGTTCTAACAATATTAATTTGTTTGTATTTACAAGAAATTTGATTACATGTATTGATACAGGAAGTATTCTTCTTAGTATGGCTTTTTTCATGCAGCCTCATAATACTGAGTTCATCTTTGTTATATCATATATAAATAATTCACTCCTTTTTATGCCTAACTAGTATTTCATTAAATTGATATACAGTTTGATCAGCTTACCTGCTGATGCACAGTTGGGCTGTTTCCAGTTTTTAACTGTTATAAATAAAGCTGCTATGAACATTGATGTACATACCTTTTTGTGAACTTCTACTATCATTTCTTTAAAGTAAATACCTACAAGTGGAACAGGTGAGTCAAACTATTTTGAGGTATGTTAAACTTTAAAGAACCAAGCTGCAAAGTGGTTTTGTACCTTTTACATCACATTCCCAGAAGCTTTGTATAAGAGCTCCAGTTGCTACATGCCCTTGTCAATACTTTCTATAGTCAGTTTTTATTTTTTGAATTTTAGCTATTTCAAAAGTGCTGTTATTTCATTATGGCTTTAATTTGCATTTCCCTAATAACTAGCAATGTTGAAAAGGCTTTAATATTTATTACTTGTCATTCATATCTCTTCCTTGATGGAGTGGCCAAATTTTTTTGCCCATTTTTATGGGATTATTTTGTTGTTACTGAGTTTTGACTGTTCTTTATATATTTTGTATATAAATTCTTTTTACAAATGTTGTTTCCAAATATTTTCCCATAGGTTATATTTTGCCTTTCATTCTGTTAATGTTATTTTTTGAAAACAAAACTTTGATTTTTGATACAGTCAAATTTATCAATTTATTCTTCAGTGTATCATGTTTGAAGAGTGTGTGAGAAATCTTAACTCACAGTTACAAAATTACTTTCCATATTTCTCCTAGAAGTGTTGTTATACCTTTGGGATTTCATTTGGGTCTACCAATTTTTAGGGCTTCTTTTCTATATTTTGTGGCTTACGTGAAGAGGTTAGTTTTTTGCATTAGATGTCTAATTCTCCTGGCTCCATTTGTTGAAAAGAAATGAAGCTTTCTCCACTGAATGGCTTTTGAACTTTTGTCAAAATTAATGACCACATATGTGTTGCTGTATCTCAAGATTCTTCATTTTGTTCCATTGACCTATTTGTCATTCTTGACACCACCAGCAGACATTATTGATTACTGTAGCTTTATAGTAATTCATAGAGTTATGTAGTGCTACCCCTCCAATTGTGTTGTTTTCAATGTGGTTTGATTGATTATTCTAGGTCCTGTGCATTTAAATATAAGTAAGCTAGGTTAAGGTAATTTACAAACATTAAAATACGTTTGTATATTTCCATCTGAAAGCCTACTAAGATTATGGTTGGATTTCATCGAATGTACAAGTCAATTTGGGAAGAACTGATTTCTTAATAGTACTAAGGGTACTGACAACAACTAAAATAGAGCGATCCATTTCTTTCTGTAATTTTTTCAATAGTGTTTTGTTGTTTTCTATGTATAGATCTTTTATATCTACAAATTTTTCTTTTTTCTGCTATATACAATTTTTTTCATTTCAAATTGTTTGCTGCTTATATATAAAAATACTATTGATTTTTGCACATATAGCTTGTATTCTGAAGACTTATTAAACTCAGTTATTTCTAATATTTTTATAGATCCTATTGGATTTTCTACATGTACAATCATGCCAAATGGGAATAAACAGAGTTTTACTTTTTCCTTTCCATTCTGGATATCTCTTATTATTTTTTTTTTGTTTTACACAGGCTAGAACATACAATAATGAACAGAAACAATAAAAGCAGATCTCTTTTTTTTCCCCTCATTTTAGGAAGAATCATTCAGTCTTTCATCATTAAATATAATGTTAGCTGTACAGTTTTTAATAGGTGATCTTTTTCAGATTTATCTATTCTAAATTTGCAGAGAGTTGTAGCAAAGAAGGTTACTGAGTTTTGATGAATAATACTTCCACAACTATTATCATATGTTTTCTTCTCTTTCAGTTATTAACACGTTGAACTGATTCAGTTACTTTTTAAAATGTTAATCTAACCTTAAGTCCAGATATATGGTCCTGAAATAGATACAAACACCAATTGATTTTTTATAATTATGCTAATTTATTCAGGAAAGTGTGATCCATTAAACAAATGATGTTGGAATAACTGGGTATTTATATTCACATGGAAAAAAAAGTATTGACCCTTGCCTCATTTTGTACATAAAAATCAATCCAAAGCAGTAATAGTTTTAAATGTAAATGGTAAAGCGATTCATCTTTTTGAAGAATAAATATGAAAAATGTTCTTAACCTTCAAATTTCTTAGATATTAAACAAAGAACATGAACACACTTTATATTGGGGATGTTATCAGTTAAAATTAGCTCTTTAAAGAACACTATTAAAGAAATTCATAGGCATACCACATATTAGAAAATATTGAAAATATCTATCTTTCATAATACTTGTATTGAGAATAAAGACAGTCAAAATATGATAGTATACAAAAAAAATAATTTTAATGAGAAAATTTTGAATGAACATTTTAGAAAAAATGCATAAATGACAAAAAGTATATTAAAAGATGTCCAACATCATTAGTCTTCAGGGAAATGTAAATTTAAACCAAATTGAAATTTCATTAACTCCAAATTGATCTACAGTAGTCAAGACCCATCAGCGTGCTATATTCAGGAGACTCATCTCACATGCAGACTCACATAGACTCAAAATAAAGGGGTAGAAGAAGATTTACCAAGCAAATGGAGAGCAAAGAAAAGCAGGGGTAGCAATCCTAGTCTCTGATAAAATGGACTTTAAACCAACAAAGATCAAAAGAGACAAAGAAGGGCATTATATAATGGTAAAAGAATCAATGCAACAAGAAGAGCTAACTATCCTAAATATTTATGCACCCAATGCAGGAGCACCTGGATACATAAAGCAAGTTCTTAAAGACCTACAAAGAGACTTACTCCTGCACAATAATAGTGGTAGACTTTAACACTCCACTGACAATATTGGACAGATCAATCAGACAGAAAGTCAACAAGGATATCCAGGACTTGAACACAGATTTGGACCAAGCAGACCTAATAGACATCTACAGGACAATCCACCCCAAATCCACAGAATACACATTCTTCTCAGCACTACATTGCACTTACTCAAAAATTGACCACATAATTGGACGTAAATCATTCCTCAGCAAATGCAAAAGAATGGAAATCATAACAGTCTCTCAGACCACAGGGCAATCAAATTAAAACTCAGGATTAAGAAAAGCACTCAAAACCACACAATCATGTGGAAACTGAACAACTTGCTCCTGAATGACCAATGGATAAACAATGAAATGCAGGCAGAAATAAAAATGTTCTTTGAAACCAATGAGAATGAAGACAAAATGCACCAGATCCTATGGGACACATATAAGCAGTGTCTAGAGGGAAATTTATACCAATAAATGCCCACATGAGAAACAAGGAAAGATCTAAAATTGATACCCTATCATCAAAATTGAAAGAGCTACAGGAGCAAGATCAAAACAACTGAAATGCAAGCAGAAGACAAGAACAGCTAAGATCAGAGCAGAACTGAAGGAGACAGAGACACAAAAATCCCTTAAAAAATTCAATAAATCCAGGAGCCAGTTTTTTGAAAAGATCAATAAAACAGATCGCTAGCTAGACTAATAAAAAAGAAAAGAGAGAAGAATTGAATAGATGCAATAAAAAACGATAAAGGGGAGCTCACCACCAATTCCTCTGAAATACAAACTATCATCAGAGATTACTACAAACAACTCTATGCACATAAACCAATAAATCTGGAAGAAAGGGATAAATTCCTGGACACTTGCACACTCCCAAGACTAAGCCAAGAAGAAGCTGAAACCCTGAACAGACCAATAACGAGGTCTGAAGTTGAGGTGGCAATTAATAGCCTACCGACCAAAAAAAGTCCAGGTCCAGGTGAGTTCACAGCTGAATTCTACCATACGTACAAAGAGGAGCTGGTATCATTCCTGTTGAAACTATTCCAAACAATACAAAAGGAGGGAATCCTGCCAAACTGTTTCTATGTGACCAATATCATCCTGCCAGATACTAAAAGCTGGCAGAGACACAACTAAAAAAGAAAACTACAGGCCAATATCCATGATGAACATTGATGCAAAAATCTTCAATAAAATACTGGGAAACCAATTGCAACAGCACATCAAAAAGCTTATCCACCACGATCAAGTAGGCTTCATACCAGGAAGGCAAAGCTGGTTCAACATACGCAAAAGTATAAACGTAATTCACCACATAAACAGAACCAAAGACAAAGCTGCATGATTATCTCCGTAGATGCAGAGAAGGCCTTTGACAAAATTCAACAGCCCTTTATGCTAAAAATTCTCAATAAACTGGGTATCAATGGAACATATCTCAAAACAATAAAAACTATTTATGACAAACCCACAGCCAATATCATACTTACTTAATGGGCAAAAATTAGAAGTATTCCCTTTAAAAACTGGCACTAGACAAAGATGCCCTCTCTCACCATTTCTATTCAATACAGTATTGGAAGTTCTGGCCAGAGCAATTAGGCAAGAAAAAAAAAAAAAGCATTCAATTAGGAAAAGAAGTCAAATTGTCCCTATTTGCAGAGGACATTATAGTATATTTAGAAGACCCCATTGTCTCAGCAAAAACCTCCTTAAGCTGATAAGCAACTTCAGCAAAGTCTCAAGATACAAAATCAATGTGCAGAAATCACAAGCATTGCTATACACCAATAACAGACTAACAGAAAGCCAAATCGTGAGTGAACTCCCATTCACAATTGCTACAAAGACAATAAAATACCTAGGAATACAACTAACAAAGGAGGTAAAAAATGTCTTCAAGGAGAACTACAAACCACTGATCAAGGAAATAAGAGAGGACACAAACAGATGGAAAAATATTCCATGCTCATGGTTAGGAAGAATCAATATTGTGAAATGGCCATACTGCCCAAATTAATTTATAAATTCAATGCTATCCCCATCAAGCTACCAATGACCTTTCTCACAGAACTGGAAAAAAAACACTTTAAACTTCATATAGAACCAAAAGAGAGCCCACATAGCCAAGACAATCCTAAGCAAAAAGAACAAAGCTGGAGGCATCACATACCTGACTTCAAACTATACTACAGGGCTACAGTAATCAAAACAGCATGGTACTGGTACCAAAACAGAGATATAGACCAATGGAACAGAACAGAGGCCTCACAGATAACACCACATGTCTACAACCATCCAATCTTTGACAAACTTGACAAACAAGAATGGGGAAAGGATTCCCTGTTTAATAAATGGTGTTGGGAAAACTGGCTAGCCATAGGCAGGAAGCTGAAACTGGACCCCTTCTTTACTCCTTATACAAAAATTAACTCCAGATGGATTAAAGACTTAAACATAAGGCCTAACACCATAAAAACCCTAGAAGAAAACCTAGGCAAAACTATTCAGGACATAGGCACAGACAAGGACTTCATGACTAAAACACCAAAAGCATTGGCAACAAAAGCCAAAATAGACAAATGGGACCTAATTAAACTCCAGAGCTTCTGCACAGCAAAAGAAACAATCATTAGAGTAAACTGTAAACCAACAGAATGGGAAAAAATTTTCGCAATCTACCCATCAGACAAAGGGCTAATATCCAGAATCTACAAAGAACTTAAACAAATTTACAAGAAAAAATCAACCCCATCAAAAAGTGGGTGAAGGATATGAACAGACACTTTTCAAAAGAAGACATCCATAAGGCCAACAAACAGATGAAAATGTACTCATCATCACCGGTTATTAGAGAAATGCAAATCAAAACCACATTGAGATACCATCTCACGCCAGTTAGAATGGCAATCATTAAAAAATCTGGAGACAACAGATGCTAGAAAGGATGTGGAGAAAAAGCAACACTTTTACACTGTTGGTGGGAGTGTAAATTAGTTCAACCATTGTGGAAGACAGTGTGGTGATTCCTCAAGGATCTAGAAATAGAAATTCCATTTGACCCAGCAATCCCATTACTGGGTATATACGCAAGGGATTGTAAATTGTTCTATCATAAAGACACATGTACATGTATGTTCATTATGGCATTGTTTAGCAAAGACCTGGAACCAACCCAAATGCACATCGATGATAGACTGGACAAAAAAAATGTGGCACATATACACCATAGAATCCTATGCAGCCATAAAAAATGATGAGTTCCTGTCCTTTGTAGAGACATAAATGAATCTAGAAACCATCA
Organism: Cebus imitator; assembly: GCF_001604975.1. NCBI lineage: Eukaryota > Metazoa > Chordata > Mammalia > Primates > Cebidae > Cebus > Cebus imitator. The sequence continues at coordinate 1,353,322 of NW_016107768.1, read as the reverse complement.
TTCTCAGCAAACTGACACAAGAACAGAAAACCAAACATCGCATGTTTTCACTCATAGGTAGGTGATGCACAATGAACATTTGGGCGCAGGGAAGGGAACAACTCTCACAGGGCTAGGTGGGGGGGTGGAGAGAAGGGAAGGGGGATAACAGGGGTGGGGGTTGGGGAAGAGGAGGAGGGATAACACCAGGAGAAATGCCTGATGTAGGCAACGCAGCAGGGAATGGGGACAGCAAACCACCATGGCATGTATGTACCTATGCAACAATCCTGCAGGATGCAAGACGTGCACATGTACCCCAGAGCCCACATACAATAAATAAATAAGTAAATCCATTATAATTAAACCAGAAGAAATTTTGCAATAAAAATCAATAAGCAAGCCAATTTAAATTCACATGTAAGTACAAATGTTCCAGAATATTTGAAACAATTTTAAAAGGAAAAAGGAAGTTTGACGACTTATAGTACCTGACTTTAGTAAAGCTAGTAACTGAGTTCATATGATCAGAAGAATTCTAAATACTGCATATAGATTAATAGAATATGGAGTTCAGAAGGAGACCCACACATCTAAGGTCAACTGATTTTCACCCATTGTCTAATTTTGTTCTACTCACAGTTGGTCATTACACTTACACCATTGGCATAACCTGTGATATCAGAGCTTGTCAGAATTGCAGCATCACAGGCCTAACCCCAGAATAACAAAGTCAGAATCTGCATCTAAAAAAAAAAAAAAAATCCCCAGGTAATTCAGATGCACATGAATGTTTGAGAAATCTTGAAATCCTTTTCTAAGTAGGAGTCCTAGGTTACTCAGAGATTGTCTTAAGATTCATAGTCTGTTCTACAGGGTATAAACATCCCTGAAGTCTTTGCTCTCCAATGAGAGGATTTGATTGATGAATATTTTTATTTCTAAGAATTTTAATGGCCTTTCCTGAATCTTTGTCTACTTGATGTTATCGGGAATGTGCATCTATCTCTCTTTTCCTTTCAAACCATGGCAAGAACAGAAATCTGTCAAAATCCTACTTACCCTTTACATGCCAGTAGAACTGCTATACCCATGTTTTCTCCTAATCAGAAGGGAATTGCTTTGTTACCTGCCTGCCTTAATCTGAGCTCTTTGTCCTTTGAAGCTATAGTTTTTAGGTGTATAATTTTCAATAATTAATTGCTGTTTTTCCTTAAAATCTTTTTAAGTGTCCTCAAAGGGACCTTAACTAGTTCCTTTAGTAGAGCAGCAAGTTTCACACACTGCTTTTTAAAACTACCTTCATTTTGAAAGCAACTCTGTTCTGGTCCCTGAAAACACAATTTGAAAATCATTTGGATGTACCACAAACACTCTGATATAAAATTACTAAGCAGCTTATTCAATCTGTAGTACTTTGGTTGTCATTTAGCAGCCCTTTACATAAAGAAAACATGCATCCTAAATTATAGGATGTAAAAATATTTTTAACAGTCAAGGTGTTATCTGCATGTCATATAACTGGAAAATAAGAAATTTAAAAGTTTTATCTTTTTCTTTTGCTTTAAAGCAATATGAAAAGTAGAAAGAGTTGAGGAAACAACAAAATCAGAAATAAAATGCATTTAACTTTGATTAACATTAGATATTAAAAACAGATGAGACTGTCAGTGCCCTCTATGTATATGAAAACACAATAGTATTTATGTAACAGCCACATGAAAACAAGCTTAGAGAACTCACTTTGAGGCCAGGTGCAGTGGCTTACACCTGTAATCACAGCACTTCGGGGAGCCAAGGCAGGTGGATCACTCACTGAAGTCCAGGAGTTTGAGACCAGCCTGGGTAACATAGCAAAAAACCCCGTCTCTAGAAAAAATAAAATAATTAGCAGGACATGGTGGCATGCACCTGTAGTCCCCAATACTTTAGAGGCTGAGGTGGGAGGATTGCCTGAGCCCAGGAGGTCAAAGCTGCAATGAGTCATAATCACGCCACTGCACTTCAGCCTGGCAACAGAATGATACCCTGCCCCAAAACGCAAACAAAACAGAGTAACAGCTGACTTTGGATGGATAAATTGGATAATAATTAAAATCTTTTATTCATACTAGTAAAAGAAAAACTGTAGACAAAGTTAACAGAGTTTCATCGAGCAAAGAACGATTCCTGAATGAAGAGTTTCAGAGACTCCAGCATTGCCATTGATGGAGAGGATTTACGGACTGAAAACGGAAAGTGTGGCACAGAAACAGCTGGATCGGTTACAGCTCATGTTTGCCTTATTTGAACATGCTTTGAACAACTGGCCGACTGTCAGTGGTTTCAGTACGGCCTCTGTGACAGGCTGAGGCTCAGCTTTTTGTTACAAGAGTAAGTTACAGTCTGTTTACACATACAGTTAGGTTACAGTTCTCTATGTAAGGATAAACCTTTAGGCTGAACTTACAAGGAGGGAACTTTAGGCCAAATTTAATTTAACAATACCTAGGTGAGAAATTATCTGGGATTTACCTCAGAATTGCCAATGCATTACCCATAGATGATCTTTTCATTCCAGAACATTATGTTAAGGTCTTTACCAACTATATTTTCTTCATTTCTCGATATGTATTTTTTTTTTTGAGATGAGGTTTGCTTTTGTTGCCCAGACTGGAGTGCAATGGCGCAATAGCAACTCACTGCAACCGCCACCTCCTGGGTTCATGCGATTCTCCTGCCTCAGCCTCCCAAGTAGCTGGGATTATAGGCATCATCACCATGCCCAGCTAATTTTGTATTTTTTTTTAGTAGAGACGGGGTTTCTCCATGTTGGCCAGCCTAGTCTCAAACTCCCAACCTCAGGTGATCCGCCCTCCTCAGCCTCCCAAAGTGCTGGGATTATAGGTGTGAGCCACCATGCTCAGCCAATATATATCAAAATGGCTTCCAATACATTGACATCACAAGGATTTCTTTTAAAATATTTCAAATAACTTTTTCAAAAGATTTCTGTGTATACTAATAGAATGTTATATGCTTTCATAGGGATTATCAAATTCAAGAAAGAAACTGGTTAATTAAATTAACCTGGTCACATCAAGATTGTTTCTCCTCTTTTAGCTTAACATTTGACATGGCTCAAATATAATGAGCTCTTGTGCCAAAGCCCACGTTTAAGATTAATATATTTCTCATTTGAAACAGCAGTGTGATATAAAGTTTGCTGAAATAATGAAACCAAGTTTCTAAATGAAAACCAAATAATTAAGAAGTAGTGAGAAATGCTTCACAAACAGAAATGTAATAAAGATACATCAATGGCTCACTTCTGGTCTCAGAAATACCATATTCTGACCTTTTCTTGATTCTCTGAAGTTCTTTCAAAATGCATTTTGCATTGACACAATTCAGTTCTCTTTTTAACCCATTAGTGTCATTCCAGCTTTTGTACCTACCATTAGTCTTCTTTGTCTGTCTTTTACAGATTTCTACAATAGCTATAAATAAGCAGGACTTGGAAAACAAAAAAAGATAAAACTGGTTCAGCAATAAGCTTTTGCTTTTCTTTTTCTGGTGCTTATAGAGGATTTAGTTGGTTTTGTCATTTTCTCCCTGTGCTATAGACCATGAAAACAAAACCTTTAAAGCTCAAATGCAGAAACTTGGCTGGAGAAACAAAGAATTGACAACTCTCAGCAATGCAATGTTAATTGGCATCTCAGAGATTCACTTTCCATCAGAAGGGCCATTGGTACTGATTCTTTCCAGAAAAAATAAATTCGTTAAGTACATTAAAAGAGAGAGAGAAAAAGAGAGGATGCTAAGTGGTCTGATTTGATAGGGAAAAACTCAAATCTTCTTTTCAGTATTAGTTCACAGCCAGATGATTCCTTGGGCTCTTATATATTGAGAGAGAATTCTCCAAGCGTTTCTCACATTTCTGCACATCTTGCAAACAGATGCACTGACAAGTTTTGTACTGGGCAATCTTTTTGAGATAGTTACATAGAGAACAGCCATGGGAGATAGACGACTGTCTTCCTCCAGAGCAGAAGGTAGGCGTGTTTACTGACAAGAATACTGGGATAAAGTTTAAGCAGGTTTCCTTGTGGCTCATTATAAAAGAATGGGGTTTCCCTAGTTTGGGGTATCTCAGCAGAGACAGAAACATATTGTCTGCACAGTATTCATCTATATCTGCTTGTATTGCCCTGTGGGATCTGGATATCATGAGGAACCAGTAGGAACATGAAACTTGTGCTGCTTAATCTGACCTGAGTAGCAAAGCCTTTTTTGTCTCTGACCCAGGAGTCTCATATTTTCTACACTTTTCTATAAATCTGTAGCAGGCTACCTTGTCAACTTGCAAGCAGGTTAGAATCTGAGACCCTTCACATTTGAATACCATACAGCCATTTATAGACATCTGACGCACCAACTTTCCTCAAGGATCATAGATTTCTAAAATTTGCTCATGAGGAAGTGTTGACCCAAATGTTTGGAGACACGATGTTGATTTATTCTTTAGTTGTTTATATTGTTTAATCCACATATTAGAAGAGACTAAAAAGACATTTTTAATGGTGAGACTAGTTTTAATGAAGCAGTTGCAACATATTTATGGTTAATATATTTTGTGCAGTGGTTCTGTCCTTCCTGGTTTGTGCTTAAGTCCTGGCTCCTAGCAAAAGAGACTTTAAGTGGCATAAAAATATATTCAGAAAGCCCCATTGGGAAGAGTGTCTGAGTAGGGTTTGTCACAGTTGTTAATAAATTCTTCCTGTTTATAAATAGACCAAGGAAAGTCAAAGAGGTGACTGACCATTAGCCTGACACTCGGCTGGCGCAGGCATACAAATGCACCGATTCTGGATGGCTGCATTAGTTGTATGACAGGCACCAGTTGTTTATTTCTGTCATTTCTTCTGATGGTTATGCACCTATACTACCTTTTGTCTCTGCTATCACAGTGCATTTTTTCTTATTCTTTGTAGGACAGTCAGAGTTAGGTACACATAATTTCAGGACCTCTTGCCACAACATTCCATCTAAACTCACAGCATGCTGAAACAAGGAGGTATCAGAAAACTGGCAAAGAATCTCCGGTAGAATGAACAACCAATGACAATTAGAAGGGATTCTATTCAAGGGTAATTAGTTAATAGTATTATGAAACTGAGGTTATATATAGTAGATTCAAACTGATTAAAAGCTGCTAAATCATACCATTATTAGAATGAATAGGTAGATATTTAGATAAACATAAGAATACGATACTAGTGGAACGAAATAAGAGATTCCTTTTCTGTTCCAAATGGATGAATTATTTTCTAGTATTCATTTACTCCAAGAATATAATGATCTTAAACACAGAAATAACAAAGGGCGCAAGCAACATGCTAGGCGAAGATAAATGTTATTCACAGCATTCTTTCATAAAGTTATGATTAGCTCTATTTGCAAATTAAGGTTGGTACCTCACATGGATCTACTAATTGCAAGGAGCTAACAAGAGGCAGACCGCAGATTTAAAGCCAGGTTTCTCTGATGCCAAGGCCTCATTATTTTAACCAGTTGTAAGGATTTAAAGAGATGGTATGAAAAGTACTTAGCACAGTGTCAGACATACACTAAATAACTGAATGCTATTACTGTTGATCATTTTAACAATTTAGAAAAATGTCAGCTGTATTTAAGAGTCAGATTTTGCGTTAGCACAAGAAGTCCTGTTAATCAATACGTTGATATTTCAAATACTTACACCCATTCAGACACTGGAATGTCATGGTCCAGGTATTAACCAGTGACTAAAATCCTTAGAGAGCTTATAGTTCAGCTGGAGACAAGCAGGAATACAAACAATTTCAAGGCCATGTTTTCAGAGACATTTTGGTGAGGTTAATACAATTACTGTAGAAGGACAAAAAAACACACCTACCTGGTTTAGGGAAGTTTAGTATCAAGGCAGTTTCCTCGGTGGTTTTATTTTAGTTAGACACACCTACCTGAGAAGAGTTGGTTGGTTCCTAGGTACAGCAGCTTGTTCTGCAGAAGTCTGTTTGCTGGGGCAGATCACCGTCTCTAGGACTTCTGAACAGCAACACCTAGAAAAACCAACAACATCAGTGCATGTTGGAGTCCTGTTATCTGACACTCTCAAAGTTAGAATTAACTTCTGTAGCTGACTTAGGTTGTTCCTTAAACTAGTCTTCAGCAATGAACCACATATGGTATTTTCTTCCCTGGGTTTGCCAACATTCAAGAATAAAAGAACAAACAACTATACTATTACTCCTAAATTGTACATCCAAAATGAACTTTAAAAAATACCTATAAGAAATATATTATTTGTACAACCAAATTTGAGAAGAAGTAATTTATGACTTCAAAAACTTGCTAAATCCTTTAGGACTAAGTAAACACAAAATATTTATTATGCTCTAAAGGCACATCTCAAACTCCCTTGAGCTTCTCTGCCTGTAATACCTGCATTCAGTCTGGAGCCAACTTAAAGGTAGAACAAATCCCCCCGAGACCAATGAATTTGAAGAGAATGCTAATTATCTTGGGGAAGGAAAGGTTCTAAAGCCACATTTTATCCTCTCTGCTTTCCTCCAATCTCTCCTAAAAGAGGGATTTGAAAATGAGCACTGCCCTATCCTTTGTCTACTTTTTGAACTGGAACAACTGCAAGAATTTGCTAAGGGTTGAAATAGCAAGAAACAGAGAAAGGATAAGCAGACCGTTAAGCCCTTTATTGGTACAAAAGTCACTCTGGGAAGCCCCATCCTTTATCCGTGAAGTGTACCATAGCAAGTATAGGAAATAAACACATAAATGTAAGACTGAATCTGAGCCACTGTGGAAATGCAACACCAGGCCCATCTTTCTACAAACAAGTACCCAATTCTGTAAACACGGCACAATCCTGGAGCTGGGGCTGACATTTACTTTGCTTTTGAGGATACCCGAAACTTCTACAAACAAAGAGATAAACAAAGAGCATAGGCCCACAAATGTTCACATTGTTAACAGGAAATTACAGCCTCAGAAATGATTTTCTTATAACTCTAGGATATCAACAAATGAAGGTTAGTAGAAGTAGAAAAACTGAATACCTAGATGATGTTAAGGAAGCAACCAACAGCAAATTAAGAGGCTAAAAGCCATTTCATACATCTTATTGTTTTCCTCTTAAAAAAAGAAACAAAATCAACATGTATTCCATCTGTGGTGTACAGGCAGCAAACACCATAAATGCCTGATATTCTGGACTGAAGCCCTGGCTCCTGTGAGCACAGGAGAAGCTGCAGCCGACTCTGTACATTTAGACAGAGGGGATGAATTGTGCCCAAATCAGCGTGCACCCATCACTGCCAATGATTTATGTCCCTGAATGTTTAACTCTTCAAAACAGGTTGACTAGATGAATATTTGTGTTTACCTTGGAGGTTTACACCACAGGATTCCTGAAGGGAAATGGGACAGTGGAAATGAAAACTGATTAATTCTGATGTGAGGGGCATCCTATGCAATGGAAATTAAATCTTGGAGCCTTGGGGACTGCTAGTTTCTTTAGCATTTGAATAAAATTGGAGGTTGCAGAGGCTTTTGTGAGAAGTACAGTCTGGCTTCTATAGGAAAAAAGGTTAAATGTTTTATTTGTCCTCAACAGTTATTCTTTTAATGATCGTAGATTTTTCACAGGAATTTTCTTGAAAAGCTTTCACTTCCTTGATAAGTATGGAAATGTGCTCTTTTAAAAAGTAAAATGTTCTCTGCATGCTTGTCTATATAAGAGAAACACACCTTTTCAGGGAAGAACAAGGTAAGCTCTCTTTGCATGAAGGAAGGGACCTACCATTGTGGAAAAAGCATTATGTGTCCTAGGCACATACTGATGTAATAGAATATAGCAGCCTGACAAATTAAAGCGACCGTGCTATTAGAACAAGTCTGCCGGTTATTATATTTACTATTACAATCATTGGGCCTGAACATAGTGGTAGTACTAGCATTTGGGCACATGCTGTCTCAGGCCTTATAGAACAGGCACATTATATAAATTATTTCTTATCCTCACAATAACCCTAATATATGTTGTTATTCTCATTTGACAGATGGGATACAGAGTTTAAGCAAGAGTTTTATATCTTTTTAAAAAGTTCAACTTGAGGAATTAAGCTTCACAGACAGAAAACAAAGCCAGAAAGAAGTGGAGTTGCAAAAATTGCAATAAGTCTGTCTCCTAAGATGGTGTAGCAGTGATACATCTGGAGATTTTAAGCCTATAAACTAAGGAATGCAAGCATTGAAATTGTATTTTTTACAAAACTGAGTTAATTTTTATTAAAATATGGAGAAATGCTATTTTTCTGGTACCAAATCCCTGTCCATTGGCTAGAGTTTCATCTAAGAGCTGGGGAAGAGGTGTCTACACTGAAAATGACTAACAGGGAGGGGAGTGGTCTGGGCATTGATGGATAATTCATGCAGGTTGGCATTAATAAGCATACCCATTCTCTTTGGCCTTCAGCCATTAGGAACACAGGTAAATGATTTAACCTACTGGTCTGTGAGCCAGGGTCTGTTGGCTGTTTGTGTGAAGAGAGTGAAGAGAGAACATCCTTCTTCTGTTCTCATGTTGCAGAAGCTCTGTGATCTGCTTCCATGGCTCCCCATAGACATTTTTCTACGTTCCACTGTGAGAATGATTCCAGACTCTCTACTTAACTGGGAGTTGTGCTAACAAGTCATGATTTAAGGCAAACTAGTAGCTTAATGAGTACACAGCTGGCCTGGTCCTATGCTCTGTGAACCCTACGAAGAGATGTATCAAGCAAGACGAGTGCAAGACACCATCTCATGTTAAGAATGGCATGCTATCATCTGCTCCCCTCCACTCCCGGCCCCCCAGAGAAACATCTGCTCTGGTGAGAGATTTTAAGCAGAAATTAATATAGAATTAAATGAGAGGAAATTGAACACATGTCTCCTCATGCTGGCTCATTCTAGAAAATGAAGAAAGGGCATAAAGAGGCATTGAGGCTAAACTACTTTGTGGAATAATGGAACATTTCAGATCAAAGTCAAGACGACATACTGCACCTACTACCCCTTAGCTGTTTTGCCTATGAAAAGTTTCTAAACCTTTTGATACTTCAGTGTACTCACTTGCAAAGGGGCATCATAACACCTTCATTACAAGAAAATTTAAAAGTATGGGTTAAGCTTGTATTGAGCTTTCATATGTTAGGTACTCTTTGAAAAGCTTTATGCATAATAACTCATTTAATTCTTATCCCAACCACCTTAATAGATGTTATTAGTCCTGCATCACAGTAACCACAGTAGAGAGATATTAAATAAATTGTTCAAGGTCACATGACTAAAAAGTGGCAGAGCTCGAATTCTTCCCCTGGAAATTTTGTACTACAGTTCACATTTTTAATCCCTCTACTCCATTACCAAGACTTCACCACTAACTATCAGTATAACTCACTGTCAAAATCAGGATCCTTCTGAGTAAAGATGACACTATAACACTGAGACAAGATGTACAGAGATTGCTTCCCAGGGAAACCAAAACATAAGAGCACCCTAATGATAACATGAACTTCAATACTTCACATAGGCCCTGATTTCCAAAACAGAAAAGAAGTAACCTAACATGACCAAGGAAATAATCTGCAGTTGTATTTGTTTCACTGTATCCTACAGATGGTGAGGTTTTCATCCAGAAAGTAATAGAAACAAAATTAAGTCACATCTTGGTATATACTTATGGCCAACTACTATATCACATTTTTCTTCCACTTTCAACCTGCAATCACTGTCTCCCACCCTGTTCTCTTTTACCAAAGACCTTCTGTGGAGAACATCTTTCTCAACATCTTTGCAAATGACACCACTAGTCTACCCGTAAGAGATCAATCCAGGTCTTCACTGAAAGAAACCGGTGAGGCCTCACTGCCAAAGTGTTTCCCATTGAAGTTTCCCCTTTATTTCTCCCCTAAAGAATTATTCATCATCCAACTGGGAAGGCCCTCCCTCTCAGTAATCAGAGTTTTGTGGCAGATGGGACAAATAAGGCTGCACAGTGAAAGGCTGAATGGTGCTTTTTGGTTCTCATTGTTGTATTGCTATTTTCCAGGCATAGCTCACATTTATTTAAGCTACATTGTTACACTGATGACTCACAATCTGTCTAGCATTCAAAATAAATCAACCAACATCAATCAATGCATATGTATTGAACACCTGTTTCAAGTGCACACAGAGTCTGACCTTCCTTTTAACACAGCAAATTATTCTCCATTGTACTGATGAAGGGTTTGCTTTTCCTTCCAAGGTCCACTATTCTGTCCTTGCCCTCATTGAGCCCTCAGTTAGGTTGCCTTGACTTCCTGGCCAGATCAACAAGGGCATTTCAATTTTGATCCAGGCTTTCTGGATGCCAGCCACTCACCCATATCTTTAAGAAAATAAAACAATGTAATGAAACTTTTTCTTACTGACTCTCTACCTCACTCGGTAACCATTCACAATCCTAAGTCCAGAAATAGAGGGCCTAGGGCAATGTTTTCAACATAGTAGGTGCATCTGTTAAATATTGCTCCCAAATTATCTTAAAACATAGTTGCTTGAAGTAATATGTATTGTATCACACAATTTCTATGGGTCAAAAATCTGTGAGCGGCTTAGTTGGTAGGTCTGTCTCAGAATTGCTCATGAAGTTGCTGTCAAGATGTCTGCTAGGGCTTCAGAATTCTGGATGCTCAACAGGCACTGAAGAGTCCACTTGCAAGATGGCTCATGTGGCTGTTAGCTGAAGGCTTCAGTTCCCCTTATTTGGACTTCTTTATAGGGTTGCTTAAGTGTCCTCAGGACATGGAAGTTCACTTCCCCTCAAAAAAGTGATCTAATAGAGAATACCAGAAGGAAGACACAGTGCTATTTTATGGCCTTGCCACATACTGTAACTTCCACTGTATTCTATTCACTAGATGAAATCACTGGGTTCATTCAGCCCACATTCAAGGGAGAGAGGAACTAGGCCATACTTTTGTAATGAAGAAAGTCAAAGAATTTGTGAACATATTTCAAAAAAGTAGGTATATTAGTTATTCAGAGAAACACAACTACACACACACACACACACACACACACACACACATTCTAGACATACATTCTAGAAATAACTTAGAATCTAGAAAAAGATTTATGGTAAGGAATTGGCTCAAGTGATTATGGAGTCTGGCAAGTCCAAAACCTACAGAGCTGATGTCCCAGTTCAAGTCAGAAGATGAGAACTGCTATAGAAATAGGAAAAGTCAATGTCTCACATTAAAGGCCCTCAAAAGGCAGAATTCCCTCAGTAAAAGGAGAGTCAACCTTTTGCTCTATCAGGCCTTCCTCTGACTAAATGAGGCTCACTTGTATTAAGGAGGGTATCTGCTTTATTCAAGTTCAAGAATTTTAATGTTACTCTTATCCAAAAACACCCTCACAGAAACACCCAGAGTGATATTTGAGACTACCTGTGACCCTATGACCCAGTCAACTTGACAGATAAAATTAACCATCATAGTCAGCATCCAAAAAGTTTATCAACAATGACATATTTGGCTGGGTGTAATGGCTCTCACACCTGTAATCCCAACACTTTGGGAGGCTTGAGGTTAGAGGATCACTTGAACCCAAGAGTTTGAGACCCTATCTCTAAAATAAATAAAATAAAAATTTAAGCCAATATAGTCCCAGCTACTCTGGGAGTGGAAGTGGGAAGATCACTTGAGCCCAGGAGGTCAAAGCTGCTACACTCCAGCCTGAATGACAGAATGAGACCCTGTCTTAATAAATAGGCTTTCTGAGAGGAGCAGAAGGGTAACTGGGATATCATGGTTATTTTGCTATCAGCTAAATGGGCATCTAGCTCTGGTGTCCAAGAGGGTCTCAGGAAAAACACTGGAGTCTAGATTTAGGAGGAGGAGTATTGTGATTTATCCTGAATTGCTTACACTCACACCTTTAAATTTGGTCTAAAATACATTGTTTGCAAAGTTCAACTCTCCTTAGTTTTCTGTGCTGCAGAAAGAGAATTAGAAAAAAAAAAAAGAGAAAAATGCCAGAGCAAAAAGGTTTTTTGGAACGGTACTTGGCAAAGTGAATGCGAACATAATTTAGAATGTCTGACTACATTACTTTTTATAATTAGAACATTTCATGATTAGAAATGGTTGATTATAAAACTTCAGCCAGCCTGTCAGCCAGACACCTTTAAAAGCTCTAAAAAGAATAATTTATAATATAAAACAAAGTATCACCTCAACAATAAAGTAACGTAAAATAATACTACCATGTCCCAAATGAGAAAAGAATAGTAGTTCCTGAAAAGTCAGACTAAAATCAATACACTCAGCTCCTATTGTGTACTACAGATATGGAATCACACTCTACACTGCCTTTTCTTACTTCTTCCAGCTCAGACTCACTAAATTACATGATGTCACTGCAAGTCTTCCAAAGTGCCAAAGGCTACCCATCACCTGAATGACAAAGTTTTAATTCCTGATCCAGCATGTTAGATGCTTCGAAATACACCATAATTCTGTGCCTTTGCATATTTCAATTCAATTCCAATAAATTTGACAAGTATTAGCTGAGAATTAGTAAATTTTTTGTTGGGAAGATAATAACAGAGATATGATCTTGAGAAGCTTTCAGCTTAATAGAATACACTAACAGGTACACAAAAAGTGATATATACCATGACACATGCAATAATAGATATAATACAAGGGATAGAGAAAGGAACAATCACGTTAGAGACTTTCCAGCACAGCAATCTTGCACTAGATGTTAAAAAGCAAACTGATTTTCTTACAAATAGACAAGTTAGCCAAATGAGAGGCAGGAAAGTCAAGTGGCAGGCAGAGGGAGGAAGATTGACCTCCAGGCATAGAAAATAGCCATCTAAAGCTTTGTAGGGAGATTACCAGTGGTTTCTCTCCCTAGCAGCATTAGAAGCAGTTTCAGAAGCATCCGTGGGAGAGGAGGCTCCTTAGCTTCCTATTCTATGGCAGGAATGAGATGCCAGTACTAGCAAAGGCATTGGCAGCTCCCCTGAACATTGGCCCCTAACCTTCAGCAGAAGGCTAGCAGCAGCTCCTAATCTTGGATAGCCACTTTTCTCTTTTGAACTTCTGAGAATGTATAACTAATTTCCTATGTTGAATTCTCTCTGCTTGAAATGCCTAGAATAACTCATATTATCTTGATTAAATATTGACTAATACAAGCTCCTAGCACAGTGTTAGTCCAAAATAATGAAAGATTTTATAGATGAAAGAATGACTAGATTAACAGATAAATGACAAGTTAATGAGGATGTACTTATTCTAAAATTAAGGCCTAGGTTTGGCAAAGAAGTCAGAAATTTACAATGACATCATAAGGTTGAAGAACAACTTCATTGAAAAATGGAAAATTTCCTAACATTCTTAACTAAGACATTGAATGACCAGAGCTTTATTTTAAGCATACTAAGCTCCACAGGGAATTTTCTAATCCTACATCATCATTCTCCAACAAGTAAGAGGGAAGAAATTAGTAATCAGTTTGAATTCAGGTATTATAAATGACAAAGTATACCCTGTCTATTTTATGTCGAAAATATAAGTGCCAGTGGAAAGTTTCTACATTTTTATTTTCTTTTTTTTGTTTTTGTTTTTTAGAGGAGGTCTTCCTCTGCTGCCCAGGCTGGAGTGCAGTGGTGCAATCATAGCTCATTGCAGCCTCGACCACCCAGTCTAAGCAATCCTCCCACCTCACCCTTTCAAGTAGCTAGGACTACATGTGCATGCCACCACACCCAGCTAATTTTTTAATTGTTTTTAGAAATGAGGTCTCCTTATGTTGCCCAGGGTGGTCTGAAACTCCAGGGCTCAAGCAATCTGCCTGTCTCACCCTCCCAAACTGCTGGGATTGTAGGCATGAGCCACTATGCCTGGCCTATACTTTTCTTCATAAACTTCCTAATCTGAGCATTTGCTTTAGCTCTACTTTCCTGTAGCCTTTGGAGGTCAAATCAGAGTTATCTGCAAACAGTTTTCATTTTGAATGAGATCATAAAGTTTGAAATGTACAGAAAATCGTGTATTGACTATATACAGCATTTGGGGCTATTCGAGTTAAAGCAAATAGACTCTTCTTTTGCTAGGAGACAATTTTGTCAGTAAGCTCCAGCAAGCAAAGATCAGACAGGGGAATTAGAAGGACAGTTTGTTTTCTTAGGGAGATCAATGAATATGACAGGTTAATAGACGGCGTACAGCTGGTGTCAGGTTCAGAAGAAGTAAAGGCAAGAGACAAAGGAGAAGGCAAAATGAGCATTTATAGAACCAGAGTCTAGTTCTGTGCGGAAAATCAGAATGCCCTAGGGAAGACAAGAGTGAGTGGTTATCTTTCCTGGATAAGCAGAGCAATCCAAACATCTTAGACATTCAGACAGCCCCCTAGGAACCTAGACAGTGCCCCTCAAAGCCACAGGGACTTCTCTGAACAGCATTCTGTGCAGCAAAAACATAAGCTATAGTTTCTGGATTAGTCTCCTGAAGTGACATACTACCCCAGGGAAGATAGGAAGTTGCTCACAGCTAGTGAAGGTCACTGGTAGGGAGATTTTTTTTTTTGTCTGGCTATTACCACATATGGGACATAGTAGAGCTGAGCAGGACAAAAAATATATCATAGAAATCAAACATACCTGTGTCAAAATTCAGTCTCTACCATATATTAACCAGTTAAGCAATTCAGCTTTTAGAAACCTGTCAAATGAGAACAATGAGACCTACATTGACTGATCATTGAAGGCTTTAAGTGAGATGATGATGAGATGATGCTGATAATGATAAAACCAAACATTTGTGTAAAACTTACTATTAGACACTGTTTTAAGTGTTTGCACATGTCAAATTATTTGAGAAACATAATGCTTATAAAGTGCCTGTATAATAATGGGCACACTGAGAGTGCCCAATAAATGGTGGCTGTCTTGCTGGTGTAGGCTGGTGGAGATAGTAGTAGTGCCATTATCATTCCTTCCCTTTGAGATCCATCCAGTAAGGCTATTAGTGTATTACACTGTGTATGCCTTCTCAGGTTTGTGCCTGAAGAGATGCTAACTGAAGAATTATAAATATGATGCAAATATATTTAAGGGAGATACTTGAAACGAAATTTCACAGTAACTGTGGGTGCTGAATATATATAAGAAGAGTCAGGGTCATACAACATATGAAAATATTACAAACCCATAGAACATAAGATATAAGCAGATAAGTATCCATATAAGAGAATACTATGATCATTTTATACATAATTTTAAAAATCATGTAGAAAATATCTACAAAAATAACAGACTAGTGGCAAATGCATAGGCTTTGGAATCAGACTCTTAACCTGGCAAGTTACCTAACATGTCTTAAGTTTCATGTTCTTGTCTGCTAAACGGGGATATTAACACCTCCCTTACAGAATTGGATCTGTTAAATGAAGTAAAGTATATGAAGTGCATATTATGCTAGTCCCTTCAAAGCAGTCACTCAATAAATGTTAGCCCTTTCTGCAACTTAAAGGTTATAATTTCTTCAATATTAATAGCTGGATAAAATGTGTCCTACTCTTTGGATTAAAATTATTAATTCGTAGACCCCTCATGGTAGCAAATAAGATCAACTTCATAGCTCTTGTGGGGTAAGGTACAAGAAATATTGGAATTTTTATTATGTGAATAATCATTATAATTTGATAAATCATAATAAAACCCGTAAGAATCTATAATCAGCCTTCTTTATCAGTTCTTTAGAGTGCAGAATATTTTTAAATTGTGATCTTTAATAGACTTGATAGAAACATGGAAACATAAAAATTAAAAAACTAGACCACAATACAATGCTTTAAGAATAATCTTTAGGAATGAATTAACTGCCTCAGGAAACCAAGGAAAGAGAAAACTCTAGAAGAGGACATTTTATATATGTAATAAAATATGTCACTTTGTCACATACATAAGCAAAACTTTGTAATATGCACAGACTATGGAAAATCAACTGCTATAAAAATAAAATTACAAACAACTAATAAAATTCATTGATGTATTCCATCAATATTTCATTGGATAATGGCATTATGTCTTTATTAGTCAAAAAGAATTTCAAATCACTGTTGAAAATTCAGTAGTTGGTGCTTTGGGAAGGGATGGTGTACATTGTTTCAAAACATGCCATGTAAAGTGGTGTATTAGGAGACTTTGATTCAGTCTCCAGGCATCACCCAGTTTCATCTGCAGCCATTTGCTTGTATCTACACCAGTCATTGCAGATAGAGCACCAGAGTGAAAGCAGAAAGGCTGCCTGTAGGGTGCTGTCTACAATAGTAACAGAACAGCTTTTCTAAGATTTTGCTCCAGTTATGAAGAAGCAGTTTGCTGTGCAACACAGGAACCAACCTACTGTTTGCTTTTCTCTGCTCTCAACTCTCTTGATTAGTCAGGCCTCAGAGCTGTAGGATATTGTCCCAGGTGAAATAGGTATGTTTCAAGCCAGTCTCTTCCCAACTTCCTATGCTTTCTAAGTTGCCTGATTTGAAATTGTTCAAAGTGATACAGGTGTCTACATCCACCCACTGATTTTATAAGAAAAAACTCTCATTCCATCGAAGAACAAAATGTCTCCCATTTTTCTAATGTGCTTGCAATAAATCATTTTAAAGAGCAAATGCTTTCTCTAGATCTTTTCATGTAGCAATAACCACACTAAATATAATTTTATATTATTTGCATCTTGAGTAAAGAGAAGAGAGAATGTTTGAACCCACCTTTAGCTATTTATACCTCATAAGCCTAGGTATAGAGTAGAAATCCCCCTATAATTCCCTTCACTGTTTCCCACATGAGCTATTTATTAAGCTGTTACTCTGTGCTCAGACTGCCAAGCACTAAATGACTGAAGCAATTAAAATCCATCCCATTTCCCAAATACCTACAAAAAGTACATGAAAACATGTAGAAGCTGTAAGAAAATAATTAAGTTATTTCAATCATAAATCAAACAGCCAGCACATTTATTGATCATATATGAGGCAACATGATATATTTATTAGAAGGAAACCTAGCACAATTTCTCTCTCTCTCTCACAAAACCTTCCATAGACGCAGGCTCTCCTCCTCCTCCTCCTTTCCCTTTTGCTCCTCCTCCTCCTCTCTCTCTCCCTCTCTCTCTCTCTCTCTCTCTCTCTCTCACACACACACACACACACACACACACACACACACACACACACACACAATTTGAGGTCAATGAAACAGATTCAAATCCAGGCTCTGCCAATATACTAGCTGCAAAATAGAACAATTTATTGAATCTCTCTCAGCTTTAATTATCTCATTTACAAAATGAAGATAGTAATACCATGAGATATTATATAAAAATATATCAAAGATAAAATATATATGATAATCCATGCCTGCCCTTAACAATTGTTCAGAGAATACTAGTTTCTTTCTCCATGTGCAGAGCTCTGCCGTGGTTTTGGGAAGGATATGTGACATCCTAAAGGGATTTACAAAGTATAATCTGTTATATTTTGACCCTCAAAGAACTTATGCTTCAGTAGAGCATAAAAGATGTTTATTCATGGAAAGGTAACATGATATTTTAGTAAGCAGAGGTATATAATAAGATTCCCACAGAATTTTAAGGCAGATTTTATATCTGAAATTAAACTAGGAAAATTAAATTCCTAATTGATGAGAAGTACCATATATTGAGGAGACCCATACTAACAAGTATCTACAAATGCCAGTCTCTTGAGGCTTGAGGAAATCCAAGTTCAATTAAGCATGCAGGGCATAATTTGCAGTTGTAATGAGATAGATGTCCAGGAAGCCCTGAGTAGTAGACATTGTTCTGGTCAGTCAATTCAACAGGTATGGCACTTAACCTTAATTTTCTTTGCTCTAATACAAACTCACAAACAGTATTTTGATCATAACATGACTTCTCATGTAGGTTTTTATTCCAGGGAGAGGATTTACCAATCCATGGAAACAAACATTTCTTTCTGTTTGGAAGCTCTGTTTTTCTTTTAATTTTTTTCCCTGTAAATTAATGAACACCAATTTTCCATGAGTTTGATTAACCGTAACTATTCCCCTTGAACCCAGCCATCTTTGGGTACAAAAGCAAAACAGAATGAGGCTCTGTGCAACCAAGCTGTGACCACCAAATCCTGTTTCATATAAAGTGGCATGCTCTTTCTACTTTCAACATTTACTAGGCAGTATGGTTAGTGTTTCAGATTACTGCTGCAAAATTGAAATAAAAACCAAAAAAAACAGAATAGGAAGATACATACTTTTTTAACGTTTCAATCATTGAAAATGTAAAATAGCAGATAAAACCTCAAATACCACAGCAATGGTTCTCTGCTATGGTTAAACAGAAGAACTACCTGCTTTTTTGGTTTTGTATGCATACACACACACATATACCACAGTGACATCCTAAAGGACCCATAAATTTAAATCTTTGGGAGCAAGACCCAGTATTAAGATATAAGTTCCTAAATTTAAAAATTCTTCAAGTGACTCTAGTGTAGATAAGGTTTGTGAATTCATAAATGTAAGCAATTAATATAAATGAGTAAAGCAGGCTAGATAAGAATTATAGGTAACTGGAGACTGTAAACCCAACTTGAAAAGGCAGTCAATACTTCTCTAAAGTTCACTGTTCCGATGTAGAATCGTAGACTCACAGTGAATGGATCATTGGCATGTTTAAGAATGGAAGGAGACAGAGACACAAAAAACCCTCCAAAAAATCAACAAATCCAAGAGCCGGTTTTTTAAAAAGATCAAAAAAAATACATAGACCAGTAGCCAGGCTAATCAAAAAGAAAAGAGAGAAGAATCAAATAGACGCAATGAAAAATGATAAAGGCGATATCACCACTGATTCCACAGAAACACAAACTATCACCAGAGATTACTACAAACAACTCTGTACACAAACCAGTAAATCTGGAAGAAATGGATAAATTCCTGGACACTTGCACTCTCCCAAGACTAAACCAGGAAGAATTTGGAACCCTGAATAGACCAATAGCAAGGTCTGAAGTTGAGGCAGCAATTAATAGCCTACCAACTTATAAAAGCCCAGATCCAGATGGGTTTACAGCTGAATTCTACCAGTCATACAAAGAGGAGCTGGTACCATTCCTTATGAAACTATTCCAAACAATACAAAAAGAGGGAATACTCCCCAGCTCATTTTATGAGAACAACATCATCCTAATACCAAAACTGGGCAGAGACACAACTAAAAAAGAACATTTCAGGCCAATATCCATGATGAACATTGATGCAAAAATCTTCAATAAAATACTGGCAAACAGAATGCAACAGCAAATCAAAAAGCTTATTCATCATGATCGAGTAGGCTTCATCCCGGGGATGCAAGGCTGGTTCAACATATGCAAATCTATAAATGTAATCCGTCACATAAACAGAACCAAAGACGAAAACCACATGATTATCTCAATAGATGCAGAGAAGGCCTTCGAAAAATTCAACAGCCTTTATGTTGAAAAACCCTCAATAAACTAGGTATCAATGGAACATATCACAAAATAATAAAAGCTATTTCTGACAAACCCACAGCCAATATCATACTGAATGGGCAAAAACTGGAAGCATTCCCTTTGAAACCTGGCACAAGACAAGGATGCCCTCTCTCACCACTCCTATTCATTATAGTATTGGAAGTTCTAGCCAGAGCAATCAGGCAAGAAAGAGAAATAAAGGCTATTCATTAGGAAAAGAGGAAGCCAAATTGTCTCTATTTGCAGACGACATGATTATATATTTAGAAAATCCCATCATGTCAGCCCAAAATCTCCTGAAAATGATAAGCAAATTCAGCAAAGTCTCAGGATACAAACTCAATGTGCAGAAATCACAAGCATTTCTGTACATCAATAACAGCCAAATCAAAAGTGAACTCTCATTCACAATTGCTACAAAGAGAATAAAATACCTAGGAATACAACTAACAAAGGATGTAAAGGACCTCTTCAAGGAGAACTACAAACCACTGCTCAATGAAATAAGAGGACACAAACAAATGGAAAAACATTCCATGTTCATGGTTAGGAAGAATCAACATGTGAAAATAGCCATACTGCCCAAAGTAATTTACAGATTCAATGCTATCCCCATCAAGCTTCCAATGAACTTCTTCACAGAACTGGAAAAAACAAAACACTTCAAACTTCATATAGACCCAAAAGAGAGCCCACATAGCTAAAACAATCCTAAGCAAAAAGAACAAAGCTGGAGATATCATGCTGCCTGACCTCAAACTACACTGCAAGGCCACAGAAATCAAAACAGCATGGTACTGGTACCAAAACAGAGACATAGACCAATGGAACAAAACAGAGGCCTCAGAAGCAACACCACCCATCTACAATCATCTGATCTTTAACAAATCCGAGAAAAACAAGCTATGGGGAAAGGATTCCCTGTTTCATAATTGGTGTTGGGAAAACTGGCTACCCATGTGCAGAAGGCAGAAACTGGACCCCTGCCTGACACTTATAAGAAAATTAACTCCAGATGGATTAAAGACCTAAACATAAGACCTAACAACATTAAAACCCTAGAAGAAAACCTAGGCAAAACTATTCAGGACATAGGCATAGGCAAGGACTTCATGGCTGAAACACCAAAAGCAATAGCAACAAAAGCCAAAATAGACAAATGGGATCTAATTAAACTCCAGAGCTTCTGTATGGGAAAGGAAACAATCATTAGAGTGAACCAGCAACCAACAGAATGGGAAAAAATTTTTGCAATCTAACCATCTGACAAAGGGCAAATATCCGGAATCTACAAAGAACTAAAACAGATTTACAGGAAAAAAACAAAAAAGCCTATTCAAAACTGGGCGAAGGGTATGGACAGACACTTTACAAAAGAAGACATCTATGAAGCCAATAAACATATGAAAAATGCTCATCATCACTGGTCATTAGAGAAATGTAAATCAAAACCACATTGAGATACCATCTCACACCAGTTAGAATGGCAATCATTAAAAAATCTGGAGACAACAGATGCTGGAGAGGATGTGGAGAAACAGGAACACTTTTACACTGTTGGCAGGAGTGCAAATTAGTCCAACCATTGTGGAAGACAGTGTGGCGATTCCTCAAGGACCTAGAAATAGAAATACCATTTGACCCAGCAATTCCATTACTGGGTAAATACCCAAAGAATTATAAATTGTTCTATTATAAAGACACATGCACATGTATGTTCATTGCGGCACTGTTTACAATAGCAAAGACCTGGAACCAACCCAAATGTCCAGGAACATAGACTGGATAAAGAAAATGTGGCACATATACACGATGGAATACTATGCAGCCATAAAAAATGATGAGATGATGTCCTTCATAGGGGCATGGATAAATCTGAAAATCATCATTCTCCGAAAACTGACACAAGAATAGAAAATCAAACACCAAATGGTATCATTCATAGGTGGGTGTTGAACAATTAGAACACATGGACACAGGGAGGGGAGTATCACACACTGTGGTCTGTTGGGAGGGACTAGAGGAGGGACAGCGGTGGGTAGGGAGGGTGGGGAGGGATAAAGTGGAGAGAAATACCAGATATAGGTGATGGGGGGAGGAAGACAACAAACAACCTTGCCATGTATGTACCTATGCAATAATCCTGCACGATCTGCACATGTACCCCAGAACCTAAAGTACAATTTAAAAAAAATCCCAGATAGAAAAAGAAAATTCAGAAATCTGGAATTTTTTACAGTTTTCCCTGTTTTTAACTGGGATTACTCTATTTAACTGGGATTACTGGGATTTGTTGACAACAAATTCAAAATTTTGAGTGTTATTTTGTAAGTCTCACAAAACATATCTTCAGGCTACAAGTTTGTGTCCTCTGATGATAGAGTAAGAAAGGCTATGTAACATGCAAAGCCAACACAGAGTTCAACAAACAGGAAAAATTAACGCCATGATTCGATTGTTTGATATCCTACAGATAAAAACAACCAATATAATGTATTGTTTTTCCTACTGATATTATCTTGACTTTACTCAAGAGTATGAGTGTTTTGAAGACAGAAACTAGAATTCATTTCTTTATGTCGGCTTTACTTCCCTAGCTGTAAACACATCCTTGAGCACTCATAAGTCCTTTAGCATGTGATTATTGTGATGTATGAAATGCCTTAGATGTAGACTAAGCCAGTCTTCTTTTTCATATTTATTCAGAAAAACAGTATGTGGTGAATTGAGCAAGTATCCAGGAATGTAATTAGTGGTCAAAACCAGTCTATTAATTGTGATGTCTAATCTATGGCTCTTTCTGTCTCTTCCTCCTTCTTCCCTCTCGTTCTCTTTCTCTAAAGCTGGAA
This sequence comes from Cebus imitator, assembly GCF_001604975.1. Taxonomy (NCBI): domain Eukaryota; kingdom Metazoa; phylum Chordata; class Mammalia; order Primates; family Cebidae; genus Cebus; species Cebus imitator. The sequence goes on along the minus strand of NW_016107768.1, from coordinate 1,330,850 downwards.
TCTATCTCGTCTTGGAAATGGCATTTTCTATATAAAAATAACCTAGGGAAACTGATGGGAGTCACTTTTCTTAAAACTAGCAATAAACAATCAGAGGAAGGTTAAATTATCTACTATGAAAGATTTAAAGTACACTGATATTGATTGGGATAATGACAATTTCACCATAAAATATAGTAAAAGTTATGTGCCCATGCCACATTGTTTTCTTTTTCTAAGAATTTCTTTGGCTAGTCTTTATGAAAAGACAAGGTTTAAAAACAAACTTTTTTTGTTTTTAATTTATCTTTTCTCCTGGAATTTTTCCTAAAAATTCAGCCAAGTATGATAAATCAGATTGAAGCTTGGGAGCATCTCAAATCTAGTTATCAACTTATTATTTGATTTGAAATGCTCAAGAGAGTATACTGCTTATGAAGAGAAACAATGCAAACATCTCTGACTATGGAAGAAAGGCTTTAAAAGAATGCAAAGTGCCCTGAGAAATGTCGATTGGAATTCTGTAAGGTATGAGAAATCTACTGCACAGAGAAGTAAGAAACTGAGTATTTAGGAGACAATAGGAAAGGCTAGCTTTGAAATTCAACTGAGACAAGTAGTAATCATAGTACTGAATTTAGAATGAAAGAGTTGAATATGAAATAAAATATAAAATGTTCATTAAAAGACTGTTAAAGGCAATGCTTGTAGTTGAGGGGCCTTAAAAAAAAAAATCACATTGTCCATGACAGTTTATTTTTAAATACCTAAAATATCACTTACTTCCAATTTGCAATAAGGTAAATAATTTATTATATTGTGGTACTGGAGACTATAAGTACATGGCCTCTGATTAAACACTTCTTTCGTGGAATTTATTTGCTCAAGAGAAATATGGAAAACTTGGATCTTTAAAATGATGATACTTTCTTAAGACATTTTTCATTAACAACCTTCATTATGAGAAAAACGTATTTAACTTGGTTCATTTGATTATTTGTAATAATTAGATGGAGTTGGAATAATTTTGCTATATAGGGATTCAGTTATATTGGCATTTGTTAGAAGGGACTTCTGTTAGACATATGAAATCAGAGGGTTATAATACAAACATAATTACATAGTTGTATATGACAAAACACAGAAAAGAACATAAAACATCTTAATATATGAGGGCTCACAGCCTGCCTTCCCTCTTTAGTCCTTGCTTGCTTTTAAATCTCATTATATTCTGTTCCTTTGTGGGTTTGTATCCCTTTAATCACTTTAAGCATAAGTATTTTATAATATCTTTCATATTTCCCCCAAAGTTCTTGCTAGGTAACTTCTGGCTCTTGCAGTGAATCATTTCCTCCTATAGTTTGCAATTTTTACCAGGGATTATTTTAACTCTGGGAGTTCTGGGTAGCCTAGGTTGTATAAGATTCCCTATGGAGTGGTGATGTGTTTGCTTCTACAGAAAAATCCATAGGTTTTATCAGTATGGGACTAATTTTTACAATTAATTTCTTGGCCTGAAGACTTTCACACCATGCCAAAAATATAAATTTGGTCACATAATCAAAACACGGTATAACTTGTGGCTTTGATTACTTATGGGAAACTCACCCCACCTCTAGAGCTTCATGCAGAGGATACAGAATGTCACTGATCAGGCAGTGCTTGCAGGGTCCTGCTTTATGTTTGAGTCTCAATGCAAGCTCCCTGCTTTCTACAGGTGAAGGCTGCTATCTCCTGTCCCAATATGGATAAAAGAACCTCAGTCCTTGGCCTTAGGCTGTACGACGAGCAGTGCTGGAGCCCAGTTTGCTGTTAACGTCAGCATGGATGCTTACTGCTCTGGCTTTAATCTCTGATGTGGACATTTATATTTTCCTTTTTATTTGAGACAGAGTCTCACTCTGTTGCCCAGTGGCACGGTCTTGGCTCACTGCAACCTCTGCCTCCCGGGTTCAAGCAATTCTCCTGCCTCAGCCTCCCAAGTAGCTGGGACTACAGGCGCCTGCCACCATGCCCAGCTAATTTTTGTATTTGTAGTAGAGATAGGGTTTTACTATATTGGCCAGGATGGTCTTGAACTCCTGACCTTGTGATTCACCCGCCGCGGCCTCCCAAAGTGCTGGGATTATAGGAGTGAGCCACTGGGCCAGACCCATTTTTGTTTTTTTAAAGCTCAGTGTTCCCGTATTTAAGTTTTGTTGTATTTCTTTTTGTTTCTATGGACTTAGATGTTTTATTTCTGATAGGAAGAGGTCAATGTTATATTAGTTTTCTGTGTTGCTAAAATCAGAAGTCTTCTCCCCACTCACTCATAGTGTGGGAGGACAGAGTTTCTACACACACACACACACACACACACACACACACACACACTCACTCACTCAGAAATAAAAGAAAGCTGTCAAGAAGAAAGAAGACTTCCTCAAAAATTTTTATATTTCAAGCCCTTTAAAACTATAGAAAAATGTGAGTATGAGGCGGGATGCATTGGCCCATGTCTGTAATTCCAGCACTTTGGGAGGCTGAGGCTGGCAGATCACTTGAGGTCAGGAGTTCAAGACCAGCCTGGTCAACATTGTAACACCCTGTATCTACTAAAAATTAAAAAATAATAAAAATAAAAAAAGAGACAAAAGTTAGCAGAATGTGGCGGCTGGCTCACACCTATAATCTCAGCTACTCAGGAGGCTAAGACAGGAGACTGGCTTGTACCTGGGAGGCAGATGGTGGATGTTTCAGTGAGTAGAGATCCTGCCACTGCACTCCAGCCTGGGTGACAGAATAAGACTCCATCTCAAAAAAAAAAAAAAAAAGTAAGAGAACATCTTATCTAGAGAAGGCTTATTTAAAAGAAAGTAGTACCAGCCATATATCTCACATGTTTTTCTACCACCAGGAAGGTGGAAGCACACGGGTGCTACTGGACTGTGGCAAATGTGAATTATTGATATAACTTAGACCAACATTTGAATGACAATGGGACAGTTTCATCAGTGTTACCAAGCACCTGTTCCATATCTCTTAACCCAACAGAGACCAAAATGTCAAAATGAACTGGGGTGGTGTAGTGGTAGCAAAGGGATATGGGGTAGTAAAGAGCTGCAGGGCAGTAGATTCAGATTCAGTTATTTCCTTTATAGAAGCTTTTAGGGAGTAGCAGCTCCACCCATATTTGGGTGGAAGCTTCTTGGGCATATTTGGTGGTGGTTACTTGGAGCTGCTACAAAGATAATAACAATACAAAGAGCTATACAAAGCAATACAAAGAGCTATACAAAGATAATAGCAACAAGTCAAAGAGTCAGGCAGTTAAGAAAGCCAGATTCTGATATCAGAGATGAATGACAAAGCAGGGAGCGGCAAGCCATAAGGAGTGCCTCCACAAAGCAAATCCATTCTGACAGCTTATTTGCAATAGTGAACAATTCCTGAAGTTTGAATCCAGCCTCTGGGTTAGAATGCCTAGGGTGGAAAATGCCTGATCCTTGGACACAGCCATATTGTACCTCAACACATATTCTACTGCTTTCACAAGAACACCATCAAATTGTTGGCACCCAAAAAGTATATCAGCAGGGGTTTTTGTCATATGCAGGATAGGAAGTCTCTTTGCCTAATTTTGACTGAAAGAGAAAAGAGCTTCTATCCAGCCTTTTTTTCCTCACTAAAAATTAACTATATTGCTTCTAGTAATCATATGTTTGTGTGTAACTCTTGCTGTATGTAGAAATAAGTTAACATGTTCATACCAAAGTTTAAAGTCAGAGATACTTTGTGTAGCATACTATCAAATACTTGTACTTGGAGAGAGGAAATTCAGGTCCAAAAGTTGATATGGCTTAGTCAAATTTGCACTGCCAGCCAGTAGCATAGCAAATATGGCAGAGACAATATGAGAGTCAAGTGTTCTCACCCTCAATTCAGTAGTCTTTCCAGAAGGGCAACAGTGTTATACAGATTTACCCTACTGGAAAGAGAGTTGAATTAATTATAATCCTCAACTATTGGCACGCTGTCATCCTTAGTCCATATAGGGGTCTAAGTAATTTAAATTTTTTTCTTTCATTTTTCCCTTATCCTTGACCCCCACTCAATTTCCCCTATTCCACAGAGGAATCTATTCAAATGTGACCAATATATGACTTTGGATATGTACATTTCCTTTGTATGTTGTATATCTGTTTATAAGTGTGCATGAATGTGTTTTTAATTTACCTAAATGATATTCATATAGCTTTAGCTCTTACCCCTCTTCTTAGAATCTACATTTTAAGAATTGAGCATGGTGTTGCATATACAGCCAGTTCATTGCTTCTTTTATTCTTTTTTAAGCTCTGGGATACATGTGTTGAAGGTGCAGGTTTGTTACACAGGTATACATGTGCCACTGGGGTTTGCTGCACCTATCAACCCATCATCTAGGTTTTAAGCCCCACATGCATTAGGTATTTATGCTAATGCTCTCCCTCTCCTTTCCCCCTATCCCCCAACAGGCCCCGGTGTGTGATGTTCCCCTCCCTGCGTCCATGTGTTCTCATTGTTCAACTCCCACTTATGAGTGAGAACATCGGTGTTTGGTTTTCTATTCCTGTATCAGTTTGCTGAGGATGATGGTTCCCAGCTTCACCTATGTCCCCACAAAGGACATAAACTCACTCTTTTTTATGGCTATATAGTATTCCATAGGGTATATGTACCACATTTTCTTTATCCACTCTATCATTGATGGCCATTTGGGTTAATTCCAAGTCTTTGCTTTTGTAAATAGTGCCACGATGAACACATGTCTGCATGTGTCTTTATAGTAATCAGTGCATAGTAGACCATAGAAAATATCTATCACATTTTAGTTATTCATTCTCCTGATAATAGAACATAACAATTTAGAGATAATTTTTTAAAACTGTCTTTTTGCTGAAATTAAATCAGTACAATCTACAGCCAGATTTTATGATCCAATAGGCTGTTTTTTGTATTTTAATATTGTTATTCTGTATGATGCATCAAGCAGATGTCTTATGGGCTTCCTATGTTCAATTTATGGACTCACTATGTCATTTCTTAAATATACTACTAATAGTTAATAACATGGAAAAATGTCAGTGGTTAAAGGAATTCGTAATGCATACATATCGTTACCAAGATGGTGGGGTGCAGATTTTCTGTATGATTATAAATGTTTTCAAGTAAATTTATTAGTGGCAATTACACTAAAATTATTGGTTTACAATAAAATGGCTTTATAATATGTAGAAATACCAATTGTCCGTTAAAATTCTAAAAATACAAATCAATTATTCTCTTCATGACTTAAGTCACAAGTAAATAGAAAGTATTCACAGTACAATGTATGGGAGCAAATATTCAAAGCAGACAACAAACTAGTGATCCAATATCCCAAAGACTAAACATTGCCAAATGTTATCAACATGAAGACAGTTTGATTCTAATAGTTAGAATATTATTTGAATCTGATTATTTGGTTCAATATGCACAATGTATTTTTACTTATAATTTTAAACTGCAACTTAGAGAGGAAATGATAGGACATCAGGCATGCAAGAGATTGAGATGAATGGACACACTGAACAAGCAACCCAGCATGGCAAGCTAAGAATTATGTCATACATATTTAAGAGCTACATTAAAATTCAGCATGAACCCCAAGCAGTACTGTCAGGAAAGCTTAGTTCAAAATGGAACACCTTGTTTAATTGATGTATGACTTTAGGTTAGTCATCCAACCTCTCAAGAATATTCTGTTCCTCTATTAAAAGAGAGAAGGAACATGTCCCACCCCACAGAACATGTTTTGATTATAAAATTCAGTGACAGTAAAGCACTTAGAATAAAAATGAACATAAGTATTTTAATATTCATATAGAATAATTCACAACTGAAGCTGATGTGCTGACCACCAAGAAGGAAATGTGAATAATATGAACACTGGTGCTTCCAAGAATTTTCCCCTGCAGCTAGATTTCTTTCTATTATAGTTGATGTGTTATATCTCGGGAATAATTTAGGATAGAGGAGTTTTAAAGACCAAAGAAAATTATTGAACAATATTATTAGGCTAATACACACTAGGTCATCAACCAATAAGTGTTATTGGGTACCATCAGAATGTGAAGTACTATATACAAAGAAGTGAGAAAGATCCCACTGAAGCTTACCTGAGGGACAGAGTGATCTAAAGCTGTCTACACAATGAAGGTATCTCCTTACCACCCATTTTACAAAACAGGCATACACACACACTTGGACACATGCACATACACACCTAAGAATCAGGAAACAAAAATGAGTATAAAAATTACCTTGAAAGATCTGAGGTTAAAAATGACAACAATAAAAATGATGCAAGGAAAGGTAAGAGGCTTTCAGGACAGATCCAGCATATATTTTAAAAGAATTTCAAAATAAAAGCAAGATGCAATGAAGATGTAAATAACACAAGAAAAAATATCTACCACTAAAGGTAAAAACTGAGTTTGCAAATTTAAAAGGAATTTTCCTGGCAGAATTCAAGACAGAATACTCATTTCTAGAAATATCTTTGAAAACTTTTTATCATAAAGATTAAAAATCCAAAATAATCATGAAAGTAAGAAAAAGTAAACACATTTACCTACTAAGTAGCAGGCCATAAAAATTAGGGTAAAAGGAGAAGAAGGAAAGTATAAGAAGTTCTCATCTTATACTGAATAGATTAAATAGCAATTATCTTCTTTATAATTAGATAAAGAGATTCAGAAAAGATATTTTTTTACTTAAAAGTAATAATAGGAGAAAAAGAGTGTGCATGCCTTCCACATCATTAATGATGTAAAGAGGAAACAATTGTCATAAAAATGAAATTATAAAGCAAAACAAGGGAGAAATAGGAAGAAAATATCACAATTGTGTAATGTTGTTCCCCTATGATATTGGAACTTAGAAAAAAGTAAAAAATCAGTTATAAATTGAGACGAAGATATTATAACTCAAAGATCCTCTATCAAACCTAGATATCATTCAACTACTGGAATTCAAGAAAGCTACTCAATGATAAATAGATTAGGTAGGAAAGTAGGTAGGTTGGTAGGTAGATAGATAAATAGATTAGGTTGTTAATATAGGAGTATATTTGTGTAGGGAGAAAGAAAAAAATTACATCTCTTAAAAATGCATGTATATAATTACATTTATTAATGCAAATTATATTTTTGAATACATGTATAAATCTACATATAAAATTCCAAATCAGAAATTTTTCTGGAACTGGATCCTCACCTCTCACCTTATACAAAAATCAACTCAAGATGGATGAAGAACTTAAATCTAAGACCTGAAATTATAATTCTACAAGATAACATCAGAAAAACTTTTCTAGACATTGGCTTTGACAAAGACGTTATGACCAAGAACCCAAAAGCAAATGCAACAAAAGCAAAGATAAATAGGTGGGACTCTATTAAAGTAAAGACCTTCTTCACAGCAATTGCAGAGTCAGTAGTCTAAACAGACAACCTACAGAGTGGGAGAATATCTTCACAATCTATACATCTGACAAAAGATTAATATCCAGAATCTATGAGAAACTAAAAAAATTAGCAGAAAAAAAAAGCAAATAATCCCATCAAAAAGTAGGATAGGGACATGAATAGACAATTCTCAAAAGAAAATATACAAATGACCAACAAACATATGAAAAAGCGCTCAACATCACTAGGTAAATGCAAATTAAAACCACAATGTGATAGCACTTACTCCTGCAAAAATGGCCATAATCAAAAAATAAAAAATAGATGTTGGCATAAATGTGATAAAAAGGGAACACTTCTACACTGCTGGTGGGAATGTCAACTAGTATAACCACTATGGAAAACAGTGTGGAGATTTTGTAAAGAACTGAAGGTAGGACTACCATTTGATCCAGCAATCCCACTACTGGGTATCTACCCAGAGGAAAGGAAGTCATTATACTAAAAAGATACTAGCACACACGTTTATAGCAGCACATTTTGCAATTTCAAAAATATGGAACCAACCCAAATGCCCATCAATAAACAAGAAGTGGCTAAAGAAATTGTGGTGTATATATATGTAATGGAATGATTTAATGGCACTCACAGCAACCTGTATGGAACTGGAGACTATTATTCTAAGTGAAGTAACACAGGAAAGGAAAATCAAACATCGTAAGTTTCTTACTCATAAAAGGGAGATAAACTATGAGGATGTAAAGCAATATGAATGATACAATGGACTTTGGGAACTCAGGGGAAATTGTGGGAGGGGGTTAGGGATAAAAGACTACAAACTGGGTGCAGTGTATACTGCCTGGGTGATGGGTGCACCAAAATCTCACAAATTACCACTAAATAACTTATGTCATGAAATACCACATGTTCCCCAAGAACATGTGGTATTTTGGCAGCAAAATTTTAAAATATATTAAATGAAAAACAAATTTCTTGAAAAAAATGAATTCTTAAAATTGACTCAAGAAATAGAAAATATTAATAGGTCAATAACTAAGAAATAAGTTGAAAGATGTTTTATTCTTATAGATCTGTTTTAGTTCTTTGTAAATTCTGGATATCAGCCCTTTGTCAGATGGGTAGACTGCAAAAATTTTTTCCCATTCTGTTGGTTGCCAATTCACTCTAATGACTGTTTCTTTTGCCATGCAGAAGCTGTGGAGGTTGATTAGGTCTCAATTGTGTATTTTGGCTTTTGTTGCCAATGCTTTTGGTGTTTTGGTCATGAAGTCCTTGCCTACGCCTATGTCCTGAATGGTTTTGCCTAGATTTTCTTCTAGGGTTTTTATGGTGTTAGTTCAACCATTGTGGAAGACAGTGTGGTGATTCCTCAAGGACCTAGAAATAGAAATTCCATTTGACCCAGCAATCCCATTACTGGGTATATATCCAAAGGATTACAAATCATTCTACTATAAGGACATGTGCACACGAATGTTCATTGCAGCACTGTTTACAATAGCAAAGACCTGGAACCAACCCAAATGCCCATCGATGTTAGACTGGACAGGGAAAATGTGGTACATATACACCATGGAATATTATGCAGCCATCAAAAATGATGAGTTCATGTCCTTTGTATGGACATGGATGAACCTGGAAACCATCATTCTCAGCAAACTGACAGAAGAGCAGAAAATCAAATGCCACATGTTCTCACTCATAGGTGGGTATTGAACAATGATAACACATGGACACAGGGAGGGGAGCACTACACACTGGGGTCTGTTGGGGGGAAATGAGGGAGGGACAGGGGGTGGGGAGGTGGGGAGAGATAGCATGGGGAGAAATGCCGGATATAGGTGAAGGGGAGGAAGGCAGCAAATCACACTCTGCCATGTGTATACCTATGCAACAATCTTGCATGTTCTTCACATGTACCCCAAAACCTAAAATGCAATAAAAAAATTAAAAAAATAAAAAATAAAATTCTAAAAATTCCTGAAGGAAAATACAGGAGATCAGCACAGCATCCTTGTGATAGGACACACAAAAAAATACTGAAGAAACAGAAAAAAATACAAATTACAATTCTTCAAATTAAAAACTTTAGCTTATCAGAAGACACTAGTAAGAAAATGGAAATAGAAGCATCTGAAAAAGGACATGTGGTCAGAATACACAGAGGACACAATTAGATCAATGATACTTTAAAATAATATTAATAAATGGGCAAGATAGTTAAAAAAGATACTTCACAAAAGGAGATCAATAAATGTTGAATTAGTATATAAAAGATGATCAGTATCATAAGGCAACAGATAAATGCAAATTAAAATCACAAAGGACATTTTATTTCACACCACTAGAATAGCAGAAAAAACAGACAATACCAGTACTGATGATGCTTGCAATAACTGTCATTCTTACTCATTGCTGGTAGACATATAAAATGGCACCACCACATTGGAAAATGCTTGGCCCTCTTTTTTCTTTTTCTACAAAGCTTCAGGTATGAGCCAATAACCATACTTTTAGCTATATATCTAAGATAAATAAAAGTATATTTCCATAAAAATGGCTGAACACAAATAAAACACTCCTTAACACTTAAAAAAAACTAGAAATAGCCCAAATATCTATTAACTTGTAAATATATAAAAGAAATGATTACCAAAATAACAGCTTGAAAGAATCTCAAAATCATTATATTGAGTGAAAAAATCCAGATACAAAAGACCATATACTTACTAATTTTATTCATATAAAGCTCAAGGACTGACAAAATTTTTGATAGAAATGAGAATAATGATTTCTTTTGGAGTGGTTACTTGAAAGTATAATGAATAAATCTTTTGGGGTGATAGACATGTTCTACTAGATGATAGGTTCAAACATGTATTTATTTGACTAAAGTCAACAGACATTGTACTTAAGATCTAGACATGTTGCTGTATATAAGTTGTACTTCAATAAAACCGAGTTTAAGAAGAAGATCACATATACAAATATGAATAAAACCAGCACACATAAGAATATGAATGAGTAAAATCAGCATAGAATATTAATGTTGGAAGAAAATTTAGAGAACATTTTGCAGTTAAGAAAATTGAATCTACAAGAATTAAGATTAATAGTTTTATCTATCATTTATTAAGTACCTTATCTGTGCCAAGTGCTGTTTAATGCTCTTTCAACAAGATCCGTTTTAATCCTAATAACACCACAATTGATTCTGTTTCTTATTCTTCTCTACCAGAATTTTGTTTTTATGTAAGTTCCCAGCCCTTTCCCACTGAGCCAGGTGCCTCAGGAAATCCTGGCCTCATCTTCAGCTCCATTGGGTGGCCAAAGTTCTATCTGATTCTCCTTGAAAATGATCAATTCAGGAATGGTCAAGTTATCAAATCTGACCAATGAGATGTAAAGGAAAATCTAATGAGATGCCCTTGGGAAACTGTCTTCACTGTAAAGCAACCCACATGAAATTATCATTTCTCTTCTTCCTCTTGACATAGTTTTGTCTGGATGCAGGCCATCTTGAAGTCACCTTAGTGCCATCTTGAAGTTACGTTGTGGTTATTTATACAGAAAAACAGTCTACGTGACAAAGTTAGTAATCTCCTTTTACAAAGTGAACAAATTGACACTCAGAGGTTTGACAACTTGCCTGAGGTGAAATTTTAAATGAGTGATAAAATCAAAATATATCTCTGGATCTATCTCATTCTGCAATTAATGTTCTCTCTAACATCCCTTATTGTCTCTAGCCAAGTTTATAGTTAGAGCTAATATTAACTTTATATGTTTATAAAGCTTTATAAATTCTAGTCCACTGTTTATTCTATTACATCATCATGTAAAATACCCAGAGACACAGCCAAACCATATCACAAGGTAAGCCCAAATGCAATTTGGTTAAGAACAGGCTTACCTCGTGATATGGTTTGGCTATGTCCCTACCCAAATCCCATCTTGAATTGTAGCTCCCATAATACCCAGGTGTCATGGGAGGAACTCAGTTGGAGGTAACTGAATCATGGGGGTGAGTCTTTTCCTGTGATGTGATAGTGAATAAGTCTCATGAGATCTCATAGTTTTATAAAAGGCAGTTCCCCTGCCACACACTCTTTTGCCTGCCACCATGTATGACATGCCTTTGCTCCTCCTTCGCCTTCCACCATGATTGTGAGGCCTCCCCAGCCATGCGAAACTGTGAGTCCATTAAACCTCTTTTCCCTTATAAATTATCCAGTCTCAGGTATGTATCCTTTAGCAGCATGAGAACAGATTAGTACATTTTGCCACTGCTTTTCTTGTCTTCTCTGGACTATCTCTTATGATCTGTCTTTGCATTATTGGCAAGACCTAAGTTAAAAGCTACCTATGGTAAGTCTTTCTTGACTTCTACACACTCTGTTCAGCTTCCCCTTTTTTATCTTCCTTGCACCAAACATATATCTTCCCTTGTGAGCTTCTGTTCTAGTCCTATCTTGTTTCAACATAGTGCCATGCCTGGCACACCATAAATGATTAATGATAAGGAAGAAGTCCTTGAATGAACTGTTGAATAACCCAGTGAATGAATGAATGAATGGTGGTGGATGCATCATCCTATGGTTAAGCTCTATTGAAACTCTAAAAGGATAAATTGCCATTGTTATTCCCACACTCTGAGTCTCAAAGAAATTGTATTCCTCTCTTACTCCACGTACATCCTGCCTTATATTAATGTGTACATTTGCCTTCCTCCTTATCCATAAGCTTCCTGAGTTTCATATCTGTCATCTCTAGTGATTCACTCACAACACACGGCAGAGTGTCTTCCACTTAATAAAAGCATATGAAATATATAAATGAATTTAGAAGGATCTTGTCAGTAATGGGAGAGATTTGGAATAGTCAGCATTTTGAGAATGGCATCTTTAAAATCTGGCAAGATTTTCTCAGCTCTATTCATGATAAAGCAGGTCTCCTGCACTTGCTGACGTGGTATCCCCCTAATGTTTTTTTGCATTGTTATAGTACTCAGCAGCTACACTTCAACATGTAATACTTGTTTACAAAGCTTTATATTGTTTACTAGCCATTTAACAACTGCTAATCTAGCTTTCTCAGAAAGATTACAATTCTAAAATGAGAAAATGGAGGGCATAGTCTCGGGCCCTTGATTACCTCGAGTGTTTATTTCTATGTTTCTATTCTAGGACTAAGGCAAGAATTATTTTATACAGTATCTGTCAAGGTGCTTGGAATAGTAAGTATTTGCTGATCATTTGAATATTTGGATGAGTCTGCCATCAAACATGGGAGACTGGCTCTCAGATACTGGTGCATTATGAGAAGACGGAGCAATGCTCATGTTGTTATATCCTGACATTTTTAATACCTCAGTAAAATCATTCTCTAATGATTAAAATTATGGGAGAGGAAGGAGGATAACAATATGCCCAGTTGGGCTCATTGTGCCAGTGTGAAGCAGGGATAAAAGAATATATGTATTAAGATACAAATCCATGCATAATCCTCCAGGCATACCAGAAAGTAGCAGTATTAAAAGTGACCTATAAGATAAATGTGACTAAAGAACATAAATAATTTAGGTAGAATATTTGAAAGTGATAACATGTTTTCCATATCCCCATGCTCCAGTGAATAGGTAAATGAGGGGTCAGAAAACTATGTCTCACAAGCCAGCTACTGTTTTTTTTTTTTTTAATGAAGAGTTATTGAAAAATAGATATACCCAGTTGTCTAAGTTGTGTATGGCTGCTTTTGAGCTACGATGGCAGAATTGAGTAGTTGTAACAGAGGTCAGATGTCCTGCAAACCTAAATATTTAATGTCTAGCTCTTTAAGAAAAAGTTTGCAGATCCCTAAACTATGTGCAAATACCAAGTTATTATGGAGGTGCTCCAACACAGTTAAGACACGTTTTAAAAGATGTGAAAGAGTTATGTTTGATATGATTGGGATTAATTGAAAACTCTTCTCTAGCTTTGAGGGACAATTCAAGGGGTATAGAGAGCATAGGCAAAGCACAAGCATTTATAGAATTACCCAAAATGAAAATTTGTCTTTAAAATGCCAAGTGGCCTGTTTTTCTTCATTAGAAAACAGTTGCTGATACATGTACAGTATGGATTCATCACAGCAGCCACATTCTAATTGCAGGCTGTGAAGAGTTCTAATTGAAATAAGATTAATGAAGAGCCGTGCCAACCTCCTACAAAATCACTATCTGTACAAACACTTAGCTTCTATGAGTCATTTTCTTCCCCAAAATAACTCAGATTAAACAGTGACTTCCAAACTAATGACAACATTTCTGTCCAGATTTCTTTTTATGTCTTGCATCATGTTCTAGGATATAGCACACGGAGCAGCACTCATTTTCTGCCATCAGCTAATGTTGTTAAATGTCAGGCATTTTATAAAGTTAAAGGGCAAAAAAGTGTTAAAGGATTATTCTGCCTAACAATCAGGAAAGGTTCAGGATAACTCATTGCTTTACTGGCTGGATCAGGAGAAATTTTCTTATCAGGTCCTCAAAACATAACTCAATGCCCTTGGAAATTCTAAATCTTTATGAATTATATTCGTATATGTCTATATATGCATATTTGTGTTTGTACATACTTATATATTTAAGAATACTTATTAAATATGATATTAACTAGACCCTGTACACACCAAATGTGGAAATTGCATACTAGGAAAGTGGGTCAGATTCAGGTGTTTGCAAGCCAGGATACAGTTCCTAAAAAGATCTATTGATGTGTTTCAGTTTCCCAAATAAGAGTATTCTGTATGAGCCAAGGCAATGGGGAACAACAGAAGCCTGCCAACTCTGCAAACTGAAATAAAGACTCTGTCACTGATCATCTTCCCAGTGTCCTTCAGAGAGGGTATTCCTCAACCTGCCTCCTCTATTCTCCCATTGGACTTGAACGGAACAACGAGGTTTCTTTTCTATTGCCTTGATTTTGTCTGAATATGTCATAAGGCGAGAGAGGAAATCATTTCTTAGAAATTGGGGAGTAATCATTTAAAATGCTGTCTTAGAATGAAAAATCAAATTTGCTAGGGAAAGGTGTTAGGAAGCATTGGTATGTCAAGTACTCTGTTTATTGAGTTTCTTTACTAAGATAGAACACTCTAGCGTAGGTATTTCTAGTTAAAATTTAAAACATTGTAAGGATTCTCCTTATTTTCAGTACATTCCATAGAACTGATGTCTCTATTAGCTATCTTAAAATGGAAATTCTACAAAGAAGGGACTTATTCTAATGAAATATGTATAATGAACAATGCATCAGTGACTAGCCTTCTACTCCAGGAGCAAATTTACATGAAAAAAAAATATATATATATATATATATATATATATATATATATTAAATTGGAACTGTTTTAAAACCTCCAGACCAGCGTACCATGTGCCTGAGAAATTGTTCTTTCTGATCTCTTGGATTTTAATGACTAGCTAGCTGCATTCAATTACAAACTAGTCATTAACAAGGAATCTACTTGCTGTCAGCAGACAGGTAAACAACTCACACTGGCTTTAAAAAAAAAAAGTACATAGGGGGCTATTTTATGATATCAAGTGAAATATGGGCTTTCTCACCAAAAAAGTAACATCATTGTATTAAACGATGCTATTCCACTTCGTATACATTTAAATATCAGAATAGACAACAAGAACAATGATACTTCATTTTTAAAAGCACAACACAAATAAAGCTGATAAATAAAAAGCTGATAAATCACAAATACCATTATATAGGAATTACATCCCTACCATTGTTTGAGTTTCAAAAACTTAATCCATTACTGGAAATTCATCTTTTGACAAAGGTGATCAGGAACGTTTACCTATGTTTCTGTTATGTTATTTAAAATATATACTTGTTTATTCATTTAGTTATATTTATTAAATATGTGTATTGTAGTTATATTTTTATTAAAACAGAAAAAAGGAAAATGTAAAAATATGTATCAAGAAAATGTGAATTTAAGATAATGAAAAATTATGTGTTTTATTCCAACACTGCTTCAAACCCTTATCTTTTTAAAAGATTCATGTTGTTTCCTTGACCGGAGTGCCAAAGTTATTCACCACCTTTGTGGAGTCTCCTAGGTGATTTTGCATCACCTTCATCAATTTATCAGTTAGAACTTAAGAACATAACGCACACACAGACATATCCTCCCTTCCAAAGTGATCAAACATCTTCCAGAATCTTTGCCTCTTTAGGTAGAATCTTTTTCTGTGAGTTTCAACTTGCGAAGAAAATCTTATGCTACAATCATAGAGAATCCTAGTAAAGCAAAAAGAGACTTATTATGATAAGAAATGTATTTATCCACCTGTAAATTCCATCTCACCGATGAAATATGTATAGTAATGGCCAGGTAGCAAGATAAACATGCCTGGAGCTTCACCAATACTTCAAAGACTCCTACAGCATTCTTTATGGTCGTGAATGTTCAAAATTGAGTCACAGTGGAGAAAAAGGTAAATATTCTGCTATCAATGTCATCACTAGGTTTGGAAAAACTAATTTTACCTGGAATTTTTTTTTTTTTAAATAGGTGTCTTAGTGTTAAAGAGGCTCTGAAAGAAATCATAAATGTCAGGCAGTGTCAAAGCAATCTCAGATGTGCTCCTAGTAATTTTGTTCTCAATATTGTATATCTCTGGCTCAGAAAGAGAAAGGGTACCAAGTGATGTTCACCCCAAACATCAGTTTAATAAAGTCCACAGCCCCTCTCCTCTAGAAGTTGCCACATTCACCATTAATAGTCCTCATGGTTAAGAAAACTCTATAATAATCATGTTTTTGTCTTCCGTCTAAGTTCTTGCCACTTTGAAAATTCATTTTCTCTTGTTGTCCTCTTCGGAGACAGAGAACAGCTGGTTGTCATCTTCCAAATGCTGTAACAATCCCTCATATACTTGAAGATAGTAATTAAGTCATCCTCTCAGCCTTCTCTTTTTAAGAAACTCGAATTTCTTTTTAACACAAATTATCAAAAAATTGCCACAGCCATGGATGTCAAAATTGTTATTCCATAGACTGTCTTTGTAAACCCCTCTTGTTTCTGAATACTTTTTCTTCAGAAGCAAAAGAGGCAGCATGTTGCCTTGATGATTTCGAGCTCCCACTGCCTGGCTTTCTACTTCTTACAACATAACATCCCCAGTGAACTTGGGTTCTCCATCACCCATCAGCCTCCCACGTGCACTTTGCAGTTCTCAGATAAACTTAGGTGACTCTTACCTCCCAGTCACCTTTCACTCTGTACTGCCACCTCCTCACATTCTAAAATGAGAAAACATCATGAGGAGCAGGTTGTTTGGCAACCACGACAGTAGCACAGTATCAAATCTTAGGCTTCTTGAGCCAAGTGTACCACTCTCAGATGGGTGAACTTTCCTCATAGGATATTACTATGGCAATATGATTTTAAGACAACCAATGCTTTTCTAAGCCATGTCAATAGTTTTATAGAATGGCACTCATTGCACAGAGATATAAAAGAAAAATTGGGTGTACTAGCTGTATGATCTTAGGAAAATTATTTATTCTTACATTTTCTTCATCTGTATAATGGGAATATTAAACCATAGAGTTGTGTTAAGAAATGAATTAAATACTATGCTGCTTGCCACGCTGCTGACAAAATTTATCTCTCTGGCACCCAGATAGCATTTTCATCCTTTGGTGTAGTGTTCCCCATGAAAGTAGAGTGAATTTATGAATGTATTCTCCTGGGTCACATATTTGCATTTAAAGAGGAGTTTTCTAGAATTTTAACACACACAGAAAAGTGACTCTAATAAGCATTTCAAGTAGAAAGTCAAACTTGTAAGGATGATGTTTTGAGGCAGGATTACTCCACGGATAGAGCAAGCTAACTCACAGATGTGTGATTTTATCTCATATGGAAGGCATAAACATGTTTATTTGGAGAAAATACCTCACCCTCAGTGATCCTGAGTAGTTTATAGCAAGATTTTCTCTGAAATACAATACCATGTATGCATTGTATTATCTCACACTGGTAAGAAGGATAACCCTAATCTTGGAAAGATGTGACATGCCAATTTATCTGCAACATAGATCTAGAATATTAATGCATCATGCTTTTACTTCATTTTGCTTTGAATAAAGTAAGATGATTACTCTGCTTGAGAACAGAATATTTCGACTATGAAAAAGTCTAAATTTTTTTAGGTTAACTACAATTTAATTATTTATATTCTCTCTTGTTCTCTCTCTCTGTGTGTGAGTGTGTGTGTGTGTGTGTGTGTGTGTGTCCTGAAAATGATCAGGTAGAAAGCAAGCCACCCTATATGCAGATTTTAATAAATATTATTTGAGAATATATTATTTGAGAAGAGTTTGGCCATCAACTTACAAGGAGTTAATGGATGATTTTTAAAGTTTCAGGATTCCATAATTTACCTGTTTTCTAGTATCCATAGATAATGATTGATGATCTGCCTAGTAATTAGCATCACTTAGATTTAGGGACTGCAGAGAAGAGGTAGAGGAAATGTGCCTCATATACATCGTCATCTTTGCTGGAAAAAGAGGGCAATATTAATTTTCTGAGTAGACAAGCTAAATGGCTCAACCAGCTACAGATGAAACACTTCTTTATCTAATGTAAACATTTTAAATGTGAACCACTACAAGCTTTTGCTATGAGCTTATCCTTTTGTGTTTACAAGAGAACTATTTATGTACCCCAAAATGTGTACGTGTGCTTGTGAATCCTGTTTGTGAAGTGTAGGGTGAGTGAAGAATTATATATAAAGTTATTTCTGCTCTTCCCTAAATGGCAGTGTTAACCTGCTACTTAATGAGTTATTTAATATTTTTCTTTTTTGAAAAAAAAATGCCAGTAGCATTTGGACAAGGTATATCTGGTTTATAAATGTCCTACCTTAAAATTAGGACTATCAACCTAATAGACTCACAAAATAAACACTGAAGGGTACAACAATATTGATGTGATTTAAGAAACTATAAGCATTTTCTCTAAGTATTTAAGCAGCATTTCACCACCTCACTGGCAATGATTCTCCATTCTCTGCCTCCAAAATGAAATAATTTGTTGTTTGAATAAAGTTTAATCAATGTTAATACCTTTTCAGAGATTATAAAAATTTCCTCTAGGAAAACGTGAGTCATACCTCCACTTTGGTATCCTCAGAACTGTACAGAGGAGAGAGATGACTGGGAAACTATTGAATAACTAGCTAAGATGGCTGGACAGAGAAAGCTAAGTAATTCAGAAGACCAGACAGGCCAGCAAAGACTAGTACAGATGAGTTCAAGGTTTGTTAGAGTAGCTTTTAGCTTAACACTCTTCTAGGTAGCAAATAGATCATTTATTTTGTTTGACCACCTGTTTCCTTAATATTGTTTGGAAGTTCTATTCCATCCTCTCGCCATTGTTTCTTCTGCCATTCAACCCCTCCTCTGTCTGGCTTGTACTACTTACTGATTTGCAAATATTGCATATAATTTAGTTGAATATAATGTGTATATGTGGAGAGGAGAATAAGAATATAGAAATGTCTTAATCATTGTATATATAAATTGGGTTAGTATTTGAATAAATTTTTTGAAATTTATATATTCAGACTATTAATGAATTCAGATTCATAGCTGGAATAATGGACTACACCTACCAGTATGTAATTTTGAACTGCTTTTCAGTTCCTTTTGATTTCAGGTAATCTTGCAAAAACATAAATTTGTAGGTAAAGTAAGTCAATTAATGCATAATGAACAAATTTATTATGACCTTGTTATTATAGTGTATAGGCAAAACTCTCATTCCATGAAGCATATGTCTAATTCAACCTAGCTCTTTCAAATTCACAATACTGAATTTTTCTAAACAACATTTTTCACAAAGAGTTTTAATTTTTGCAAGAGTTAAATCAATCAAAATTTGCTAAACTTGGAAGAAAATGGTGTACAGTGCAAAAATAAAGGGATAATTAAGTATAATATTCTAGAATACTTAGAACTGTTTACTTCTTGCAGGCAATGATTTTTCCCAATAAAAGCTCAGGGTGAATTAATTGTTGTAAAATAAATACACAATCAAGCAAATAACATTTTATAATTCTGAATCAAGCATATAATGGAAACCATTTCAAAGATGCCTAATTCAAAGGAACTGGCAACTGGAAGTAGATTTGTGAATTAGCAAACGTGATGATCTGGCAGTCAACATCCTGGTTTTCAGTGTTTGAATCACGCTATAGAAAAAGCACACAGGAAATTAAATATATGCACCGTACAAAAAATTAAGCAGGTGGAGGAACAGGGAAGGGGAATGAGCAAGCAAGTCTAGGGGGACCAGACAAGCTGGGAAACTGGAGAAGGAAGAAGAGAGGGAAATGAAAAAATATTTGAGTTCTCTGAAAACGTATTTATCTTCTTTGTTCAACATCTCCTATTGATCACCATCAGTGTTGGCAACTAGCTTGAAGCTGTGATCCTGAATTGATATTTAATTAAAATCCAGTTCCATTTTAATAATATGGTAAACACATCACAATTCTGTATGTAAATAACATCAGTAGATGAAGGATAAAAGAAGAATCAAAACTAAGTGGCAGGAAGTTTACAAAGAAGGCAAGGAGCGAATCATGCAGAGAAAAACAATAAACTCTGCTTCCAATTGTTATTATGGCTTTTATTAAGATTCTGCTTTAGTACAAAAGTTATTTTCTTTCTGTCTTATTTGTCTTGCCAAGGAGGAAAATAAGCCCAAATAGCATTACAGTCCTCTTATACGTAATAAGAATGAAGTTTCCCTCAACAACCCACTCCCAGCTCTACATGGGCTGGGTTGTTTTCTTGGTCATCACCCTCAACTCCCTCTAAGTAAATTTTTCCAAATTCTTACCCCTAATTACATTAAAATACCAAGTAATGGGTGTTATATGTAAATTATCTAGGGAACCATTTAGTGTCTCAAATTCCACCAGTCAGCCTAGACAACTTCTTTGAAAATCACCGTAATTTCTAAGAATCCTGACAGATTCAACTTCATAGATATAGTACAGACTCCTAGGAGCCATTGTCATGCATATATGTTCATATCTATAAATTGCATGTATGTACATATATAAAATGAGAAAATAATTTTTTATAATTTGTAAACTTCTTTCTAAATTTGAAATAATTTTATATCTATAATGGTAAACATAAATCTGTGGGCATCAACCTGAAAGCAAGCTAAACTATGATTTCTTAGTGGCCTGAAATAGTTACATCTACAGCAAATCTTGGGGTTCTCTGAATAGGAAAGACTTACTAAAGACCACAGCTTTTCTTCACTCACAGTTATTGGGAAAAGTTCCTCATAAAATAGAATCATTGAAATTGCTACTTTATTTCCTTCCTCCCATTCATCTGTTGTTCCTCAGTTCCAGAGTAAGAAAATGGTAAGCAAATGGAAGTATCAAATGGATAGCCTCCATCCATTCAGATTTGAAAGGAGCCGATGGAAATGCCTTCCAATCAGGTCATAAAGGGGATGAAATGCAAGTTTCCTGGGAAAGCCCAGCCAAATCATCTATTCCCACATGCTCCACCTCACCTAAGCCTCCTATTAGACAAAAACTTCACAGAAGCTCCATGCGTTTGCAAAGAGGGGAAGGAAAGCATCTGTCCCTCCCCTTCTCAGACTCCCATCCCTTCCAAAAGCATAGGGTCTAGTGCACTTCTGTGCACCATTATTCTGTTCCAAAATAAGCAGATCTTAAAAACCCAAGACTGCTGTACCAGGGGAGTCTCACGGTGAAAGGAATCACCTCGATCATTTGCATACATCTCAGAGATGTGTGTAGCAAAGTGTCTGTGCAGGCGGTAGCAAGACGAGAGGCTTGTTTTGCTTACTTACTCTATTCTTGAACTAGCCAAAAAATTCAGAGAAAGAATAGTGAAGGGGCCAAAAGGGGTGATTTTTCCTTTCTCCAAGACTGGCAGAAGGAAAGCAAAGCCAGAGATCCAGCTCCTCAGCAGTTAGGCACACTCTAATTACTTGAATGGAAAGAGGGATGCCAATGCCAGAAACATAAAACAGACAGAATAAATTCAGACACTTAAGAAAAGGATGTGATTTGGCTAAATTATTATTCCTGCCTTACTACACTTCCAACTCACTTTAATTCAAGCAGCTCACATCTGGTGTTTTATATGAAGTCAGGAGGAAAACCTCACTGAACTGATGCAGAGCAGCTCTAGGCTGGGAACTAGGCCCATGTGCTCACAGAGGTAGTGAAAATCACAGAGCAGACTGGCCTGCCAGTCTCCAGTTTTCAGAGCCCAGGATTTGCACCTTGAGTACCTTCATTTCAGTCAGAAGAAACTTAGAAAGAAGAAATAAAGTGTTTCTAATAAGTAAAAATCACACTGGACCCATGATATTAAAGACTGATAACCTTATTTCCTTGCTTTGATCTCTAACAAATTATGATGCTATTTTTACATTCTTCAAATTCAAAAGTAAAGATATTCTAAAAGTTTTTACTTAGAAAAAGATTTAATTTTTAGTCCTAAAACTTGTAAGGCTGTAATTACAAAGTTAGAGTTGAGATAGTCTACATACTGCATACATCTGTAGGTCAAAACATAGCCACATGGAATCTTGACCCACTGTACTCTCTACTTACGTTGTGTTAAAATGAGCTCTGATCGCAACATGGGTCTCTACTAATGTTCAAAGTTGTCAGGCTAACAGAATAACTAAAAGAAAACACTGTTTCCAGTAACATTTTTCAAAAATCTGGGTGCATAATTCGTAAAACTGGATTGATGCATGGTATTCCCTCCAGAGCTAAAAGGAGAACTTCTGCCCTAGAAAATCCCATCTCTAATCTTACTCAGAAGGCTTGCTGCCAACATCTTGTATTTATCTATCCAAGTTTTATTCCCATTTATAAATGAATATTTCAAAGTGATTTATCAGAAGCTCCTTACTTCTGAGTCCAATCTGAGCTGATAAGATAGGCACCATAAATTTGTGAGTACTCCTGGGGTATTTCCCAGTTTATCCTGGCTTCTAGTTGAGATCCTTTTGTGAGTTAGCTCTCATTATTTTCTTCAATTCTCAGGGATCAATCAGAGCTTCAATTCTTATTGCCTATATTCCCTTTAGAGGAGTTCTGAGTTATGTCAGATTACTTTCTGTTTTTCCAAATTAAAACACACACACACACACACACACACACACACACACACACAGGGGGAGAGAGAGAGGGAGAGAATTTTTACTTTCCTCAGAATGTCAGTATTGTATGTTCATCTGGTCAGTCAGGGACACACTGCATACTCCGCATGATAATGGTCTTGTATAAAAAGAGTCAGCTGCTCCCACTTTCTCCCAGAGTCTGAACTGTATGTAGAGCCATTGCCAAAAACGCACGGCGAATCCTGTGAACAGGGGACTAGTCAAGGCTTTGGCTGGGAGAGGAGAAAACGTGGTTCAAACTTCAAGCATGGACAGGCGGGGTGAAGAAATAATTGGACTCCTTGAGATGTGTTTATTGAATGTGCAAGAGGCAGGGAGTATAACAGTAATTGCAGGGCCTGGTGAGGGGTAATAAAGGGAGAAAGTAAAGTATACCAAAGAACGCATAATGCATTGCATTGGTCAATTAATTCACACAGGTAAGTGCACAAAGGAAAGGTACCATGGTATTTATAAGAAGCAAGCTACTAGTTAGACATACCTCTTTAAAGATGTCGCTGATGGCTGGACAATCTTTAAAAACCAAAATACCTACATGCATGACTCCTATTAATCATCAATTCAGTCTTGCAAGCTGCAACTTTACTTCTTACCTTTGTTTTCCACCTAAAGCTTTGGAGTTTTTAGGAGTTTTCAATTCTTGGAATCTGAATTTTATAAAAATTTAATGGCATCACAAAAGTATATTCACTTTAGCGATTGTCTGCCATCCTATTTATTAATGATGAAAAAGCATCCAGATATTACAGAAAATGTGACTATGACTCTAACTGAATTAAACCAGCTTTATTCAATAATACGAAACATACCCTGTGGCTACAAATGTGTTCATCTTTCTTTACATCTCCATTAATTTGGACCTGAACTTTGGCCCTTTGAAAATGTCAGTCCTACATAGGTTGCAGAGGTAGTCAAATGTCTTATATTTATTCATATGAATCCAGTCATGAATTGCTTTGAATTCACATCCAAGGGCATTATGTACTGGCACATTTTGAAAAGACAGAGATGAGATGGAGCTGGAGATAGAAATTGGAAATGGATGTTATTATAGATAAATGAAATATAAATCTTGTATTATTTCACACATCTGCACAGCAAAGGACTTTTTAAAGAGATTATGAATATCTCATTAAGGAAACATTTTTGATACTTTCTTAAACAAAATGTTCCTAAAACCACTTTTAATTACCTTATAATCTCTGCAGCATATATTGTAGATTCTACTCTAGACTTGATATTTGATTGGAGTTACCTTTAGAAAATAGAATTGCCAAAAGGTGATCGTCAAGCCTTAAAATCAAGTGTAAATCCTTAGAGCTTGAAAGAGCAGACACAGATTTTCATTCTACTAATGGATATAAAAACTACAGAATACCATACACAGCTTTGCTCAAGTGTCAATTGCATAGAACAGAAACAGGAGGTCAGGGTTGGGGGACATGTGCATAACCTTTGAAGAAAAGAAGAGAGCAAAATATCAAGTCAGAAGGAAAACAGGATTGTAAGAAAGTTGAATTGATGTGATAGAAAGTTTAGAAATGAAACTAAAATGTACAAGAAGGCAGATCATTTTTCCTGCAATTTTTAACATTTCCTTGTTCTGCCACCGTCTCTAACATTATAAAAACTACGTTACTGTATTTAAGCTTTTCAAGTACACAGAAGCTTGAGAGTTCATTGTTTAATAATGAAAACAAAAGTTAAGCAAAACTTGACCAAACACTGTAAAGAGATTTCACTCAATTTAAAATAGTACCTAATTCATCCCTGCTGATATTTCATTCATGTTGGCAAGGTTAATTTGTGTCTCATATTATTACACTCTTTACTCACTATTTTTGCAAAGAAATAAAAATAAATGCAATCTCACCTTTGAAGAGTGATAATTATGTTTCTGTTGCTTATATGAAAGATCTTAGTAACTTTCTCCTGCTTAAGGCTTTTTGAGTTATGGGTCTTTCACCTTCATGACAGAAACATAATAACCATACTTCACAGGTGAGGCATTCTGTGATTGTGAATGGGAAGATAAGAGTTCCAGTTTCTCTTGGCAAAATATCCTCCACTGGAGGTTGGAAGGATCAGCTGAATCATTCAAAGTGCTGATTCCTCAGGGAGGTGTTCTTTTCCTCAGATAACAGTTTTGAGATTGAGAAACCCAAGATTAGAAACCCAAGCATAGAAAATGTAAACACATATACATAAACAAATGTGTATATATACACATGGTTAATACATAAGCATATATAATCTATTAATTTATATAATACAAATATATATATGACATATATATATATGAAAATAAGCTTCAATGATGGTGCCATTATATATGGTCTCACAGCAGGCCATATACTGTCAACATAATACCTTTTTGTCCATGACAGTCCACCAAATAATTGAAGATAGCTATGTGAATATGCTTATAACCTTAAGCATAATTTCATAATTATTTCACAATTGGGAGACAAAATAGAGTTTCTGTAAGATTAAATGATATTATTCACCTATTATAATCAACAAACTGACACATAATGAAAAACATTTAATTGCTATATTGTATCATTTCTTAGGATGGAATGACTTTGTTCTGGCCCACAAATTTCATGGAAGAAACAGGCTTTTAGTTACATTTAAAAAGTGAT
The DNA here is from genome assembly GCF_001604975.1 of Cebus imitator. Lineage (NCBI taxonomy): Eukaryota > Metazoa > Chordata > Mammalia > Primates > Cebidae > Cebus > Cebus imitator. The sequence goes on along the minus strand of NW_016107768.1, from coordinate 1,305,469 downwards.
AACCCACTTGTTAGGTCCAACCTGTAAATTGTGTGGCACCAAACAAATTTTTAAAATTATTATATAGAAGAAGCTTAAAGGGTCAGTTTTATATACTACACCATAATAAATCTGGAAGGAACCTCATTCTGAATTTTGGGTAAATGTCCTTTTAAAAAACAAGGTTATTCCTTATGAAATAGTCCATGTGCTTCTCCTTCCTTTTTATTTACCAGCTTCCCTTGTATTTAGGATGGGGCTACGTAATTATTTCTATCCAATTGTTAATAAGCACATACGTATGTTATTGCTGGTACAAGAGATTTAAGAGTGGTTGAGTTCTTCAAACACTCTTTCCCAGCCATAAGATGGGGCATCTTATATGAAAATAACAGGGTTTTTGGATGGAACTAGTCCAGATTTCTCAAATAGGGTCAGAGACTTCCATACTGCTATTTCAATAACTGGGAGAACAGGTAGATGTAAAAGCAATTTAAAAAAATTATAAAGACTACTTTGGAAAAAAAACCACTGTCTTGACCAAATAACTTATTCTAACCAACTGACATAACAATTCTACCCAGTAACAGCAAAAAAAAAAAAAAAAACCTACATTCCTTTAATATATCTGGAATATTTAGCAAGCTAGACAACCTTCTGTACCATAAAAGAAGTGTAAATAATTTGAAGTGTGCAAACCACACAATCTTTAAGTTAGAAGTTAATAACAAAATAATAAATAGCCAATCCCTATTTATAAACTAAATAATATAATTCTAAATAACCAATGGGTAAAAATAAGATTTAAAAACTGAATAAAAATTTAAAATACTTTGAACTGATTCAAAATAAAAATACAACATATTAAAAGTTGTGGAATGCAGCCAAAGTAATATTAAAATGGTAATTGTAACATTTATTTACTAGCATTAAATAACTGTATTACAGCAGAAGAAAGTTTTGAAAACTGATGACTTTTGCTTTCACCTTAAAAATCTTAAAAGATATGTAGAAGTTTAAAGCATGAAAAAAAGAAAATAATAAAGACAAGATCAGAAATCAATGAAATAGAAAACAGAAAAACAATTAAAACAATAAAATCTGGTTATTTGGGGAAGCCTAAGACTGATAAACAACTGAGCATACCAATAAGAAATGAAATATAGAGACATAAATTACCCATGTGAAAAAATGGCAGAGGTGGTGACACTATATCTTCTAAAGATATTTAAAGGAAAATAATGAAATATCAACAAATATCTACCAATTGGAAAAAATAAAAACTTTTTTGCAAACACTTGACCACTTCCTTCTGTGTATTGTGACAATCAATATAAAATACAAAAGTGATTTGACTCACAAATTATCAAAGCTCATTCAAGAAGAAATAGATAACCTATACAGCCCTTTATTTATTTTTTTTAATAAACTGAATTTGTATTTAAAAACATTTCCCCACAGAACACTTTAGGTCCATAGGGCCTCACTAGTGAATTCTAGAAAATATTTTAAGAAAAATATCATATGAATTTTACAAAAACTATTCTAGAAAAATAAAGGAAGAGAGAATACTTCCCAATTAATTCTATAGGGCCAGCATTTTGTGGTATCAAAATTGGACAAAGACATTGTCTTAATTCATATTATGTTGCTATAAAATAATAGCTAAGACTGGGTAATTTATAAAGATAAGAAGGTTATTTAGATAATCAATATATAGGTTAGGAAATTCAAGAAGCATGGTGTTGGTATTGGCTAAGATTCTGATAAGGGTCATTTGCTCTTTCAAAATATGGCAGAGAAGGTCAAAGTGGAAGTAGATATTTGCAAAGAGATTGTGAGGTAAGAAAAGGAAGCAAGAAAGAGAAATCAAGCAAGGCATTCAGACTCTAACAATCTACTCTCTTGGGAACTAATTAATTCCCTTGAGAGAAAAAACTCACTACCACCTCCCCCATCCCCCACCCCCACCTTGGGCATCTGTCCCATGACCCAAATATTTCCCACTGAGCCTCCCTTCCCAACACTGCCACATGGAGGATCACATTTTAACATGAGTTTTGGTGGGGATAAACTATATCCAAACCATAGAAGACACTAAAAGAAACCTATGGGCCTTAACTCTTATGAACATAGGTGTAAAAACTATTTGAAAATTTTTAAAAATCTAATCTAATCTAAGAATATATAGAAAAGACAATGCATCACAACCAAGTGGATTTTATCCCAGGAATGGAAGATAAGCTTAATGTCTTAAAATTAGTCAATGTAATTGAATATATTAATAAACTAAAAATCAAAAAATTATATGATAAACTAAAAATCAAAAAAGTATATGATTATCTCAATAAATGCAAACAATAATAATTTGACAAAATCCAAAATGCATTTCTTATAGCAAACTAGATGGGAATAGTAGGAATCACCAAAAACCTATAACAGCATATTTAATGATGAAAGCATGAATAATTTTTCTCTAAGTACCTTAATAAGACAAGAATGTTCACTCTTACCACATGTATTCAGTGTTTTACCACAGGTTCTAGCCAGCACAATGGGTCAATCAAAAAGAAGTTTTAAAAACATCCTTAATAGAAAGGAAGATATAAGGTGTTTTTGTTTTTTGAGTTGGAGTTTGGCTTTTGTTGTCCTGGCTGAAATACAATGGAGCAATCTCAACTCACTGCAACCTGCGCCTCCCAGGTTCAAATGACTCTCCTGTCTCAGCCTCCCAAGTAGCCGGGATTACAGGCATGCACTACCTTGCCCAGCTAATTTTTGTATTTTTAACAGAGATGGGGTTTTATCATGTTGATCAGGCTGGTCTTGAACAACTGACCTCAGGTGATTCTCCTGCCTTGGCCTCTTAAAGTGCTGGGATTACATGTGTGACCCATCACACCTGGCCAACTTTTTTTTTTTTTTTTTACTTTTAGAGAACATGATATGCTATGGAAAAAAATTATATGGACTTTATTTTAAAAGTACTAGAGCTATTAAGTTGAACAAGATTACAAGATACAAGATCAATAAACAACAGTCATTTGCATTCCTATATTCTAGCAACAAACAATCAGAAATTGCAGTTACAAAACACATAATTTATGATGCATCAAGGAGTATTCAATTTATAGGGATAACTCTGTCAAAGATTTAGAAGACTTGTACACTGAAAACTACAAGATATCCGTTAGAGGAATTAACACCTATATAAACAGAAAGATAAACCATGTTTATGAATCAGAAGACTTGTTATAGTCAAGAGATTTTTTTTTCCCAGTTGGTCTATAGATTCAACACAAGCTCAGTCAAAACTGAGCACCTTTTTGTTTGTAGGAATTGAAAATGATTCCAAAATTCACATGCAATAATAAGGAGCCTTAAATATACAAAGTATTTTTGAAAAAGAATCATAAAATTCTGTGAAAGAAGACAAATTTTCAAAAGCAATCAATCAAGGAAAGATAGCCTTTTCAACAAATGGTGCTGGAACAATTGGATAGCTATACACCAAAAAGAAGAAGAGACAGAAGAGGAGAGGGGGAGAGGAAGAAAGAACTTGGAGCCGCACACAAATACTAACTCTCAAAATGGATCATATACCTAATTATAAAACCTAAAGCTATAAAACTTATTATAAAAAATAAATGGAAAATATTTAAGATTTTTCGTTAAGGCTTTCTTTGCAACACCAAAATCACAATTCGTAAAATTAAAAAAACAATAAAATTATTACCATTTTATTTCACTAAAATAAAGGCACTGTTCAGAGAGAGAAAATGTAAATCCCAGTCTGGGAGAAAATATTTGCACACCACCTATCTAATGAAACACCAATATTCTCAAAATCAGTAAGGTAAAATAATAATCAAATAAAAACAAGAGCAAAAAATCTGAAGAGATTCTTCTTGAAGACAGTATAGAATGCAAAGAAGTACCCGGAAAGATTTCTAACATCAGTATACTAAAAGTCATATTGGAACCTGAAATGAACAAATCAGTAGTATTAATACTATATTTAAAATTTAATATTTTGTTTATTGTATTTTGAGGTAATTTCATTTTAAAGTATTGTACTAGAATATAATTTATCATGATTACTGAATTTTTCGGCATCCCTTTAAATTTTGTGTCCAAAATTTAAAGGGATGTCTCACTCACCTCATCTTAGCATTGTCTCTGCTTAGTATTAGTCGTTATTAAATAAAAGGAAATTAAAACTCACAAATATATCTACACACCTATTAGAGTGTCTAACATTTTTTAAAAGATTAGTATTTTCTAAAGTTAGTAAGGTCAAAAAGTGACTGGCAATCTCACACATTGGAGATGGGAGTGTGAAGTAGTGTAAGCCCAATTTTTGAAAAGCAGTTTGTCAGTTTTTTAAAGAGTTAAACATACTGCTACCATATGACCAAATTGTTCCACTCCTATATTTACCCCAGATAAATGAAAGCGTATTTTCATAGAAAGCCTATATATGAATGTTAATAACTTAATTGGCAATGGCCAAAAACTGCAAACGACCAAAATGTTCAACACATAAATAAACTATAGTGTATCCCTCAATGGAATACTACTCAGCGACACATAGGAATAAACCACTAATATGTGCAAAAACAGATAAGTCTCATAAATATTATGCCATTTGAAAAAAAAAGAACAAAATAGCTACTATATGAATCTATTTACATAAAATTCAAGAAAATATCAACTGTAGTGAAAGAAAGTGAATCAGTTTGCTTTGGTGCGTGGAGGAGTTGCAGGGAGAAGTAGGAGGTAGAGGACAAAGGGGCACAAAGAAACTTTTAGTGGGAATAATATGAACCTTGTCTTCATGGTGATGATGGCTTTTCAAGTCAGCACATCTGCCAAAATTTACGGAATTGAACACTTAAAATTTGTACAATTTACTGGAGGTCAATTACACCTTAATAAAGCTGTTTAAGAAACATATGGGTGTACAAGAAAGAAGTAGGCCAGGTGCGGTGGCTCACGCCTGTAATCCCAGCACTTTGGGAGGCCGAGGCACGTGGATCACGAGGTCAAGAGATCGAGACCATCCTGGCCAACATGGTGAGACCCCGTCTCTACTAAAAATACAAAAATTAGCTGGGTGTGGTGGTGCATGACTGTAGTCCCAGCTACTAAGGAGGCTGAGGCAGGAGAATTGCTTAAACCCGGAAGGCGGAGGTTGCAGTGAGCCGAGATGCACTCCAGCCTGGTGCCTGGCCACACAGGGAGACTCTGTCTCAAAAAAGGAAAAAGAAGTCATGTCTTACTCTATTCCTTGTTAAATGTCAAGGGAAATGTGTGGAAGTAATCAGTGCTGGACTCAAGAAGATAATACAAGTGGTAAAAAAAAAAGAAATACAAGTGAAGTTGAGGGTACAGAAGAGGCAGCTGCTAATTTTCATTATAAGGCTTTTATTTATTTATTATATATATTATATATATATATATATACACACACAACAAGTGTGTGTGTGTGTGTGTGTGTGTATATATATATATATATATATAATTGCACCTCAGGTTCTGGGGTACATGTGCAGAACATGTAGGATTGTTGTATAGGTACATACATGGCAATGTGGTTTGCTGCCTCCATCCCCCCCGTCACTTATATCTGGGCATATTTTTACTTCAAAATTATATAGTGTATTGGTTTGATATAATTTAACTTTAAAAAAAAAAAAAGGAAAAGTTGGTTTTCCTGTAAATTCTGAAACTTCTTGAAAATTCTGAAATTTCCTGACAAGAAATGTTGATGCCAGGTAAAGTTAAAACTCACATAATTTTGGTGATGCCCACAATAATACTAAAAAATACAATATAGCCATGTGTAAAAGAAGTTAAACTTTGTTATTTTATGCTAAGATCAACTAATTATTGGCCCTGTTATTTATCTAGAATTATCTAGATGTTAAACAAATGTTATCCATTTTCCACTAAAATAACAGCTCTAGAAATACTAGGAAACCACCAGTATCCCCCAAAGTACTTTCAATGTTGGTTAAAAAACCATAATTTTATGCCCCCAGGAGGTTCCCAAATATGAAAAAAACACTTTATCAACTTTCTTTGTTTGATCATACAGTATTCTTGTATTAAGAAGGAAGTATGCTCGCTGTATGGGTAAAGACAGCATTTTATCAAAAGTGAATAAACTTCATGCACAACAGTTGCTAGTAGTGACCTCTTAAATAACCTGGCTGTCAGCATCATACATCAGAGCACTGTGTAATCATGGGCTACTCATAATTTCTCTGAGCCTTACTTCCTCAAATATTAAATGGAGAAGTTGGACTAGTTCTCTAAAGCTCTCCTGGCCTTAGGTGTATTTAGTTCTATGATATGATGACTAAAGGCTGTATTTTATTAAATCTAAAATGCCATTGATTTATATGATGTATAATTATTTACCTACCACAAAGAATTTTTAAAAATTGCCAAGTAAACTACATTTTGCTGTCCTTTGAGATTGTTGTTTTAAATGTATTGAAAGAGCATTTAAAAACATATTAGGTTTGGCTTTCCTCGCACCATATAGTGTTCTTGTTTATACATTTGAAAGGGAAGTGTAAACTAAATAAATTGTTAAAGGTACTTGCAAAACTTCTTGGTATTCAAAAACTGATTCTTCCAAACTACATTGTTTTATTCAGCCAAGAACATGGATGCAGAACTTCTTAAAAGAGCATTCTGCTTTTTTCAGGTTTTATCTCCAAGCTACTTGTACCCATTCTTCAGCATTTCATATTGGTGCATTCTTAGAAGGGTTTCAGACTAGCAACCTTATGTTTCTTTTTCAAACCGTCCTTAAATAATGTGCTGATTAATATGTCAAGGGGTGACACCTTTTCAGTTATGGCAATATGTTCAAATGTGTATAGGCAATGATGACCATGGCAAAACTATCACCAGGCACCATTAGCTGGAAGATGTTCTTGATTTCAGAGGAGTTAAAATATGGGGGAAAACACATTCATCTTAGAACTGATGAAATATGACAATAGCAATGAAGAATCAGTGAAGTATATAAATTACTAACCTACAGCTTTATGGCAGCTGTGCTAATTAAATTATCAAAGGCTCAGGACATATGCCCATGGACAGTTTCCCTTCCTCCCCTCCCCTCCCCTTCTCTCTCTCTCTCTCTCTCTCTCTCTCTCACACACACACACACACACACACACAGAGATGTGCATGCCTTAAATAGATCAAGAATTAGGATATGTGCAAGAAATATTCTTAATATAGGAAAACACCTTCCTCAATTTAGATAGTTTGTTTCATCAGAGTATTAATGATTTTAATTAAGCATTAAATCATTCAATGTGCTCTGTACAAGGAAAAATTTGAAAGCACAATCAAAATATACATCATCATCTTAACTATGTAATAATTTCTGGTGTGCATGCCTCTTATATATACTAAAGTATGAACATTTAAATGCACAATTTCCATTTCTCCCAACACACTGATATCATACATTCTCACGAATGAGCTACCTCTAATGGAAACATTTTCTGTTGATTTTTCCTTCCCAGTGGTCTCTGTGTTTTGCCTGGACAACTGGATTTCATCATATCTCATTGCTTGAATGAATGTTAGTTCCTCTCAGGAGGCAATAAGGACTGTTTCCACTAAGAATTAGAAAAGCAAAGCATTACAGGGTCATTAGCAGTATTATTGGGGGGCAGGCTGTAAATAGGAAATAAATATACATGGGTCTTCATCACTTTTACTGAAAATGAATAGGCAGAAAAAAATACCCAGTTGATCGGTAACAAAATATGTATTTACTTTTGCTTGCTCAAGCTTGGGAATGAGTGCAGAAGCAAGCTAGCTCTGGGACCAATTTCTCTCTGCCCTTGCTGCCCTGCAAATGACATTCTTACCAGACCATTAAGAAAACTGTTATAACTTCTAGTGAGACCACCTGCTAGGTCTCAGTGCTGGGACGATTACATCTATCGGAAATAATGACCCATAACTAGAATAAAACACATTAATAACATCACATTTACCCAGGATAATGCATTTCACCATTTTATATCGCAGAGACCAAGTTAATCAGTAAAAGCATTACCAAAAAATGAAGCAACTAACAGGCACAGAGTAGATAATGAATATAAAAGCAAAATGTTCAGGCTATTTTTTTCCTTTAGAACGGAGAAGATGTATAATGGGCAGTAATGGATAGAGCATTAGGTTGGGAATGGCTAATCCTGCCTTCTGTCTGTGGCTTTATATGTTAAGGAAGAGCTGGAAGTGCCTTCCTCCGGACATGAGAGAAAACATGAGGTTGTGCAGTACAATGGAAAGAGCCCTGGATTAGAAGTTGGGAAACCAAGGTCTTACTCCAGCTGTGTTGTTAATGAGCTGTGTGACCCTAAGCAATTCACTTCACTCTTCTGAGTCTAAATTTCTTATCTGCAAAATGAGCAGCTTAGATGAGATGATCCCTGAAATCCCCTCCAATTCTCATATGTTGTGATTCAAAGCAGAATGTCAACCTGACATGGGAATGCTGTGAGATGTAATAAAAATGCGTATAAAACCTCGAAGCTTCATGATCCTCAGAGCTGCAGCCAAAAAGAATAAGATTGCAATGGCATTTAGGACGCTACTTCAACACCGGCCCCAGGCCCTGGTAAAACATGGGGACTTTCAAGAAATAACACCTGAACCACAGGAGCGTGAGCCTATGGCTCTTCTACAACTCACTTTCTTAGGCAAGAGCTTGGGTTGATTGTAGTTTATTCTGGAAATTTTCATATGTAGAATTAGAGGAGAAAACTAGCCAGAAATAAAGCTGAGAGTATACAACCTAAATAAACCTCAATTATTACAATATATAACACACAAAATTTAACCTAACAATTCCATATTTTTAAGTTTAAGGAAACACGAGAACAGGAAATTATTTAAGGATCTTGAGGCCCTTAATCTTTCATACTTTTCTGTTTTGTTTCTATGACTAAGAACGGTTGTCTTAGAAAAATACATTTCCTAGCTCACTGCGACAGCATTTCCCCTGAGACATAAAGTAATCACAAATAATCATGAGGAAATGCCTATGATGAAACCCAATGATCGAAAGATTCCAAGACCAATGCCTAGTGTCTTATCTTCTTCATCCTGGTTTGTAGAGACTCAATTCTTAGGACTACTGTCAATATTTTGGAGGAAAAAGTCACAGTGACCTTTACATTTTAATCAAGATGCAAAGTGTTGAGTTAATTTTAGGGAAAGTGTAGAAGTGGGTACAGTCCATGCTGGCATTTTACATGCAGAGAGCTGCACGGACACCTGCACACCAAACCCTCTGGGACATTAACAACTCTAATCTTGCTACATAATGCTCTTTCATTTTAGCCTCACATTATTACTTGAATCGAATTTTAAATTAGTCCACTCTAAGAACAAATTACCAAAAGTTTAATTTTCCTGTTTCAACAAATCCCACTACAAGCACCAGCCACCTGAAGCCAAGTGAATTGTACAGTTCTGTCCAAATGCTAGTATATTAAAATATTAAAATCAACTAATTCTCCCTCAGAATAAATGTGCAACCCATTTATACTAACAATCTTTGATCAAACCATATTTTGGCCAAACATAATCAGAAATGGTTCTTAAGTCAAGCTCTCTTTGTTACCCCAAAATAAAATACAGAATAGAAAAGCTGATAGCTTCTTGTAATGAAGGCAAAATGACTGAAAAAAGATGTAAAAATTAATGATATCAGGCTGACATTATTTAAATAGACAATGGCTGTATCAATAAAAAGAAGCCCTAACAAATGTGTTTCATGACAGAAATATATTAACCACTTTTCATCATCTGGAACCTTCATAAATCAATAAGAGATAATATTTACTCTCTCCTGCTGGGGTGGCTTTTTGTATTTCTAATAGAATTCATTTAATTCAGGTTTCCATGGTTACGACAGAGTTTTAGAATGAGTTTGTTTCATCATAATTGCTGCATGTTCGTATATAAACAGCTGAACTCTACCTTCAACCAGCAGCATTCATTTGTGAATAAAGAAAATCTCTTATCATAAAGTAATTGAACTAGAATTCAAAATACACCATTAAGCCCTCACCCTCCTCAGAGAGCTGGCAAATATTTCTCAAACTTCTTTTTAGCATAGTTATCTCTGAAAGGCACATCAATAGTATAAGTTAGAGGAAGATTAAAAATGTTTAAAGTGGTATGGATATTTCCAGAATTTAAAATAATTTATTTTTGGCCTGTACCATAAGGCATAAAGAAAATTTTGTTTTTTCTAATTGCAACCTTTGATCTGTCTTTTTACCAGATATTTGTCAGTTCATGCAAATATTACATTTGAAATGTGTTCTTTCTCAGCCAATTCATTGCCAATTGGTTCAATATAACTTTATCCATTTAAAAAGCACAACAGCCAGAGAAATTACTGTTAAGCCTGATATCTTTTTCACATGAATTTCAAAAGCCACAGGTAAAGTAAAGGAAAAGAAAAACTTGTTTCTTCTTGTTTAAGGTAGCAAAGAGCCAGAAAACATAAAATCAAAACGGAATTATTGGATCCCACCCACCTGGGTAACAGGGTATTTAGAAATGACAAGGAGTAGTATTTGTGCCCTGAGAAAAGCTGCGACAAAAACTTTATGGACAAACAAACATTTGCCGGTATCAAGTCAAATAACAGCTAAGTTAAAGATAAACACTTTAACTTTTAAAAAACCAATACTTCCAATTATCACTAAGTTTTTTCAGATGTATTTATCCACTTGTAAAATTCTACAGCACTGCATGAGAAATCCAAAAGAACAAGTCAGGAGAATACGGAAGGAAAAGCAACTTTAACCAAAATTGTCTTTTCCCAAATGGCAGCTTTAAATGAATAGTCTTAGCCATGTTACTTTGAGAGATATACAAGTTTTAAATAACTGCAGATACCTCAATTATTCTAGAAATGAAAATAGAACTACTGTCACTTATTTGCCTTATCCTTTTTCTATTAGAAAAAGTTATTCTTTTTCTAACTAAACTATAATAGAACTATATTCACACTGCTATTCAATATATTCTACTTGAAACTATTTTCTTTATTTTATATTTGTAGAATGTATCAATTTGAGGGGAACCATTTTCCTATATATTTGTTAGATTTGAATTGTGACAATTTGCATGAAATTCTATTAAAATGCGTGGTTTTGAGCATGAAGAAAACAATATGCTAGTAATTCAAGTGATACAGCAGTAAATAAGACAGTTCTTGCCCAAAGGAACAGGTACTAGAAGAACTTAGAAAAAGAAATGGGGAGCTATGTTGTAATAGGTAATACTATATATAGTCATGAGTCTCTTAACGACAGAGATACATTCTGAAAAATGCATCTTTAGGTGATTTTGTCCTTGTATGAACATCATAGAAGGCACTTATACACACCTGGATTATATAGCCTACTACACAGCTAGCCTGTATGGTACAGACTATTGCTCTTAAGCTACAAACCTTTACAGCATGTTACTGTACTAAATACTGTAGGCAACTGTAACACAATGGTAAGTATTTGTGTATCTAAATATAGAAAGGACACTGTGAAAATACGGTATTATAGTCTTATAGGACTACTGTTGCATATGGAATCAGTCGTTGACCAAATTGTCATTATGCAGTACATGACTGGTTCCATAACATGGGCTGGTTTTGGTGTGGTAAAGGAAAATGGAGCAGAGTGCATTGTGATATTCAACACAGCAAAGAGATATGCCCTTTAAAGAATTAGAAAAGGCTTCAAGAAAGAGGTAGTGTTTGAATTGAGTATTCTGTTAAAAATAAAGTCAACAGACTAAGATTATTGAGAGATATTCTGAGAGAAGAGAAAATATTAACAAAAATAAAATTGATGATCCGAACAGGATATGTGAAAGATTGTTCCAGAACCTGGAACAAGCAAAGCAGGTGTATTAGTCTATTTTCACACTGCTAATAAAGACATACTCAGAGACTGGGTAATTTAAAAAGGAAGGAGGTTTAATTGACTCAGAGTTCAGCATAGCTTTGGTGGCCTTGGGAAACTCACAATCATGGCAGAAGGGGAAACAAACACATCCTTCTTCACATGGCGGTAGCAAGGAGAAGTGCTAAGCAAAAGGGGGAACAACCCTTATAAAACCATCACACTGCATGAGAACTCACTATCATGAGAATAGCATGGGGGTAACCACCCTCATGATTCAATTACTTCCCACTGGGTTCCTCCCATGACATGTGGGGATTATGAGAACTAAAATTCTAGCTGAGATTTTGGGTGGGGACAAAGCCAAACCATATCTCAAGTTATCAGAAATACATGTTGATTTTAAAAGGCCATGTGACAGTTGTGAAAATTTTAATTCCGTTTTATCAACTCAGGGTAAAGCATATTTCCTCCACGCAGTAGGGGCCTTGGGAGAGGAAGAGGAATGTTTGAGTGATGCCAGGAAGCCACTGCAGGGGTAAATAGGTGGCTTTGAAAGTAGCCTGTTTCTGTGTGAATACTTGTTCTAGGTGAGGATAGAAAGTTCCTTAACCTCTTTGTGCCAGGTTTCTGATATAAAGGAGGATTTTTAATGGTATTTATAATTAATATTCCTAAATTGTCATAAGTATTAAAAGAAAATATGTACAAAACACTTAGACTAACATTCCACAAATGATAAGCACTCAGGGTATATCAGCTCTTATTGTGTAGAACAGAGTTGAAAATATTTCAATTCAGATAGATATTGTTTTGAAAACTATCTTTTCTTTCCTAGAAGTAATGTCATTCTCCTCTGGAATATCTAAGAATTTCAGTAACGGTGGAAAATATAGTAAACTAAGCTGGTCAATTAAAGATAACATCCAATTTAAAAGTCTTCTTCATTTCTTTTTTCTTGTTGTAGTGGTTCTAGAATCTGACTATACTTTTAATCATATAAAGAATCCTCAAAGGTAGGAATGCCAGGATTCCAACTTCAGAGATTCTAAATTAATTGGCCTTGGCTTTAGGAAATCTTAAAAGCTTCTCAGGTGAATCCAATGGGCAGCCAAACTGATAACCTCTGATCTAAATCATCTAACAATTTGAAATTTAAAATCTACGTTAAGAGCCGGTTCACCCCTTCTCACAAGTGTTTTCCCTTCATGTCTTTACCCATCACGTTGATACTGGAGAAACTGTGAGACCTCATAATAATGTATCTTTGATTTGTGCCTTGACTATTCTCTCCTATCATGAGTTTGGTCCACTTTTATTGTAAGAAGCTTGCACTGATGCCTACTAATACATAAATCTAGTATGAATCCTGCCTGCCCTACTCTGATATCAGCCCACATAGCACTTCATCCTTACCTTAGTAGGCACTTTTCTCGACCTGCTGCTGAGGCCCACAGTCTCACACATGTGCCACTTAGGCTCTCTGCTGGGTGCTGGTCCTCTTGAAATCTCCCTAAATCCGCTTCTTTAACCTCAAATGCACATGAGAACTCCTAAGCATCTTGCAAACACTGTGTAATCCTTGGTGGTTTGTGGTCCTTTTACAGGTATGTCTATCTGGACATCCCTTTCCCTCTGCTCTCGCTTTTCTACTCCTCTTGGGCAACATTGGAAGCCAAAGAGAGAATGATCTGGGATTTCACCAGATTTATATTATCTTGTGGCTGAGACCTAGGGGTGTAGATTGTAGTTACACACAAGGGACTCAGGAGTCACCTTACTCTAGTCTGTCGTTTTCTGGTGCACCTCTTCCTTCCCTACCCCTCATCGTGTTTCTATGATCCTCTTTGCCCCACTCTTCTCATTTCTATTATTAGTATCTTGGTATTGGTCATATCCTCTACATATTTCTAGACTATAGCTTAAGGAAAACTCTGTGATCCAAGTCTCCTTGGGTTGCCTCTGGAAATGAAAAGGGAAAATTTTGGGAATTCAGAAAAATCTTTTTCTGTTAGTGAATCCTGGCATATTTTCTCACCGCAGACAGAAAACCCTTCATTTGTAGTCCAAACTTGAATAGTAAACAAGTACTTTTTTGTATTCCAGCCCTAACATTTCTTCCTAGATTCTTCCTGAGGCAATGGGTGTATCCGGTTGAATCAGGGAACAGACCGACACAAGTATAAATAAGAAAAGTACATTAATATATTTCAGACTATATTAGTCCCATGATATCTGTAATTGCAAATAATTCCAGCATGAATCTTCCACTTATCTTGAAGTACTTACCTTCCAGCTCAGTAGACAGAATATGCTTTTTCCTGCCTCATGCCTTCATACCAGTAATTTTTTCCTTCTATCTCTCTCAGTTCAAATCTCTGTGTGTTAATGCTTACATTACTCTCTAGATGCTTTGTGTATGTGTCACAACATGCCAATATATTCTAAGCATTTAAGAGTAGGAATCCTGTCTTGACTATCTGTTTTAGTCAGGTTAAGCAACCATAACAAAAAATACCATATACTAAGTGACGTAAAGGAAAATTCACTTCCTCACAGTTCTGGGGCTGGAATTTCATAATCAAGGTCCATGTAGTTTGGTTTCTGGTGAGGGCTGTCTCTTCATGTTGCATATGGCCGCCTTCTCACTGTATCCCCACATGACCTCCGTAATGTAAGAGAGAGGGCAAGCTCTCTGGTGTCTCTTCTTATAAAAGCGCTAATCCCATCCTGAAGGCTCACACTCATGACCTCTAAAGAATTCCATCTCTGGGTGTCACCATATGAATTCTGGGGGAACATAAACATTTAGTCTATAACACTCCATGCTTAGCCCTGAAAAAAATCTGCATCCTTCTGGTATGCAAAATACAGCATCATTTGGGGCTATCTTAACAACCCAAAAGTCTTAATTCATTCTGGCATCAACTCTAAAATCTAAAGTCCTAAGTCTCATCTAAATATTATCTTAATATGCAGATATGTGTAAATATCAATGTAAAGATTTATCCTGAAGCAATATTTCTCTCCAGCTGTGAATTGGTGAAACCAGACACGTAATATTCTTCCAAAATAAAATGGTTGAGACAGGCATAGTATAAACATTCCCATTCATAAATAAATAAATAGGAAAGCAAAACGGTAATTCTAAGCAAAAAGAACAAAGCTGGAGGCATCACTCTACGTGACTTCAAACTATACTAAAAGGCTACAGTAATCAAAAGAGCATAGTACTGATAACAAAACAGAAATACAGACCAATGGAACAGAACAGAGGCCTTGGAGGTAACATCACACATCTACAACCATCTGATCTTTGACAAACCTGACAAAAACAAGCAGTGGGGAAAAGATTCCCTGTTTAATAAATGGTGTTGGGAAAACTGGCTAGCCATGTGCAGAAAGCAGAAACTGGACCCCTTCCTGACACCTTACACTAAAATTAACCCCAAATGGATTAAAGACTTAAACATAAGACCTAACACCATAAAAACCCTAGAAGAATATCTAGGCAAAATCATTCAGGACATAGGCAAGGACTTAATGACTAAAACACCAGAAGCATTGGCAACAAAAGCCAAATTAGACAAATGGGATCTAATTAAACTCCAGAGCTTCTGCAAAGCAAAAGAAACAATCATTAGAGTGAACTGGCAACCAAAGAGTGGGAAAAAAATTTTGCAATCTACCCATCTGACAAAGGGCTAATATCCAGAATCTACAATGAACTAAAACAGATTTACAAGAAAAAAACAAATACATCCAAAAGTGGGCAAAGAATATGAACAGACACTTTACAAAAGAAGACATATATAAGGCCAACAAACATATGAAAAAATGCTCATCATCACTGGTCATTAGAGAAATGCAAATCAAAACCACATTGAGATACCATCTCACACCAGTTAGAATGGAGAGCATTAAAAAATCTGGAGACAACAGATGCTGGAGAGGATTTGGAGAAATAGGAACACTTTTACACTGTTGGTGGGAGTGTAAATTAACTCAACCATTGTGGAAGACAGTGTGGCTATCCCTCAAGGACCTAGAAATAGGAATTCCATTTGACCCAGCAATCCCATTACTGAGTATATATCCAAAGGATTATAAATCGTTCTATTATAAAGACATATGCTCATGTATGTTCATTGCAGCACTGTTTATAATAGCAAAGACCTGGAACCAACCCAAATGCCCACTGATGATAGACTGGACAGGGAAAATGTGGCACATATACACCATGGAATAACATGCAGCTATAAAAAATGATGAGCTCGTGTCCTTTGTAGGGTCATGGGTGAATCTGGAAACCATCATTCTCAGCAAACTGACACAAAAATAGAAAATCAAACGCCACATATTCTCACTCATAGGAAGGTGTTGAACAATTAGAACACATGGACACAGGGAGGGGAGCATCACACACTGGGGTCTGTTCAGTGGGGGGGAACTAGGGGAGTGACAGCAGGTGGTGGGGAGTTGGGGAGGGATAACATGGGGAGAAATGCCAGATATAGGTGATGGGGAGGAAGGCAGCAAACCACATTGCCATGTATGTACCTATGCAAGAATCCTGTATGTTCTGCACATGTACTCCAGAACCTAAAGTGCACTTTGGGTTCTATATATATATAAAGAAAAATGGTGTGAGAGGTATTACACAAGTAAAAAACTTAACAAGGCACATATTATTAAATCTAAAGGCTCAAGAATAATCCCCTTTTTCAGTTCAAATTCTGCCCTCCAGGCCCACTATGGTGGCAGCATATCCATCTATGACTCTGCTGGGCAGTGGCCACCCTTTGAAACCTACATGGGGATAACCTGGCCCTACAAGCCTATGTACTCTAAGAAGCCTGTGGTAGGAGCATCCACACTAATAATTTCTGAATTACCTTTGAGGTCCTTGTTCACTTTCCTTGAAAGATAGCACATGCTCATATCTGAAGAGCTCTATGGTCTGGTCCTATAGAATCCAAGTCCAGCAGCTATCTTTTATCTCATGTAACATTCTCTGTCCCTTTAGTTCAAGTTGGCCGTGTTTTACTGACATAATTCCATATTTATTCCTGCCTTCTGTTGAGATGACTGAGTCCATGAGTTGCATGGCTGATCTCTTTTTCAAATCTAGGTTTATGCACAGATGAAAAGAACGCATATTCTGTTTTTGCTGGGTGGAGTGTTCTGTAGATGTCTGTTAGGTCTATTTGATCAAGAGTCAAATTTAGATCCTGAATATTTTCGCTGGTTTTCTGCCTCAGTGATCTGTCAATTACTATTAGTGGGATGTTGAAGTCTCCCACTCTTATTGTGTGGTTATCTAAGCAACTTTGTAGATTTTTAAGAACTTGTCTTACGGCTCTGGGTGTTTCAATTGCTGTGTGCATATATGTTTAGGATAGTTGAGTCTTGTTTAACTGAACCTTTTGTAATTAGGTAATGCCCTTGTCTGTCATTTTTTATCATGGTTGATTTAAAGTATGTTTTGTCTGAGGGAACATATTTCAAAACAATAAGAGTAATCTATGACAAACCCATAGCCAACATCATACTGAATGAGAAAAAGCTAGAAGAGAGAAAATCAAACTATTTTGGTTTTCAGATGGTGTAATTCTGTACCTAGAAAACCCCGTAGTCCCTGCCCAAAGCTCCTAGAGCTGACAAACAAATTCAGCAAAGTTTTAGGTTACAAAATCAATGTATAAAAATCACTAGCATTTCTATACACCAGTAATGTATGAGCTGAGAGTCAAACCAATAATGAAATCTCATTCACAATAACAACAAAAAAGGATAAAATACTTAGAAATATAGCTCACCAGGGAGGTAAAAGATCTTTACAATGAGAATTACAAAACACTGCTGAAAGAAATCAGAGACAATCCAAACAAATGGAAAAACATTACATGCTCATGAGCAGGAAGAATTAATGTTGTTAAAATATCCATAAGGCCTAAAGCAATGTACAGATCCAATACTATTACTATCAAACTACCAACATCATTTTACACAGAATTAGAACAAAACTATTCTAAAATTCATGTGGAATCAGAAAGGCCCAAATAACCAAAGCAATCCTCAGCAAAAAGAACAAAGCTGGAGTTATCATACTACCCAACTCCCAACTACACTACAATCCTACAGTAACCAAAATAGCATGGTACAGGTACAAAAACAGATGCATAGACCAGTGGAACAAGTTAGAAAACCCAGAAAGAAAGCCATGCACCTACAACCATCTGATGTTTGACAAGGCTGAAAATAACAAGCAATGGGGAAATTACTCCCTATACCATAAATGGTGCTGGGATAATTGGCTAACGATATGCAGAAGATTGAAACTGGACCCCTTCCTTCTATTATATACAAAAATAAACTCAAGATAGATTAAAGAGTTAAATGTAAACTTTAAAACTATAAAAATTCTAGAAGATGATCTAGGAAATACCATTCTGGGCATAGGAACTGGCAAAGATTTCATGACAAAGACGCCAAAAGCAATTGCAACAAAAGCAAAAATTGACAAATGGGATCTAATTAAAATAAAGAGCTTCTACACAGCAAAATAAACTATTGACCGAGTAAACAACCTACAGAATTAGAGAAAATATTTGCAAACTGTGGCTCTGACAAAGACCTAATATCCAGAATCTATGAGGAACTTAAGCAAATCAACAAGGAAAAAAACAACCCCATTAAAAAATGGGCAAAAAACATGCACAGATAATTCTCTAAAGAAGACATATAAGTAGCCAACAAGCATATGAGAAAATGTTTAACATCACTAATCATTAAGGAAATGCAAATTAAAACCCTAATGAGATACCAGTCAGAATTGCTATTATAAAAAGTCAAAAAATAACAGAATCTGGTGAGGTTGCAGAGAAGAGGGAATGTTGATACACTTCTGGCAGGAATGTAAAGTAGTTCAGCCACTGCTGAAAGCAGCTAGGAAGCTTCTTAAAGAACCTAAAACAGAACTATGATTTGACCCAGCAATACCATTACTAGATATATATTGAAAAGAATATAAATCATTCTATAAAGACATATGCATGCGTATATTCATTGCAATGCTTTTCTCAATAGCAAAGACATGGAATCAACCTAGATGCCTATCAATGGTGGATTAAAGAAAATATGGTACATACACACCATAGAATATTACACAGCTATAAAAACAAACAAAATCATGTCCTTTGCAGCAACATAGATGGAGCTAGAAGCCATTATCCTAAGTAAGTTAATGTGGAAACAGAAAACCAAATACTGAATGTTCTCACTTATAAGAGGAAGCTAAACACTGAGTACACATGAACACAAAGAAAAGAATAATAGACACTGGGGCCTACTGGAGAATGGAGGGTGGGAGGAGGGTGGTAAGGATCAAACAACTATCTATGATATACTATGCTCATTAACTGGGTGATGAAATAATTTATACACCAAACCCCAGTGACATGCAATTTACCCATGTAACAAAACCCTTGAACCTAAATTTGAAAGGGAAAAAAATAAAAGCATATACACAGACCACAATAACAACATATCTTCAAAGCACCTAGTTGATTATTATTGTTAAGCACAAGAATTATGTGAAGAAAGCCTCATTGTCACATATTTGTAAGTCTTTAAAAGGATTCATACAAATATAAGATTTTTCAGTGTCTTCAGGAATAGTAATAATATTTAGGAAAATAAGACTGATGTATACACAAACTGCTGTTGTTATTAAATGTAATCAAAAAACAAAACACCCACTTTGAATATGCTGGAGTACAGATATTAGTGATATGTTAACATGCTACTACTCTTTTTGTAAATTTTGGCAGAAGAGTAAACACAGTAACTGTAGCAACTTGAAGCTCCTTTTAAATGAAGAAGTCCTAAGAAAAATTAGGCAACTTCTTTGGTTTACCTTTTTAGTTCAAAGTGAACGGGTATGAGATGGAATGAAAAACCCACAAGGTATCAGAATGATAAATAATAGCATCAAACCTATTACACGCCAACATCTGAGATCTGCTTGGGCATTAGTTACAATTAACAAACACAGATTAAAAGAGAAAGTCTGACTTTAGCCTAATGGTTTAATGTTGTAGGGACTAACCCTACCTTTTCTACCAGATCATATAAAAATGGAATATGATATCAGAAAAGGACAAATGCATGTTCAACAACATCCTTTGTGTTCTGTTAAGAATGAATGGTCTCATTATTTGCAGTATGAATAGGCTGAGAATTTTCCAAATCTTTATGTTCTGGTTCCTTTTTGCTTAACAATCTTCTCCTCAATTCATCTCTTTTCTTTCACATTTTACTATAAGACATCAAGAGGAACAAAGCCATTGCTTCAACAATTTGCCAAGAAGTCTCCTCAGCTAGATACCCAATATTATTGCTCACAGATTCTACCTTTCACAAAACACTAGAACACAGTTCAGACAAACTCTTTGACACTTTTTAACAATGATCACCTTTACTCCATTTTCCAGTAATACATGTCTCATTTCTATCTGAGATCTTATCAGAATTGCCCTTAATGTTCGTATTTCTAGCATGTTTCTCAAAACCCATCCCAAAAACTGATATCAGCAAGATGGTAGAATAGGACTTCCCATCCTTCTACAGACACAGCAACTTGAACAACTATTCACATACAAATACAACTTTACAAGAGCTACGGAAGCCAGGTGAAAGATTATAACAACTGAGAGTAGCTGAAAATTTTTAAAAGGTGAATTGAAGAGGTTAGAAAGGAATGTTTCATATTACTCTTGTTTTCTCTCTCCCAATCCCAGGAAATAGAGAATGGAGGAAAAAGAGGGAAATGAGCACTAGACTTTGCCTCAGACTCTGGGTCTCTAGGCCTATCCCAAGGCCAAGCTAGTCAGGCAGCCCTAGCCTCCAGACTCTTCTCAACACCAGTCTGATCCACAGGGCCTCAGGCTTCAGGCCTGCCCTACCATCAAGCCAGCTTGGAAACTAGTCATCTGGCCAGCACTTGCAGATCCAGTCTTCAAGCCAGGCCCTATGGATATAGGCTCCAGGCCCTTCAGTACCAGTCAAATCCCTGAAGCTCCAGGCTTCAGACCTACCCCAGATTTCAGACTATCCCAGAGCAAAGCCTCAGGCTTTGTGCCCTTTCCCCAGCACTAAGTCAGCAACACTACCCTCAAACAGCAGGCTGGCTCCCATGGACACAGGCTCCAGGCATACTCTAGCAGATCCAGGGTTCAGGTTCATCTTAGTAGACCCCAGTACCAGGCCAACCCACATGGATGGAATTACCAGGTCTGTCCCTGCAGAGCAAGGACTCAGGCCCGACCCTGTGGACTCAAGACCCAAGCCTGTCTCAGTGCTAGGTCAGCCCCCATGAATTCAGTCTCTAGACCCACCTACTGGCCCCAGGTGCCTGCCCCATCCCAGCAACTGCAAGCTCCTATGGGCCCAGGCTTCAGACCAACCTCCATCAATACAAGCTCTAGATCTACAACATAGACCCAGGCACCAGGCCCATTTACATTCTGACCCAGGCACCAAGACAGCCTTGCTGAGGACGCCAGCAGCAGGCCCATCTCTGGGCCATGCCAGACAGGCTGCCTTGAATCTCTGGATGGGATGACTGGTGAAAGGCTTTCCTAGACAAAGCCAGTCTATTTCTTCAAATGTTCACAAATCAATATAAGGCAATAAGAAACATGAAAAACAAAGGAGACACAACACCACCAAAGAAACACAATATGCCAATAGCTCATCCCAAAGAAATGGAGATGTGCAAAGTGCCTGTTAAAGATTTAAGGATAATTTTTTCAGGGAAGCTCAGAAATTTTCAAAAAAATACAGAGAAACAATACAATAAAATCAGTCAAACAATAAATGCTCAAAGTTAGAAATTTAAAAGAGATTTACATTATTTTAAAAATCAAACAAAACCTGGAGCTGAAAAACAATGAAACAAATAAAAGATGCAATAGAGAGTGTCAACAGGAGAATTGATCACACAGAAATATCTGTGAACTTGGAGACAGGTTATTTGAAAATATAGTCAGGGGAAAAATAAAAAAGGATAAGGAGGAATGAATAATGCTTATGGTATTAATAGGATGGCATCAGAAGTGTAAATATTTATAGGAGTTTGTGAAAAAAATAGGGAGACAAAGGGCTAGAAAGCTTATTCTAAGAGATAAGAGCAGAAAACTTTCCACATATGGGAAAAAATATAAATATCCAGGTACAGAATACAGAAAGGCCAAACATCCCTAATCAAATGCAATCCAAACAAGATTACATCAAGACATATTATAATAAAACTGTCAAAAATAAAAGGCAAAGAAAATATCTTGAAAGCAGCAGGAGAAAAGAAGCAAATAATATATAAGAAAGTTTCAATAAAGTTAGCATCAAATTTCTCAGCAGAAACCTTACAGGCCAGTAGATAGTGGGATGATATATTCAAAGTGATTTAAAAAAATAACTGCTAATCAAGAATACTGAGTGTTAGATCCACCTGTATAGTTCCTGAAAGAGACTCACTTCAAATGTAAGGACACACATGGATAGCAAATAATAGATGACAAAAGATATTCCATACAAATGGAAAGCAAAACAATGCAGGGGTGTCTTTATAGGTTAGGTATATCTTATCCACAATGCTTGAGACCAGAAGTATTTCAGATATCAGATTTTTTTAAGTGGAGAGGATTTTGAAATATTTGCATTAGACTTACTGGTTTTACATCCCTAATCAGAAAATCTCAAATACAAAATGCTCCAGTGAGAATTTTGTTTGAGCATGGGCACTGAACATCATGTAGGCATTCAGAAGCTTTGAATTTTGAAGCATTTCATGTTTTCAGATTAGAGATGCTCAACCTGTACCATATACCACAAGTACCAATGTTATCATTTTGGTATATTTCCTTTCACGAATTCAGAATAAATTATGATCATATAGCTGCCCTTTTCACGTTGGAGTACTGTGAGGATATACTTATGCTATGAAAATGTCTTTGAAAATGCTTCTTTCAACTGTTTTTACTCACAAATAAAACTGTGATAAAAATAGCAAGAATATGAAAAAAATATAATATTAATGAGATTTATAATTGTAATGCACAAGGCTAACTCTTTAGCATTATTATGTCATATTATCCTACAGAAACTTTGCCAATCATTATTAGTATCACATGCATCTTATAGATAAAGAACCTCAGAGATAGAATGATTAAAATAATATGGCCATTAACACAACAAATATAAAGATCTCTTTTGCGGCATGTGACACTACATTTTATAGTTATCAAATCTCTATTTATATTTGAGTGGTGTGGACAGTGGGACTCCTGTTACAGAGTGATTTGTGTGCATGTGCTTTTGCTCACTCTAGGTTCACTTTTGCACCACTCTTTGAATGAAGGTTTGAATTTTTCTGCCCAGCACTTCAGATAAAACAGCTTGGCAATCCTCTCCAAGGGCAGGGTGAGTGAAATCAGGACCAGCCATAGACCCCATCTACTGGTAACACCACTTTTGAATATATCTCCTTTACTCCACCTCACACAGATGGTGGCACCCACCTGAAGCACCAGACATACCAATTGACCCACATGTAGGACTGCAAATTGGCCCACTCATGCTGCCCACAACACTGACAGAGAATTCTTTTGCTATTCTTCATCCTTGGTGTTCTTACGAAACTCCAGAGTAACAAAGATAAAGTAATAGGCTGAAGAAAGACTATTATTCTCCCCCAATGAGTGCTGCTTTTCTTATGCCTTCTAGTCTAATCTTATCCTAAAGATATCTTGAGTAATGCTCTCCAAATGAAAATGAGCTAACCTGAGATGGTTTTATTAAATAACCAAGTTCATTCTCCATAAAACCTAACTTGTAGATTTTTTAAAATATTTTTCTCCAGCTCTTTAATTTAGCTTAGTTCTTGTTCAACAACAACAAAAAAACAAACAAAAAAAAAAAAAAAAACAGGAAAGAAAACCTACTAAATAAAATGAATACCCACATATAGATTTTTTACATTTCCTTTAAAATCATTCTAAAAGAAAATAATATTTGAAGCTAATTTACAATGACGTAATACCTTATCTTTAAGACCTGAATCAATGAAAGCCTTCACAATTTGAACTACCATGGATTGTGCTTGAATTAGGTTAGGTAATGCCTAACGTTCTCTGCTTCAATTTATATTCACCAATAATTACCATAGCATTTTTATTCTCTCCAAAAATTCTGCTGCTAGTTTGCCCTGGCCTCTGACTTAGCCTGCCACTGTGAAGTTTGTCTTGGTTCATTAATTCCTGTGTAGGTTTCTGACTTGCCTCCAAGTCACGGACAGGATTTGTAGCTCTGTAAATCTCATGCAAGCACCTAATCCGTGAGGGTCCTTATAGCTGTTCAGGAATCACCTCTGGCTCTAGGCTGCCTGTATCCACAGGCATAGCTGACTGGTTTTCTCTTGGGTCTCAAGGCCAGGCACCGCACTAGACCCAAGACTTTAAGGCTGAATAAGAAACTGAAATCCTTAGGAATGGAGGAAAGCCTTTAAGCCTTTTTACCTTATTTCCCAGCTCTTCTCTTTGGGGTAGTGAGAGCTACAGCAAACAAAGACCCTTTATCTCTCTTCCCTGTAGAGTTTCGTGACTGATATTGAATCTGTCTCAAATAACCAAGTTCCACTATCAATTCTATTTCTGATCTTGTTGTTTGTGGCTGTGCTTTCCCACCAGTCAGGACAGACCTGTCCATGCTACCGGTGCATTTCATTTCCTTTATTCATTCTCAAATCCCACCTGCCAATACACTTAAGGATTCCATAAAAAGTCACTCAAGTTTCTCTTATTTATTTCCTTCTCACATGGCCCAGTTTATTGAAAAGAAAACTAGCTGAACATTTGAAATGGATACAAAAGAAAAAATCTATAACCAGATAATAGAAATATCATCATCTTTATCATCATCTCTAATAATTACATAGTATTAAAATGTACCAAGCACTAATATAACTGCTTTACACATATAAAATCTTTAAATCCTTACAAGTTAACAAGGGAAGTAATAGTATTGTCTTTATTTTACAGATAAGGAATCCACAGCATAGAGAGAATAAATAATGTGTGCAAGGTCAAAGTCAGTAAATCATAAAGGCAGCATCGAAACTGGATTCAGACGCCCTGCTCTAAATCCCAGAAACATGCAGCTTTCCTACAATGTCAATTCTTGATGGCTTTCACAAATCAGTATTTCATGTAACCAAACACTGTCTTTTGAGTTTGTAATTCTCTCCTTAGTGTGTCATGGTGTATTACCCTACAGGGATACTCAATGAGAAATTTAGCAGGTATGACTATCAAGCAGTTAAGTATAAAAGCTGAGCTTGAATATCCACAACAGAATATGACACCTGCATACCAATATGTAAACTATATCAAAAACTTTTTTTTTAATTTCCAATGTTTATTTTAAGTTCTGGGGTACATGTACAGGATCAGGAGGTTTGTTATATAGGTAAATATGTTCCATGGTGGTTTACTCCACAGATCGTCCCATCACTCAGGTATTAAGCCCAGCATCTACCAGCTATTTTCTTCCTGATTCTCTCCCTTCTCCCACCCCTAGCCTCCAACAACCCCAGCGTGTGTTTCCCTCCAACCATGTGTCCATATGTTCTCATCATTTTGCTCCCACTTGTAAGTGAGAACTTGTGATATTTGGTTTTCTCTTCCTGTGTTAGTTTGCTGAGGGTGATGGCCTCCAGTTCCATCCATGTCTCTGCAAAGGACATGATCTCATTCTTTTTTATAGCTGCTTAGTATTCCATGGTGTATATGTCCCACGTTATCTTTATCCAGTCTATCACTGATGGACATGTAGGTTTATTCCACGTCTTTGCTGTTGTGAACAGTGCTTCAGTGAACATATGTGTGCATGTGTCCTTGTAATAGAAAAATTTGTATTCCTTTGGGTATATACGCAGTAATGGGACTGCTGGGTCAAATGGTATTTCTGTCTCTAGGTCTTTGAGGAATCACCACACTGTCTTCCGCAATGATTGGACTAATTTAGACTTCCACCAACAGTGTCAAAACGTTCCTTTTTCTCTACAGCCTCACAAGCATATGTTATTTTTTGACTTTTTAATAACAGCCATTCTGACTAGTGTGAGATGGTATCTCATTGTGGTTTTGATTTGCATTTCTCTAATGATTAATGCTGTTTAGCTATCAAAACTTTCATGTAACAGTATGGAAAGCAATGCCCCCGTTTTATAAAAGAGAAAATTGAAGCTCAGGGCATTCAAATATCTTGAGCACCATCACATATGTAGTGGAAGAACTATTTGACTATAAATTATATATTCTTTTCCACTTTAACACACTTTCCATTCAATAAAGATAGTCTAGTAAATTGTATAAAAGCCATAACATACTCTAACAAGTTACTCTTACACTTAATTCTAGAGGCAATTTTCTTCAACTATCAATATCCTGTGGTACTGGGAAAACAGATCCACCATCTCCATGGCCTTCTCCTTAAATTCAGATCACCCTCCTGAGATATTCAAATGTGGGCAGTGCTCTAAGGTAGAGGGAAGAAGAACTGTAAGATGGACCTGACAAACATTACACAGTGATGGCCTATCATGTATGCTTCACAGTCACACCCTTAAAGTTTCCTGTGATTCCACAAACAGATGAAATTATTTTCTTCAATTTCTCTAGTCAGCTCATTCAGTGAAAGAACATTCAAACTGACTTCTCTGCTAGGGGATAGCCAATCACTTTACCCAAAAAACATTTGCAAAGAGCAAAGTTTCACTGTTCACATTTTTTAGAGTCACTATGGTGTGAAATACTGAAAAAAAAAAAAAACACAGTTTTAAAGAAGCAACAATCAACTAATTTAAGTCCACTGATAGTAATTCACTATGGGCGTGAACATAGGAAAATATCCCCTAACGTCAGTTTCAGTTAACTCACCAATAAGTATATACAAATACTATATATTGAAAAAAATATTTTTTTAATCTTTAAAATTTTAAAATAAAAAGAAGAGGTAGAACAAAATTTGAAAGTGCTAATGTCTATCTTTCAAATCATACAGACAGTAAGTATACTCTTTAAAATTAGAAAAATCTATATATGAGGTGGGAGGATTGCTTGAGCCCAGGAGTTCAAGACCAGCCTGGCAATACAGTGAGATCTAGTCCCTACAAAAAAAATTTTAAATTAGGTGGGCATAGTGGCATGTACACATAGTTCCAGCTACTCAGAGGCTAAGATGGGAGGAACACTTGAGCCCAGGAGGTCCAGGTTGCAGTGAGCTGTGATTGTGCCATTGCACTCCAGCCTGGACAACAAGCAAGACCCTGTCTCAAACGTATATATATATATATATATATATATATATTGGCCTAACATGTATGCTTAACTCTAGGTTCAATTATACAACAGAATAGAAATGTTGACACCTGCATACCAATATGTAAACTATATCAAAAACTTTTTTTAAATTTCCAACGTTTAAGTTCTAGGGTACATGTACAGGATGGGGAGGTTTGTCATACAGGTAAATATGTTCCATCGTGGTTTCCTCCACAGATCATCCCATCAGTCAGGTATTAAGCCTTTGAATGATGGCTTGAACACATATGTTTTCATTATTTACATATATATAATACATATTTATGCATATACATAATATTGTTATAAATATTTTGAATTAGGGAGAGGCAGTAAATGCCACTGTATCTTCCACTGTCGAGTTTAGAACCAACTAAGAAATAAGAGAGAAGAAATGAGCAAATCCTTGTCAAAGTGCCTGATTTATTGACAAAACTATTCAGACAGCATAACTTTAGTTCTGTAGCTAGGTTGGGTTCCTTGAATGTCTCCAAAATTGGGCATGATTATTCCTCTACTCATAGGTGAGTAAAATAAGCTCTAGCCACTGGCATCTAGCCCAAATGGAAATCTACTCCTGTGTCCTGAAGACATGTGAGCTCTGCCAAGAGCAGACCCAGAGCCAAGCATGCTAAGCTCCTTCTAGCAGATTTATCAGTAAGATAAGTCAATAACTTCCCTCAAAAGAGGAGTCAGTGAGGAGGAAAAGCTGAAAGTGTTCCTTTAATATTTTTCTTCTGTGGAGTGGAAATTCTCTCCTTATTATAAATTCACAAGGATGATGTTTTCAGCTAAGAACTCTCTTATGCATACCTAATTGCATGTTGAATATTTCAATTTGGATATAACATGAGTACCTAAAATTTAAAAGCCTGAAATTGAATTAGTAATCTTACATCTTAATTTATTCTCTCTCTAAGGTGCCCCATCTCAATAAAAGGTACCACCACCCTTTCAGGGACTCAGACCAAAAATCTAGGTTTTCCTAATGCTCTCTATCTGATGTTATTAAACTAAACACTACATCTTATTAATTCTGCCTTCTACATATTTCAATTAAATGTCAATTCTCTCCCCATTCCCACCATCATTATCCTCTTCCAGGACATTAACTTCTCCTGGATATTTGTCTTATGTCCTATTTTTCTGTTTCTACTCTTGCCTTCTACCTTATCATTTACTTGAGCTAATTCTCCTAGCAATTCCCAAATTTAATTTCTAAATATGTAAATTGAATTCCATTTATCTGATGCCAAGCTATGATTTCTTCAGGTTTCAGCTTAAATCTTATTTTTTTCAGGAAACACTTTATAATCGTCTGTAGAGTTAGTTTACAGCATCCTATTATTTACTTTGTCTTATGATAATAATCACTTTAATTGCTTTTAATATCTGTCTTCTCCACTAGGTTTTGATTTTCATCAGAGAAGAGACCTGGGTCAAAGTCTTCACAACTGTACACACAAATTCAAGCAGCATAGCTGCAGCATAATAGGAGCATAAAAATATTTAATGAATGAGCTCCAAATTAAAATATTAATCTTTGCTAATATTTAAGATCTCTAATATGAACTATAAATGAGTTAGTAAAAAACCTATGAATAGCTAGCTTGCAGAAATCATAGTCTAAGAACTTATCAGATATTTCTCCTACATAAAATAACTATAAAATCTGGAAACAATACAAAAAGCAATTGCATAAAGGTACTGGAAGTTTAAAACAGACAAATTCTGGCAAGAGTACATACTCAGAGGAAGAAAAAGAGGTGATTTACAAATAAGTTCCCATCTTTATGGCTTTTAGCATAGGAAAGTACAGTTGGTACAGTGAGATGCTGATTGAAAAAATATAATCTTTGTTGCCTAGGTAACCAGACAACTGAAGCAGGGTGAAACATGGTTGTTGAAAACAGCAGTGAAATCTCAGAAAGAAAAGAGAGAAGGGATATTGCCCATTTGTGATAACCCAAATCTCTGATTGAGGACTGGACCAGAAATATTCCGAACGAACTCCAAGCAGAATTTCAGCTAAAGCACAATTTCAACTCATGTAATTCTGGGCTGAAAGCAAAGCTACCGCCCTAAAAGCCAGGTTTTCCCTTTGTGTCCAGATTCTTTTTTAATGCCTGCAAAGAAGGAGAAGGAGAAGAAGGAGGAAAAACAATACTACTTGGAAAAAAAAATAGAATCCTGAATATTCACAACTTTATATTCACAATGTCTAGGATATAATCCAAAATTACCTGCTGGAACCAAGAAAATTGAAAATGTTCTCAAGACTATCAACCTTGCTTAATCCTTAAATGAACACAATGCTAGAACTACCAACTGATGAGTTAACTATATTAATGCTAAGAATACAATCACATCACATTTCAGCACTATGATAACAGTTAATGTAATTAAGTATTGAAACTTTTCTAAATAAGACAAAGTAAAATAAGTGTACAATACATTTTTAAATATATAAAAATCCAACTAAGAAATAGAACATATAAAGAAAAACCAAATGGAAAGGTGAGAACTGAAAAAATACAACATTGGAATCTGAAAATCACTGAATGGACTTAACAGAGAAATAAATATTACAAAGGAAAGACTACATGAACTTAAATGTACATCAATAGAAATTACCTTAGGGACTTCTCATGAAAACCACGAGGGCCATTAAAAGACTGGAACACATCTTTAAAGAGCTGAAGCAAACAAATAAACAAAATCTTGCCAACTAGAATTTTCTAACTAGTAAAAATATTTGTCAAGAATGACAGGAAAATGAAGACATTTTGGAAAAAACAAATTAAGAGCATGTGCTGTCAACATTACTGCACTAAAATAAATGCTAAAGGAAGTTCTTCAGGCTAAAGCCATATGATATAGGATGAAAACTTAGATCCTCAGAGCAGAAGAAAGAACATCGAAAATGTTAGATATCTGGGTAAATACTGAAGACATTTTTTCTCTTTGATTTATTTCCCTTAAACCATATAACCTTTTATAACTAAAATAATATTATCATATAGTCTTTATAAATGTACTTAGGTGAAATTCATATTATGATATGCATTAATTTTCTATTGCTGCTATGACAAGTTACCAAAACTTAAGGGATTAAATAGCACAAATTTATTACATTACACTTCTCTAGGTCAGAATATCTGACATGAATCTCACCAAGGTAAAATCAAGGAGGCAGTATGTGTTTTTTTCTTAAGGCTCTGTTTTTCTCTTAAGGCTCTAGGGAAGATTCTACTTCCTTGCTCATTTGGGTTATTGGCAGAATGTAGTCTCTTGTATGTGTAGGTCTGACATCTCTATTTCCTTCTGGCTGTCAGCTAAGGGAATTCTTAATTTCTAGGGGCCACTCTTATTCCTTGTCTTATGAACCTCTTTCTTTATCTTCAAACAAATAGCAGGTCAAATCCCTCTTTCAATCTTTTCTCTTTTTTTCATTTCATCTCTGTGACCTAGCTAACAAAAACTCTCTTCCTTTAAAGACATATATGATTAGATTTGGTCCACCCATATAATCAAGGATAATCTCCCCATCTCAAATATATTTGCAAAATACATTTTGCCATAGAAGGGAACATATTTACAGACTCTGGAAATTAGGGCATGCGGATCTTTGGGAGCCTATAGTTCTGCCTACCACACAAAAGGACCCTAAATTTGGGGAAAGAGAATATACAAGTATAGCATTGAAGTTTTAAAATATTTTACAGAAGTAATACAATATTAATTGTAAGTAAAATATAAAAAGTTAAAAAAATTACAATCCCAAAGAGAAGCATTTTCTAATATTGCAGAAAAATACAGCCAAAATTTTGTAGAAAATTTTTAAGAATTGTAAAATAAATTCAAATTTTTATAAGCCTGTCAAGAAAGGACGAAGTGAGGACCAAAACCAAAGACAAATAGTATCAAACAGTGGAAATAAAATTCAAACATAGTGATGGTTACCTTAAAGTAAAAATGAACTAAGCACACCAATTCAAAGGCAAAAATGGTCATAATAAATTTTAACAGATAAAAACAATTATATGCTATCTATAAGAAATATATTTTTAACATAATGAACAGACTGACAGTAAATAAAAAGACATACAAACAGTAAACATAGAAAGGGTATATGACTGTTTTTACCAGATAAAATATATACAAAGACAAAAATTATTCTGAGGAAAAAAACCCTGATACAGAAGACCATATAATATATGATTACATTTGTATGAAGTGTCCACAAAAGGCACATCTAAAAAGACAGAGAGTAAATGAGTGGTTTCTGAGTGCTTGAGAGAGGGAATAAGGGAGAATTACTGCTAATAGATAACAGAATTTATTTTGAGAGTGACAAAGTATTTTGAAATTAGATACTATTGATGGATGTAAACTCTGTGAATATACTAAAACTCATTGAACTCTGCACTTCAAAAGAGAAAAATTTATGATATGTGAATTATATATCAATACATCTATTATTTGAAAAGTGTTCTGGGAGTAAAAGCATAACTCATAAAAAGAAAAGGGCCAGTTTATCGTAAAAGACAGGATAATCATAAATATGTAAGTACTAATTAGAAGAGCTTTAAAATATATAAAACAAAAATATTACAGTATTTAAGGGAGAAACAGATAACCTCACAGTCATCATTAGCTATTTAAAGACCCTCCTCTCACTTCATAAAACAACTAGACAAAAATATAGCAATAATATAAATGATCTGAACATTATCTACCACATTAACTCAATAGATAGACAAATGATGATAAATGGTGACAGATGATGAGAGAGAGAGATGGAGATAGAGATATTGATAGAGATAGGTAGATAGATATAAAAGAAGAGAGGGAGGGAGGGAAGGAAAGAAGGAAGGAGGGAGGGAGGGAGGGAGGAAAGGAACTATACCCAACAGCAAAATACTCATTTTTTTTCAAGTGCCTAAGGTGCTTTTCCCAGGATATATCATATAATGTGCCATAAAAGAAGTCTTCTCTGGGTGGGGGATGAAGACAGCAAACCACCATGGCATGGATGTACCTAAGCAACAATCCTGCAGGATGCAGGAAGTGTACATGTACCTAGAGCCCAAAGTACAATTAAAAAAAAAATTGAACTCATAGAAAAAGAAAGTCTCAATACATTTAACAATATTCAAATCACACAAAATTTGTTTCTTAACCTTAATGAGACTAAACTGGAAATCAATAGCAATAATATAACTAGGAGAAAGACAAGTATTTGACAATTAGAGAACATACGGTACTTTCAAATGATAGGTGGGTTAAAGAAGACAACCCAAGAGAAATTATAACTTCATTTAAACTACATGACAATAAAAATATATCAAAATTTACAAAATGTAGGTAAAGCAGTATTTAGAGAGGTATTTATACATGTAAATGTCTATGCTAGAAATAAAGATTATTATGAGATAATTATTTGAATTATCTCATATAGAGAAAAATGAACCTAAATTAAATGAAAAGAAGAAAACAATAAAGGAAGAAATCAATGAAATGGAAAGTGAAAAAACAATATACTATAATTAAAACCAAAGCTAGTTATTTTGAATATAAGTAAAATTAAAAATCACTTATCTATGCTATTAAAGAAAAGTGGCACAGTGGCTCATGCCTGTAATCATAGCACATTGGAAGGTCAAGGTGGGCAGATCACTTGAGGGATTAGGAATTCGAGACCAGTCTGGCCAACATGATGAATCCTGTCTCTACTAAAAATACAAAAATCAACTGGGTGTGGTGGCACACATCTGTAATCTCAGCTACTCAGGAGGCTGAGGCAGGTGGAGGTAGGAGTTGGAGGTTACAGTGAGCCAAGCTTGCTCCACTGCACGCCAGAGAGGAAGACTCTGCCTCAAAAAAAAAAAAAAAAAAAAAAAAAAAAACCCAAAGAAAAGAGAAACACATGTCAAAATATCAACATTGAAAGAGGGTACATCAGTACAGATCCTACATACATGTAAGTACAATAATGGAATACTATAAACAACTTTATTGTAATACATTAACATCTTAGATGAAATAAATTCCTTAAGATCATAAAGTACCTAATTCAACCAAAGGAAACACAAAAATCCTTGAATACTTTATATCAATTAAAGAATGAATTTATAATTTTAAAACCTTCCCACCAAGAAAACTCTAGGACCAAGTAGCTCTGCTGTTGAATTCTATCACATATTTAAAAAAATAAAAATAAAACCAGAACCATAAAATAATAAATTTGTGTTGATTTAAGCCACTTAAAAAAAAGGATTATATAGTTTTTCTCCTTTAGGTTCTTTACATGTTGAATTACATTGAATTTTAGATGTCACACCAACTTCGCCATTCCTGTGGTAAGCCTCACTTGGTCACAGTGCATTTTATCTATTTTTATACTGTTGGATTTGATTTGTTAATTTTTGTTTAGAATTTTTGCAGTCATGTTCATAATGGGTACTGATTTATAGCTTTATAATTCTTATAATGTTTTCTGATTTAGGGATCTGGGTAATACTGGCCAGATAAAGGAATTTTGGAAGTGTTCTTCACTATTTTCTGCCAGAGTCTGCATATGGTTCTGGAGGTCAGAGTCTCACTAGGCTCAAATGAAGATGTCACCAAGGCTAATTGCTTCTGGAGTCTCCAAGGCAAATACATTTCCTTGCCTTTTTTAGCTCCTAGGGGCCATGAACACTCCTTGGCTCCTGCCCGCTTCCCTCGTCTTCAAAGCTTGCAGCACATCACCTCCAAATTCTCTCTGACTCTGAACCCTGCCTCCTTCTTACAAGAACACTTGCAATTAAATGCTCATCTCTGCATCTCGGGATCCTTAATCATTCATATTGCACATCCCTGTTGCTGTGGGAGGTGCCTATCACAGGCTCTAGGGATCAGGCATGCACATTTTTGGAAGTCATTATCATGTTTATCACCATACTTTTCTCTCAAGGGGCTCCAAAGAAGAAAAGGCTAGGGACTAGGGCCAGGCTGAGGCAGGGAGTTCACCCAATCAACAAGCCTCTATCAGAGCTGTGAGTGCCACAGGTGCTCCTGTGGACAGGCTATGAAGAAGATGCTGCTGAACAATTAACTCAAGCTCCATCTTAGAGTGTCTCGGTTTGGTGAGGTTTGAGGAGCTCAGGAGGTACAAGTTGATGCTTAGTGTGATCAGTGGTGAGTTCCTCATCAGTAGAGGTATTCAACAAGAGGTTGTGAGATGTTCAACCCTGGTCATCTTTTTCTTCTTTTTAATTTATTTTTAAATAATCTCAGATGCAAAACTAGTACAGAGAGTTCTGATACAACATCACCCAACTTCTAATTTTAACATTGCGCATAACCACAGTACACTGACACCAACACACATTAACTCACTACTCTGCAGACCCCAGTGGAGCTCTGCCCATTTACCCCTAATGTCCCTTCCGTGGTTGGAGACCCCACCCAGGGTCCCACATGCATTTGGCTGCCATGCCTCCTTAGTTCCTTCCAGTCCAGTATAGTTCCTCTGTCTTTCATTGCCATTACACTTTTGAGAAGTGTGCATTGGCCTGTTATTTTGAGAATGCCCATGAATTTGTGATTGAAAGTTTTCATGATCCTTTCAATAAATACAGAAATAGTATTTCACATGAGTAATAATAAGTGTCTGAAAATTAGGAGGCAATTTTCCCAACTTATTTAAAAAGATAGCTATGAAAATCTGTAGTTAATATCATTCTCAGCTGTGGCATGTTCAATAATTTTTAGCCAAGATCAGGAAAACATCATGAATGCCTGTTCTCCCCATTTCACCTTAACATTGATTGTACTGAAAGCACTAGCCAACTCAGTAAGGCCAGAAAAAAGTAATACAAACAATAAAGATTGGAAAAATAGAATCACACTGTTTATAGAGGACATAATTGTGTTTATAGAAAACCCTTTAAAAAGCTACAGAAATATCTATGAGAACAAATAAGTGATTTAAATAATAGCGTACAAGATCAAACAGCAAAATCAACTTAAGTTTTATGTATTAGAAATTAGAAATTTAAAAATAATCTTTAAAAATGTAACTATTAGGCCAGGCACAGTGGCTCATGCATGTAATCTCAGAACTTTGGGAGGCCAAGGCAGGTGGATCACTTGAGGTCAGGAGCTTGAGACCAGCCTCGCCAACACGGTAAAACCCTATTTTGACTAAAAAATACAAAAATTACCATGGTGTGGTACGTATGCCTGTAGTCCCAGCTACTCGGGAGGCTGAGATGGAAGAATTGCTTGAACCCAAGAGACAGAGGTTGCAGTGAGCCGAGATTGTACCACTGCACTCCAACCTGGGCAACAGAGTAAGACTTCATTTAAAAAAAAAAAAAGTATTGCAATAGCAGCAGGAAAAAGAAAAAGTAAATGTAACACAAGATTTCTAAGAACTGAGCACTGAAAACTACAAAACATTGCAAATAAAAATTAAAGATGTAAATAAATGGAGAGATATACCATGCTCATGGTTCGGAAGACTAATAATAGTAACATGGTAATTTTCCACAAATTGGATATAGGTTCCATGTAATTCTAGTATGATTTTAAGAGGCTTTGTTGACTAAACTGATAAGTTATTTTATAATTTACATGAAAAAAGAAAATAACCTAGGATAGCCAAAAACAATCATGAACTCAAGAGTAAGATTGAAGTATTAGCTTGATTTACCTTCATTACTTAAAGCTATAGTAATCATGGCAGTGTGACATTCGTCTAAGTTGAGAATCCACAAAGAAACCCACACATTCATGGTAAATTGATTTTCAACAAAGGCACTGAGGTGATCGAATATAAAAAGATAGTCTATTCAATAAATGACACTGGAACAATTAGATATCCTTAAGAAAAAAAAAGAAACCTCAAACTGTTTATGCAAAAATATCTTACACGAAATGCAAAAGACTGCTAAAATAGTGATATGTTAAACTTCATAAAAGTTAAAACAATTTTCTTTTTGAAAGACAGTTACAGATCCTATAACTGGCAGATGGGAAATTGGAATTCCATTTTAGGTATTTTAGGCCCTAAAACCCTATCCTTTTCACCACTCCATATGGTTTCTGGTACTCACTCTGGGACAAGGTAGTCTGGTCAGAAATAAACAGCATATATTAGTATATATATCTAAAGAAGCCTAGGAAACATTTAGCACAATGAGTCCAAGGTCAATGATAGTAGCTAACATATGTATTACATAAAACTAAACTTTCTTACATAACACAGAACGTTTCCAGAAGGTAGATACCTTTTGCCTCCTCATACAACATAGATAACCAACAAAACACATGACATAAAAAAGTGAGAGATGCATCCAGAATGGAAATAGCACTGACTGACCAGGGATCCGGATCTCAAATTTCTGCACGTTAGATTCCCTCTACCTAAAATACAAAGGTTAACTTAGAAGGACAAACCCTCATGCTCTTTTCAGATTCATAATGTTAGAAAAGATTCTCCAGTCCTTCAGTCAACAACTTTTATTGCCAAGTTCTAACTGTGTGTAGTTCCTCAGGTTGAGCAAGGAGAGTTAGATCAAATGGAGTCCGAACCCCAGATCTGAAGTCAGGACCATCACGATGGCTGGCACTCACCTTTGGCAGTTGAGCTGCATAGTACCTGCTGGGGCACCGTCTGTCACAGCCCTATGAAGCCAGAGGATAAAAGGTGGGAAATGTTCACTAGCTGTAGTGGGTTATTTTTCACCAACTGCAGATGGTTCTGCAAGAAAAAAAAAAAAAAACAAGGGCATCTCAGTGACTGGCAAATCACACCCAACAGCGTCACCATGGATGAATGAGCTCTCTGTCTAAACTAGGAGCTAGGCCTGCAGATTCACTTTGGGGAGAGTCCAGCCTCCTCTATGTTTTCTGACAATCTCCATCCAAACTCCCCACAGGCCTGTGGTGTCTAGTACTGCACAATCTCACAGCCCCCATGTACTCAATTCACAGTGATTAATGATGCAATGCAGTGCCTCAGATGCATCCACCCATTCTAGAAGTCCCTATAAAATAGCAGTTTGTATCTGGCCCACAGTAGGTGCTTGACAGGATATTTATCCAAATATATTGCATTGAAAAGTCCTTCACTTCTATCATTGAAAAATACAGATGGAGCTTGTTCTTTCACCTCTATCAAATATTTTCTGAAAATAAAGCTATTTAAGCATAAGAGGCTGAACCTGATTCAATCTGATTGTCGCTGTTGTTCCTAGCCTTCTTCCATTGTCCCAAATTCCTGCTTTAATTTTGAGCTAACTAAATTGACGTCTTGTACATCCAACACAGCTGGGGTAATGAGAAGTTCTAAAATTAACAATAATAGAGTTAGGCCTTGGCCCAGTCATTAAATGGTGAAATTTGTTTGGGGCATCCAAAATATTTCCTTTTTGCATCAGCCAAAATACCATTGGCTGCTCTTTTTTACTTCTCTGAAAAAACTTGCTTTCAGAAAAGGCTCTGACATCTGTCATCTGTGTCATAGCATAAGTTTGTCAATGTGATGGGATTCTGAGAAAATTTACATCCTAAGACATAATTCTAATTGTTTCATGAAAACTTTAACCAACCAAATAAGCAATTCAGTTGGGAGAATTCAGGGAGAGGTTCTGTTTGGGTTTTTTTGGAAACAGAGTCTCCTTCTGTTGCCCAGGCTGGAGTATGGTGGTGTGATCTCGGATGGGGGGCAACCTCTGCCTCCCAGGTTCAAGTGATTCTCCTACCTCAGCCTTTCCAGTAGCTAGTATTTCGGGCATCCACCACTACACCAGGCTAATTTTTGTATTTTTAGTAGAGACAGGATTTCACCATGTTGGCCAGGCTGGTCTTAACTCCTAATCTCAGGTGATCCACCTGCCTTGGCCTCCCAAAGTGCTGGAATTACAGGCATGACCCACTGTGCCTGGCCCTGTTTGTATATCATAGAGACCATGTTACCTAAAAGTAAAATTGGCCTTGACTTTTTTGTGTACTCTCCTCCACTACTTCTTTTGAACTTTAGCTACCCACACACCTGATTCACTCTGTTAATGCTTTTGATGCTAAAATGTGAAATGGATGGCTAATGACTTTAAAAAGCTACTACCAAGTGACTGGAAAGACGCAAGCAGACAGCATTTTGAAATATACCTGTGCATTCAAAGAGTTAATGTATTTCTGAAAGTTTCCTCCTCCTTAAAAACTATTCCTCACTTTGAAGTAGAAAAAACTCTAGGTGTACCTGAAGAGGAATGCTAGAAGAAGAGAGGCTGCTTTTAGGAGATATTGAACTCTAAACCTTAAATGATTTAAATGCAATCCCCATGTGCAGCTGCTAAACCAAAGCACCTCACCCCAGGGAAGAGATGAGAAATTTTGAGGGCAATTGAACACTGAGAATTCTCATCATGGCTTAGCAAAAAGTGACTTAGCACATGTGTTTCAGTAATTATGATGCGTTGGAGTGCTCATTGGCTCTGGAACACAGTCACCAGTATGACAACTCCGGTGCGAGTGTAAGAGGCAATCAGATGAGGCAGGAATGAACACCTTTTGCCTTTGCAATCTGCTTATGCCCTGGGCAACTTTTCCTCTGGGAATGGATGTCTGGGTTGTGCACTTACAACAAGATTATTCATTACTTTTTAAGATTAGCTTTGCAGAGCGAATCAGGGGAAGAAGAAAGGTGGAATGCTTATCAGGTAACCACCATGTATTCAGCGCCTACTAGGGGCCTGGAATTTTACATATACTCCTTAAAAACAAAAAGAAAAAAATTACTGTGAAATCTCATATACATCACAGAAAGATTTAGAAACAGTAAGCTCCTCTGTTACTCTGCACGAACATAAAATAAAATGTTGCTAGGAGCTCAGATGGCCTCAGCAGACCTGTGCCTTAGAACCACCTACCCCTTCCCTAAAGGTTAGCCCCCTTATGGCAATCCCTTTGCCATATATATTCCTTGTAAACATGCATTTATAAAGGCTAGATTTAGTTGTGCTTGTTTCTGAATTATATATAAATAGAATTATGCAGCATGAACTCCTTTGTATTCTTTCATTCAGAACAATGTTTGTGATGTTCATGTTTTTGTTTATAAATGTAATTTGTTCATTTCATTGCTGTCATATTATATTACATGACTATATCACAATTTGTTTATTCAACTGTTGATGGGCTTTGGGTTAGAACTGCTATGAATAATCTGCTATGAACATTCTTATACTTGTATTTTGAGGTAGACAGGCATGCATTCTGTTAGATATGTGTACCTAGTGGTAGAATTGAGGGTCATGATAGACTCAGGGCCTATATGGTCAAGTTAGTGTATACAGATAAGTCTATTATGTTATTCATACCTAGAGACATTTATGGAAACTATACACAAGTAGTTTAAAATCAGGAATCATCCAATCAATAATTACCTTGAATCTAATGCAATGTACTATAGTAGACCTGCAAATGGGAAACTCACAAATGGTGATTAAATCAGACTCAAAAAAGTCATTCATTCATTTATCTCTTTTTCATTGAATACTAGCTATATACCACATACTGTGCTAGGAGTCTGCATTGTTCTCTGTGGAGTAAAACTTTCTAATAGAGAATAGGAATCACAGACTCAGAGCAATGTATAACTGAATAGAGACAATATAGTTGAGGCCATTTATCAAATAATGAACATAAGAGCTACAGAGAAGTAAAGGAATGTATTCATTGTCTACAGAGAGCTGTAGGATCCAGGTCTCTTGATTCTCAGATCTAGAGAAATCTTTTCTGAGAGGGAAGAGTGTGGTCAAGGAAAGAAAGTTATGTCCTCATATTAATTAAATTCAACTTCTTCTGAGATTCTATTTTCTCTTTCTTCTTTCTTTCCAAACTACCCAGAGGCTAAATTACAAAGTAGACAACTGACTAAGGTGCAAAGTTTGTTTCTTCTCTCAGTCTCCAAAGACTTTGCCTCTGACGTGGTCTACATCTTCCTTCCCCAGGTACCTATTCTAGCAACCATGCTTAAGAAACTCATGCCAACTCTTCAATAATATCTATTGATTTTGTTAACGTTCCAAAAAGCCTTGCCTTCTCAGCCTCACCCACCATGTTGCCATAGCAGCTGCGGCATGAAAGAACCACAGCGAGAAGAGAGTAGTGCCCCTTTCCCAGATCAGATACACTATTTCTGGCAAATGAGATTTACATGGTCACTTTAGTCTCATTAAACCTAGTTCAGTTTGTGCCTTTCCATACCTTTCTCAAAAATTTTTAAGCAGTTACAATTCAGTGATCATAGAAGCTTCATTTTGACCTATTTTCCTTTAAGAAAAAAATAGGACAATGCTATTTTCTTCCAAGATGTCATTAGTACTCCTGGGTTCCTTCTCACTAAGAATTGGAGAGTTCAATATTCTGTTCAGTAGTAGAAAGGGCATGGAATTTGGGGAACAGAATGTATCATTTATGTCCAGGCTTCTATACAAACCATCACCTCTGTCTCAAGGTTATTATTTATAAGCCATTTGAAAAAAATGTTTAATAGTAAGTGCTTAAAAACGTTATCCCCCCCCCTTTTTTTTTTCTTGAGTTCTGAAAATAGTGCTAATTTAACCCCTCAGAATAAAATGACTTAGAGGTCTTGTCAAGCTCTACATGATTCGGCAGAAACAGTCTTGTGCCTAGTTCCAAGGGCAGCCACAGTCCCCAGCCTAAATACACCAATATATGCAAAGGACAATAACTGTCTCTGGGAAGACCAAGCTAAATTCAGCTTCTCTTGATGACAGATCTCCACTTTGACAATCTGCTTCTTAAAACAACTATATCTTGCTCATGTTTATTCCTTCCTCTACCTCCCCAGCATTTCTTTTTTAAATCT
The DNA here is from genome assembly GCF_001604975.1 of Cebus imitator. Classification (NCBI taxonomy): domain Eukaryota; kingdom Metazoa; phylum Chordata; class Mammalia; order Primates; family Cebidae; genus Cebus; species Cebus imitator. Next base: position 1,264,223 of record NW_016107768.1, on the reverse strand, counting down.
GGAGAATCTCAAAAAGATATGAGGAAGTCCGTTTTAATTCCTCTGTCAAAGTGTGACGACCCACTACATAGAGTCTCATAATTTGTACCCCTTAGAGCGGGCAATCAAAGATTTAAAAATGACATGTTTAGATGAGCATTTTTAGCTTGGGGCTAAAAATCAATACTGGAAAGCACTGGAATATGGCTCATCTTACTGTGAAAAGACTCAATCAGGGCTCAACCAACAGCAGAGTTAAATTAGTAGAATGCTTATCTTTCAAAGTGTTCAACTGGGAATACTCAAATTTTGAGGCATTTTAGTTGGGTGCTAATTAGCAACTAGCTGACTGCTAAATGGACTGCCACCTTTCCTTTTGACAATTCACTGAAAATTAGTCCCTCAGTGCTATTTGAACACAGGGGAAATGGGTCGGGAGGGCTAGAGTTAAAGATGGGATTTCATTTGGTGCATTTATGTGAGAACTTTTAGTGTGCTGCTGATATTTAAGGACTTCAGTAAATGCAAAAGAGGGGAAAAGGTTGGGAATGACAGACAGTGAGTTCTGCTCAGCAGGCGTTGACTCTATAGTCAAAGTATGAATGGATCTAGTTCTTTTTAAATGTTAATAAGACTTTACACTGGAAAGGATTTCATATGCAGTTGCTATAATATCAGGCACTGGCCTATTCTGTGGTTGAGGAGGTAGGTTGGATGTTTGAATTATTGCCAGTATTAGGTGAGAACAAATTCAAAAGAGGTGTTTAAATGCTAATACCAAAAAAAATCTTACATTTGAAAAGTAAATATAAACTATAGGTATTTTCTTCCTTCACATCTGTTTCTTAATTATTATTATTTTGATATAAAATTGAATTTCAATCTATCATGACACTTGCTATCTTAGCAATAGAAAATGCATGAAAAGCAAGCATAAGCAAGGGCCGAGGTAAGTAGGATCTCTACTTTCCAGTGCTTAGAGAAAGTGTCTTCCTGAGTAGCCATTTTGCTGCAGGGTTTGTATCTCAAGTCTTCACATTCTTCCCTAACTTCTTAGGCAGCAAATGTCAAAGAAACAAAATGATGTGAGAGGAGGTAGAGTGGTACTGATTTGGATCTAGTAAAAATTAAATGATCATTGTCTTGGCCTCCAGAAAAAAAAGTCAAACCTTTCTTAGGCAGAATTTAATACTGGAATTATAACAACCAAAAATTGACTCACTATGCTCTAAACAGATATATGAAAGGATCTATATGTGAAGGTCACCCAGGCCAGAAATGGTCCCTACCCAGTCATCTAGGAAAAATAAAACAAATACCCATTAAAGAAAATCTGATTGCATCAGTCCAACCCCTCTGGGTTCAGTGAAACAGAGGAATCAGACTCTACCGATATTGGGCAACAGCACTGATCATTTCCCATATGACCTTCTTACCAGGGCGATCTTCAGTCTCAGGCTGTGACCTATAATTTTAGGTATATGAAACAACTCCTGATACAGAAACTTAATTGTCAAGAGATAGAAGGAAGATCTATCATGTGGGAAAAAGGAGGACAGAAAGTAGAAATTACAGGATTATAATAAATGTATAGATTCTGTGAAATACAAATGATGGGTTTTAAAAATGAAATAGCAGACTAAAGTTTATCTTAAAAAGCAGGTATGATACCAATTTTAAAATAAGCCTTGAAAAGGAAGGGTAATGAGAAGGCATATGTCCTGCCAAATAATAAAACAAATACAGCTGTGACAGTAGAATGCTTATGTCTGGCACACGAGCTAAGAACGGTTTTTGTTGTTTTGTTTGCTTGTTTTACATTTTTAAAGCTTTGTTAAGAGGTGAGAGAGGGAAAGCAGGAAGAATCTTTGCAACAGATGTGTATATGGCCTACAAAGTCTAAAATATTCATTGTCTAGACCTTTTCAGAAAAACATTTGATAATCTTCAATTTATAATATACATATGTGTTATTTTACATTTTAAAAATATATTTCATACTATATTTTTTAATTGACTACCTAGTCTTTACTCTGCTGGAGGAAATGAAAGGAAAAGTCAGCTACCTGTGTAACAGTGATCTGAGAATCTTTACTGGGAGCAAATACTGAAAAAATAGGGTAGCTTTGTCTTCCTTTACCAGCTCCACAGTGACTGCTAAGAGAAATGACCTACATTCCAAAGGACAGGATCAAAGGCTACATGCCAGAGATGAGACAATCATTGGGAAATAAAAGCTGATGCCAAGACAGCTGATTTCTCTCACCTGAAGAGAAAGTTGAAGTAAACTGAAAACAAAAGGGAGAGGATCCAGATTTGTGGAGAAAAAAACCAAAATACCTGCTCCTCTTGATGATTCTAGCTCTCCTAAGATGTGCCTTTCAGATCCTTCTCAAAGTTTGGTGGTTCCCTGGGACATTAAAAAAAACACCACTTTGTTTCTCATTTACTCCTCCATAGATGAGAAACACACTGGATGGGGTGTCGTGGGAGAAAACAGAGCAGTTGGAAGAAGAGACTGCAGACAGTGCCAAAGAAATACTCAGGGCTCAGGAATATATTTCTCCCTGCTCTTACTCCCGGCTCAAGGCACAGATCCATACATTTCTGTACCTATAGAATGGGCCCAGAGTGAGCCGGCAGAGTTCAATTAGATCACGTGGAATAAGCTAGCTTCAGGAAGACTCCTACAGCAAAAATAAGAGGAGGTATACTTGTTGGAGCAAAGGACTGAGTGAAGAGAAACTGAGCCTTTTAAAAATCATGAGTATGTGCAGGAGGGTGTCCAGGCAGCCAGGACCCTTAATGAGCCACCCCTTAGAGCTAGCAGTAAGAAGTGATTTGGGGCAGCCAGAGGGTAGCATGAAAGCTGTGTGTTCTTGAAAATTGGATACTAGTAATTGGAAAATGACCGGGAAAAGGGAACAAACCACTTCATCAAAACCTCTGCCCACGTATTTTCTGTATATTTAGTTTGTTTCTGAATTGCAGATGCTTATCCGCTTAGCAATAATAAGCAAAACTTAGTAATAGCTAACTAGTAAGAACTAAACTATCCTGTTAGAAGAACTAGGTAGGCATTACTCATGGGAAAGGAATCGCTATTATGCTCTCACCTTCTCAACAGGTCAGCCTCCTCCCTATGTACTAGTTATATTTAGAGTGAGCACAGAATTTATTTGAAATATTTTGGAGGTAAAGAGTATGTTACTGATGATTTTGCCAGAACCAGGAATAAACAGATTCTGTCCAGGGCAACCAAGAATGCATGGTGACCCTAGCAATACCTGTGCCCTTTCACTTTTACCACCAAAGGTTTTGTAACAATAAAAGCCGTCATGAGGAAGTATCTACAATGCCAGGTGCTTTATCTATACTGTGCTATTTAATCCTCAAAACTATCCTATCAAGTAGGTATTATTTTCAGTTTTACAGAAGAAGAATCTACAACTCAGAAAGGTTAAGTAACTGGCCTAAGGTCACACAGCTTTCATCCAACGAGAGAAGTTTTTATCAAGCCTGTAATATATGTTAAGTCTTTTGCTCACTGTTTCCACATTTGATATGCCATGTTAATACTTAACCTCTGAGAAGGGGATAAGGATTATCTCTTTACAGATGAGGAAGTAACATTTCAGGGGAGTTATTATGTTATTCAAATTCAACCAATACTGGAAGTACAGAAGTCCAAGTTGAACCCAGGGCTCTCTCACCCTGATGTACAGATTTCTCAGCTTCCCATGCTACCCTTCAGGGGGCTGAGAGGGGATGTTCTCCATCTTTAACTGCTGAAGCCTAGTTTGGTGAAGAGTGAAGGGACATCCAATGATGAAGTTCACGTTTTCCATTACTTTTATCATTGGAGCTTTGTACCTGTCATAGATACATTTTTTAAGATGCCTAGAACAAAAGCCATGCTAAATGATCAGCACCATAAATGAGGCATAAACCTGTAGCTCTCCGTACCAGAACAAATCTCACTAAGATGCCACCAAAATTAGAGAGAACTGTGTTTATGTGCAACATTCCCAGACAGCCACCTGCAAGGCACACAGCAAACAGAATGCACTCACCCTTGTTGACTCTCATCCAGGCCTTTCAAATGACTTACATGGAATCAGGGTAACTACACGCTCCATCTCTTCAGCATTGGGTCATGTAGCTGCAAATTCTTTTCCGCCCTTGAGTAGATGAACGGTGTGCATATAAGCTATCTAAATTTGTGAGTGGCCAGAAAGAATTGAAGATGGCTAGGGAGTGAGAAAAAATTAGAAAGACAGTGCCTCACCCTGCCTTCCTTGGGGACCTGAGGGGAAATTTAATAGAGTTGGTTTTTGTAACATGCCTTATTAGTGTATTAGGATCATGTTAAGCATACTATCAAACCCTGATGCAACAAATGAGGCAGTCCTATAGAAAAGACTAGAGAAAGTCTAACAGTGAGTTATTTTCTGAAAGTAAATAGAGATTCCCAGGACACCCTTGAAGCCAAATGTTTCTCTCTGAAAAATTAGTTCATCCTTTAGCTTATGAAGTCACCTTCCTGAACATGAGATGAGATTAGGACCATGGGTTTTCTGACTGGCCTCTTTCAGCTTGGGTTAGTTTACCATCTGTGAGATTCAGTTGCTTCCTCTGTAAAACATGATCCTAATATCCACTTCCAAGGGTTGTGGTAAAAACTAACCCGAGAGCTCATATATGTGCACACCAAGCACAGAAGACAACATGGGGCCACGTAGTAGAGGCTTAGTGAAAGTTCATTTTTCTTACACTGCTTTAAATTTTTGACCTTCTGTGAGTCACTCAGTTTCTCAAAATTTCAGTTTCCTCGTTTGCAAAATGTGAATAATAAAAGTTGTAAGCATTAAATAAGAAAATACATGTAAAGTATGAATCACAATTCCAGGCACAAGTCTAGCACTCAGGAAATATGACTTCATATCTCTCCAGTGCTGTTTCTCCAGGCAGACTTTCTCTTCAACTGCACTAGTAGATACTGCATTATGTGTGCCCAAAGTTTGCACAGAATCATAGGAGTTGTAATAGTGCTCCTATTCCTGAGCAATAGAAGAAGTGAATGGTGTCTGCCTGGTTCTGGTCATTACACAAGTTGAACCAATCTAGAATGCGGCCTTTGCATTAACTCAGAGCCATGCAGCCTTCTTCTGACCACTCAACTGCAGCACGGTGACCCACCTCCTGCAGAGGCTCATTATCACAGAGACACTGATTTGTCATGCTGGGCCTCGCTAGCAGCTTTCTAGTCACTCACCTCACGCTTCTCGTGGCAAATTATATTTGACTTTCAATTTAAAATCCAGGATACTCTAAAATAAAACCTCAGTATAATCATGGTGATAAAGCAGAGGCACATACAGTTTGACAGGATTAATTTTGTTGTTGTTGTCATCAAGAATCTCCTTCTGCATATACCCATGCTCAAACCCTACCTCCAAAACCCCCACACACCTATCAGAGAATGATAGAAGGTTCACTCATCCACACTATCTTGAACTCATAGGGAGCTCACAGCACTGGAAGTTTCTTTTAGCAGCAGAGGATTACTGTCCTATTGAAAGTCATGGAGTCTTAGTTAGGCTTGGTTCAGTGAGCATGAAATGAATGAAGTTAGAAATGGAAAGGAAAGCTATATCTCAGCAATAAAGTTTTCATCTTATTTAATCAAACACATATTTGCATATTTCTTTGGCAAAGACATCAGGTTCTCCAGTTGACAAGCTAAAGCAAAATCTGCCAAAGGAAATTGTTTTGGTTCTCTCTCTTGAATAAGAAACATTAACTCCAATTTTTCAACATTAAACTTTGGTGGCTATTATTGCTATTTTCAGATCCATTTGGCGGTCATTTTCGTTAATGAATTTCAAAAACACAATCTGGGATTCCGGGTATTTAGAGGAGGGATACTTAATTTCAACAGAATTATCAATTTCATGAAAGTTTGCAAGGGTTAGCCAACTCTTTTTGAGTGATCAATCCGAAAGTGTTTACATTTGGTCCTAAGCTACAAGCGTATTCACATTTAAATATGGATACTGGACTTGTATCATATAAATACTTGATATTTTTAGCATCTTGGCCTTGGAAACTGTAAAATTAACTACAAATTAGGGAATTATTTAAACCTAACTTTTGCAAGCATTTTGCATGATACTTCTTCACATACAATGTTGTCATACTGATTTATACATCTCCTCCCTTAATGCCTTCCAAGTGGAAAGCAAACTGTTGAACAAGCCAAACTAAATTCTGATATTGAAAACTTTTTAAGTGCCAAAAATATAAAACCCAAAGATAATTTAATTACCATTGGAGATATGTAAATTATATGTTAAAATTTACAGTCTATCAGATATTTTCTATAAATGGGTTTCAGCTGCATAGAAAATTGGTATTTATAAATATTTGACAAACACCCCTATGCCATAAATTTAAAGGATAGGCAAAATGCTGTTTGTCCCCAATGACACTGTAACCAAGGGAAAGAGCTGTGTGATTCAGCTTCCAAAGAGCTGGGCAAGGACCCCTCTGGCTGCGTCTTCCTCAATCTCCCCATTTGCCACTGATCTCAATGGTTCTTCTTTTTTGCATACCATCTGGTATAATCTGGCCATGATTATTTTTATGACTTAAGGAGAAGAAACACTGCCTCAATACACAAGAGGTTTCCAACTTTAGTCTTTGAGAGCCGATGCCAGGAAAAGAAAGTGGGGAAGACAAAACTCCAGAGACTGACCAGATGTGAGCAGCACCTGTTAATGTTCCCCCTAACTTTTCCGTGACTGGGGTAGATTTGCATCATACACTATAATCAGAAAGCAGTACTGTGTTCAGCCAGCTTCTCATCTTATGCACTTGTCTTGAGACTTCATAGTCTTATTCACAATTAAATTGACAGATTATGTTTCTTATCAATGAAACCATTATCCCTGGAATTATTCCTCCACCCATATGTTTTTCTCAAGGCCCTTCTTTGGCCCAAGATCCATGTGAATATAATAGTCAATATCTATTGAGTGTTTACCTTACATTGATCCCTTTGCCAAATTCTTTACATATTTTAACTCAAAATAATGAGTTATTACCATTTCCATGTTACTCATGAGAAAATAGAGGTGTAGAGAAGTAGAAGCATTTAAGGTGAACTCCAGAAGACTGAGTCCTACAAAGTTAAGCTTAGCATCTTCTTACCCTTAATTATTCTCTGGTAACAGTACCTTGTTTTCTCAGCCTAGCATTATTAGTGCTAAGGCAACATATTTGATTCTTAACTTTTGAGCTTCTAATTCCTAATTGTCTGGATGAAAACTTATTTTGAGTTATAATTATATAATAGTCACTGAGTCATTACTTTAAGATATATGAAGCCAACCAATAACCTATTTTTAACTACCCTTATTGGCTTCTTCCACCAACTGATCCACGGATCCTCACTTATCCTGGCTCAGAAGGTAAGGAAGTTTTGATTCAGTAGAATAAAGAATATTGTCCAGTTTTGGAGCCAGGGATTCTCTTATGGAAGGGAAGGGAATAGTGTTCTGAGATGAGGCCTCTAAAAACACCTAATCTGCCTCATTGGAAATGATTCACAAAGGAACAGACAGAATGTGTGGTAATAGGAATTATAAAGGCACTGTGATGTGGCCTGAATGTTAGAAAGACACCAGAATTACAAAGTATCGTTAACAATAACCACAGCACCCATTTGTGAAGCATCTGATATATGCCAGCAATATACCAGTGATTGTGGTGATAACAATAAAAAATGTTTATATAGCGATTCTTATGTGCAGGCATTGTTTTAAGTTCTTTATATATATTAACAAATTGAATCTTCACAACAATCCTATGAGGTATATGTTATTAATATTCACACTCCAGAGATTAAAAAAAAAGAGACTCATGTTGAGTAATTGGCTGCATGTTGGCTTAAATATGGGTTCTAGAATATCCTCTCATAATGAAGCCTACAATTTGCAACATAAGACATAGTTTGTTAATGAAAACCCAAAGGAATTAAGAGACACTTGTCTGAACTTTCAGACAACGATGGGTGGGAATGAGGAGAGAAAGGAAATAACAATAAAACCTCGACTCAGGAATAGCTACCACAGATACCTCAAAACACAGAAAGAAACTACCTTTATAGAAAACAGACAAATTACTCATCAAATGAAAGACTATGTCCTGGGATGTAAAAATATTGAAGAATTTATAAAAAATTTCAAAACATATATTTAATTTTATTATTTATTTATTAAGATAGGGTCTCACTCTGTCACTCAAGGTGGAGAGCAGTGACACAATTATAGTTCACTGCAGCCTGAAACTCCTGGGCTCAAGTGACCCTCTCACCTCAGCCTCCAAAACATCTAGGATTATAGGTACACACCACCACGTCCAGCTAATTGGATGTGTGTGTGGAGATGGGGCCTCATTATCTTGCCCACCTTGGGGGCCCAAAGCACTGGTATTAAAGGTATGAGCCTCCATGCTCAGCCCTAAAATAAATATTTTATGAATCTGAGTTAATGACAAACTCTTAAAAGAACAAGAGATTAAGAAGCAAAAAGATATAAATCTAATATTAATAAATATGAAAAAAAGCTGTCAATTAGAAATTCAGAAAATAAAGTATAGCCACTGAAAAACTTTTGCAATACATGATATAAAACAGTAGTATTAATAGTATGGTATACAATTGCCATAATTGATTGAGAATCATTGAACTGAAAGATAGTTCTAATGAACTTATACAAAATGCAGTACAAAATTTTAATAAACACAAAAATATGAAAGAAAAGCTGTTGTAGTATTAAGAAACTCCAACAAACTATACATTCAAGAATAAGCAGAAGCAATATTTGAAGAAATAATGACTACAACTTTTTAGGAAAAAAAATGAAAACAGGAATCCTCAGATTTAAAGAACACAATGCAGCCTTAGGCTAATTACAAAATTAAAACAAAAAGCAAACTGTAAGCCACACATTTATTATTTGACTCAGCAATCTTACTACTAGGAATTTATCCTAAGGATACACATCAATAAACTAAAACATTATGTGCACAAGTTTATTCATGGTGAAACTTTTATTATGCCAAAATATTGGAATAACCTCAATGCCCATCCATAGAAAGCCAATAGAATAAACTTGATTTATCATCATCATGGAATACTATACAGCTACTAAAACAGATTGAAAAAGATCGCTATGAATTCACATACAGTGATTTAGAGGATATGTCGTTACGTGAGAAAAGCACAGAAGAATATAAAGAATATACAGCATTTTCTGTTAGAAAGTCTGGAAAATATATATGCACATATGTTTATTTTGGCAAAAAGAGATACAAGACAGATTGAAACAGAAACAAAAATAACAACAGAAAGGTCACCTAGAAGAGGTGAGTACGAACAAGATGAAAGGGTCAGGAAGGGGAATAAGGCTTCTCAGAATATACAGTGAAACAAAATGAATAGAGATAGAAAGCAATGTAGTCAATAAATTAAATAAATTGGTTTGAAAATGTTGGCAAATCTATTAAGTAACATCTTTTTTAAAAAATTATTATACTTTGTTAATTATAAATACTAGAAATATAATTCTATTATAGCAAAATTTTGGAAATGCTAATTTCTTTGTCTTATTTTTGTAGGAAGAATTTCTAAGTTCCTTTAGTCATGGTTTAAAAACCGTATTACATATGTATGATAAAAATGTAATAGTAATCGCTAAGAAAATTAAAAAAACTTAAATCTTTTGAGGTAACGGGAAAAAAACATCAAGAAAACTTTTGTCAATCAAAGACATGAAAAACACAGCAAGTAAAAGAGAACCAATATAAAATGTCTACAATACATAATGTTTAACATATAAGGAGATTACAATCAGTTTTACAATGGTTGAAGAAATAGTTGAAGATAAAGAATGTCTGAACATTGGGCATAGAAATATTCACACATAAATAAAAATGTATGCCAATGCCAATTCTCCCATTCTCAGTCAATTCCCTCGTTTTTGGGAACCACATCAAAAAAGCCTTGGAGAATGTGAAGAATCTATAATTTCAGAATTTGAAGAAGGAAAGTAAATATTTTGAACAAATATTATTGAAGCAAGTAAATGTTTGTTTAAATAATTTCCCAATAAAAAATGAAATATTAAAAATTTAGAAGCACCTTAAGAAAGCAAATTTTGGGACAATATTCTAGGCAAGGCTGACTTGACAATATCCTCAATCCCTCTGCCATGAATAATACACACACAAACACACAGACACTATTTTGATGTGATCTCATGGTTTGAAATTCCTCCAATCAGAGAAACATATGGGTGAAGCATCTAAATATACAAACAATCAGGGTTCATTGAAGCTTTCTGCTATACGTGGAGGTCTGGGAGGGGAAAGTTTGAGGGGAGTAATAATTTTAGAATGTGAAATGAAAGGAAATTTTAGAATGTGAATGCACAGATAAGTGAAAATAATGGAAAATTAGGCAACTAGGTGCAAAAAGAAAAGGAAAGGAGAAGGTGTCAAAGATACTTCATCTACTCAAAAATCTTACTTTAAGATGTGATCACATGTTAAAAAAAATGCAGGAAAAAATTGTTATCTCTTTCTCTCTTCTCCTGACTCCTCCTGAACTGCATGGCTCTTGACAGAAGGTGAAGGAATTTATGGCTCTGCTATCAGTCCTTCTGTTATGCCAGGATTAGAGATGCTTTGGCTGCCAAACATAGAACCAAATTTAAACCATACCAATATATCTACAAGCTATTGTGTTCCAAGGGAAGCCATAGATGTGAAGCAGGTATTCTCAAAGCATATATTTGACAAAAGATTAATGTTCAGGGTGATATGTATTCTAAACAACTGATTTCTACACATAGATTTTGCACATAACTCCTGTGCTGGTTGAGCATTTCCTCTTTAGAATTACTTCAACATTTTTTTCCCATTGATTTTTCTTCTTTCTCTTTGAAAACCTAATGTATGCTGGGTATCTCAGTGGGTGGGCTATACATGCGTAAGTAAAACAAGCCCCTGCCTTCAGAACGCCCTGACAGGGTAGCAGAGGAATTCACTGCTGAGGCAAAAATTGCCAGATGAAAGAAAGAGGAAAATGTAAAAGTTGGCAAAGAAGTATTCATTGGGTGTATTTTCTTTCAAATCATTCATCCAGTTTTTCTCATTACTTTCTACTGTAAGTCTGATTTCATTAAGAAAGTACTCAAGAAATTTCTAAGACAACAGACACAAAAGGAATTTTTCAACAAAATCTGCCTAATATATCTCCCCCATCTTACTCATTCTGTGGAACAGACAGCTGGAGTCAGCTGACTTGTTCATATTTGTGTATTTGCAGAATTTAACCTCTTCACTGCACCAACAAGCCAGGCACAACCATTGAATTGTCACTGTTCTGCCTACCATCCATACTCTCCGCAGAGAAAACACTGTTGGCAGTTTTTTAAATGGTTGATGTTGCATAATAGGCACTATGCAAAAAATGCTCAGTCCCCAATGCAGCCTGCTTGCCATACTCCAGAGGTTACACTTGGTGAAGTTCATGCCAGAATGTTCTGCGTTCACTGAGTGCTTAAATGCTGTTAGCAGAAAGAAAGGATAGGAGTTGTTCCCCATGGAGACTCCAGAAATAATAAGTAGTTTGTAAAAAGTGAAACCTCTCAGTCAGCGATCAGTGCTTTGGAATGAGCCTTTGACCCATAGGAATTTGTTAAATTTACTTTCAAACTCTTCATTTTAAAAAAAAATGTTTTGTCCTTGTGTAGTAGAGAGTTGTTTCATTTGATGCATCACTAGACTTTTCCCCCGTTTTTTTGTTTTTTTTTAATCAAGGGCTGTGTGTTGTGCTTTGTCTTCCAAATAAAAATGTTGTGGTTGCAGCCTTTGCTGAGAACCTCACCCAGCAGGGACTGAAGCATTTGCTTTTGCTGGTGATCCTGATCAAGCCCATCTTCTGTCAGTGTCTTGATTCTGACTGCAGCCCCTCAATTAAAGGAAAAAATCAACCTTCTACAGTCCTGGGCCTAACCTGACTTCTTCCCTTATGTAGTTTCATCTCCAGACTTGCCAAATCTGGCTCCTTTCCTGGCTGCTTCCCCCCTGGCCCCTTGGAACAACAACTGACATTTATGCACCAGCATTTACAAAGGGCTTCCACGCAGAATGGGAAGCAAAACAGACTAATCACTTACTGTCAGCCAAGCACTGGGCAAGACACTTGAAAAACATTACTATACCTAATCTATAAAACTCTGTTGGGTTCTTCTATTCCCATTTTACACATCAAGAAAGTAAAATATGCATCTCCTCAATGAAATTCAGCCTCATGATTGCCGCATAAACCACACCAAACTGCGCCATTCCATCATCTCAGTATCTGTCTCCTAAAAAGACTTATGACGATCCAAAGCCAACCAGATATTTATGATTCTATCTCCATCTTTTACAATCATCTCATTCATAATTAATTCAGCAACCTTTTTTAAACATTTAACCACTTGGACCTTATTGAGTCTTTTCAAAGCATTCAGCTTAGTTTATGGAAACCACAGTCTTTCCTTTTGAGCTCAGATGTCAATGGCTTACATAATGATAATATATATGATAAATATAAATATAATGACAAATATAAATAATGATAAATGAAAACATGCAAGTGCTGTAGCAAGTGCAAGTGGCAAAAACAGGCTTGGGAAGAGCCCCACTGGCTTACCCACTGAAAACAGGTAAAATTTCAACTGATGGCTGCAGGAGTGTGGAGACATACTAGAGAGTAACTTTCTAACCTTGAGCCTCTGAATGACCATTTCAGAAAATGGAGTTTAGCAGTTTTACTGCTAATTGATGTGTATGGCATGGTCATGTTCTTTCCTTATGTGTATGCCTGTTATTGTGAACAAAGCAACTTAACTAGAGTATCTTCAAATGTTTACAGACTCACCTGGGTTTGTTGCTTTTAACTTAATTTACTGGCATATTAGGGTGTGGTCTCTGGGAAAGTATTTTTAAGTGTTAGACAAAGATTGTGACCAAGAGTTAAGTCTGGACTAAAGCAGGATTCAAGGTTATATGAGATATCATCCCACATCAGTCAGAATGGCTATTATTAAAAAGTCAAAACTAACAGATGCTAGTGAGGTTGCAGAGAAAAAAGAATACACTGCTGGTGAGAAGGCAAATTAGTTCAGCCTTTATGGAGAATAGTTTGGCAATTCCTGAAAGAACTTAAAACTATCATTTGACCCAGCAATCCCATTACTAGGTATGTACCTAAAGGAATACAATTTATTATACCATAAAGACACATGCACACAAATGTTCATCACATTACTCACAATAACAAAGTCATGGAATTAACCTAAATGCCCATGAATGGTAGACTAGATAAAGAAAATGTGGTACATATACACCATAGAATGCTACACAATTATAAAAAAAAAAATGAGATCATGTCCTTTGCAGCAATATGGAACAAGCTGGAGGCCATTATCCTAAGCGAACTAACACAGGAACACAAAACCAAATACTGCATATTCTCACTTGTAAGTGGGAGCTAAACATTGAGTACTTATGAACACAAAGAAGGGAACAATAGACACGACTTGAGGGAGAAGGGCGGGAGGAGCATGGGAAGAGAAAACTACCTATTGGGTACTACTCTTATATTACCTGGGCAAATAAATAATATGTACAACAACCCTCTGTATCATGTAATTTATCTATATAACAAACCCACGTATATACCCCTGAAACTAAATTAAAAGTTAAAAATAACAACAAAAAAAAAAATTGGCAGTGCTTTGTGATTAAAATGCATTTGTTTATTCATCCACTTATTCAACACCATTTACAGAGGATTTTCTATGCTTTAGGTGAGAAGGATGCAGTGGTAAACAAACTCAGACATGGTCCCTCTTATATTTTTCAGACTTTAATGAAACCCTTGTAAAAATAAAAATTACATCGCAACAACAAGTGGTATAGAGAACAGCTACTTGGTGATTCAATTTTATGTAGTCAGCAGGGTCAAGGGAAGTATTCTGGGGAAATGATACCTACGATAAGAAGGAGTAGGAATCAGCTCTGTAACAAAGGGAAAGAAGTACATTCAGGAAGAGGGAGCAACACGTAAAAAGACGCTATTGTAGGAGCAAACAAAGCAATCTCAAGGCAATAGAGCTATCAATAAACATAATAAAGTATCTTCAGTCAGAAGGGTTATTCTCAGAAATAATACTGGGCTTGGTAATAAGCATCTCACAACATGGAATGGGGAACTTTCAGATTTAGCCTCGGTGACATCCAGAGTATCTAAAACAAGCAGTAGCACTGAATGTCTTAAAGGAGAACATGTAAGAACTAAGCTCAGGGGATCAAATTCCCAGGGCACTAAGATGGAAGTGGGGCTGTACAGGGAATGAGAATGACCAGATAGGACTACAGAAAGGTCACCAGGCTGCATGCCAGGGAACTGGGGTCATAGCCCTGCCTCTGTTAAATAGTAGCTGTTTGACATTTGGGAAGACATTACTCTCTCTGGGTTCATAGATTATTGTGACCATAATCACATCGGGGTCACCACCTGAGATGTTGGTGTGACGGGTATCACGTCACCGTTCCTCACATGGGGCACCACGTGTGACCGAGATCATGTCAGGGCCACCGCCTGAGACATCAGTCACCCTCTGCGGAAGTCTGACCTGCAGACCCTGACTCAACAACGGATGAATGAATGTAATGTCACAACATTACAGTGTTTCAAGTGGGCTAGGGATGGCCGTTGGCTGCTTTCAGAGGACAAAATGCAGCCAATCTAGACTCCCTGCTCTTCCATATATTCAGCCCTAACAGAGGTTCTAAGTTAACAAACTTGTGGATACTTAACATGGTTAAGAGAATGGTTTTACAACTGACAAAAACTTTAGGTGCTGGTGCCCAGAGTAGATGCTATTAACAGGTAATTCCCCTTTGATCCTTCCTGGAGAGACCCTCCAGCACGAAATTAACATGAGGAAACAGAGCGGAGATAAATGGGTGTGGGCTAAGGCCTTTGTTTAGTTTCTATCTCTTTCCTATGCTAATGTTAATGAGGCAGCTGCCTTCAACCTGCCTCAATAAAACCTTTGGGCCTTCCAAAAGGTTTGAGATTACAATTTATAACTTTTCCCAATAATTAATATCTTGCCAAACACCACAAGTGAATATCAACAGATTACGATCACCTTTCTGGGTCTAAATTGTGACTCTGCCCCTTATTAGTATATAACCTTGGACAAATTACACGACTAATCTGAACTTCAGTTTATCTCATTGAACAGAGATTTAAAAATCCCTTCCTTCTTGAACTGTAATGATCAAATGTGATAATATGTGTAGTGCTCAGTTGTAGCAGATGCTGTTGGTCTTCTACCCGTATGCCTCGTGGCTGCCAGTGTTCCCTGACAGACTTCCAATTGCCAGTAACTTCCTTTCGTGTCTCAGGACATTTTCTCCAAAATCTTGAGAAGTCACTTTGCCCATGCAAAATTAACACCTGCCTCCCTTCCACAGCAGCCATTAGGCAGTGATTCAGAAACCGCACATAAATGCTTCAGTTTCTTAGCCCTTTAAATGGATTACTTCTGAGGTTTGGGTTTTATTCCTTTTCTCAGATTTTCCCATAGAATTAAGCTCCACCCACCCAAATGGAATAATCGCTTGCATTTATATCTTCATCTCAGGATACGCACCTGGAAGAACCCAAACTAAGAATCTGTACAATATCTTTCATATACCAAACACTTAATATTGCATAAATTAATGACTTAGGTTTAAAAGAGAAATCTATTATACCTACTAAAGAAAATAAGTTTTCTAAAACTCTAAAGATTGTTCCAGTTTCTATTTGTTCTAGCACAAAAGAACTAAAAAAGATCATTATTTTTTTCCTGGTACAAATAGAAGGGTAGCTATATGGGCAAAGTAAAAGGTAACTAGATTGAAAGCACAAGTCATCTGGACTGTTAAGAAAGCCAAGCAAAGACCTGAAGATAGCAGCAGATGGTATCCATAAATTATTTGAAGGAGCTTAAAGAAGCTGCAAAAAGCAAAATGATGATGCTTCCTCTGGGAGACAGCCCAGGCTCCTGTTAGTACTCCAAACTTGGTAGCAACTGGCCCCTCCTTCTGTCTTCCAATATTTCAGGATAGCCAACCGTATTAAAAATGCAACATATTATGTAAGTTTACATTATAGAATTTAAGCACACTCATGGCAGTGCTAAGTCTA
Source organism: Cebus imitator (assembly GCF_001604975.1). Taxonomy (NCBI): domain Eukaryota; kingdom Metazoa; phylum Chordata; class Mammalia; order Primates; family Cebidae; genus Cebus; species Cebus imitator. Next base: position 1,247,923 of record NW_016107768.1, on the reverse strand, counting down.
GGGAAGGCTTTGCTAATCAGTGAGTGGAGTTATGAGGATTTTTCAAGCTTGTAAGAAGCTTACATTCACAGCCAGCTACCTTGACAATGTCAAGCCTCCCTTTTGGAGATGGACACAAAGGGTAGTAATGGTAGCAGACTCTAGCTAATAAGAACATTATACAAAATGCGTGAACATTCTAGCCCCGAAAGTAGGTCATTCTCTCCAGGACCCTCATCATGGAGCTCAAACTAAAGGTAATAATTATATTATTTTCATTATTAATTATCACTACCTTAATAAAAATTTCTTAGGAAAACTATGGTCAGCAGACTTTCAGATGGATAACACTGATTTATCCAGCAGAATATGTTTCCCAGGTATTTTTGTGCACATTTAAGCCAAGAGAAGAAAACTAACTTTCAAACTTTGACTTGATCTTCAAAAACAATAATTTTTATCACCATATAACAGGAAAGAGAGAGTGCAGAGAAACATGTTATCAATGCCACAGGTATGCAATCAGCAAAATACAGGCTATGACAAACTCTACCAGACAACCAACCAAGTTTCTTATGAAAATTGGAGAGGTAGCATGTGCATATGTACAAAGGAGGGGAGCGATAAGTTAAAGAATACTTAAGGAGACATATGAAAATAATGATAATTTTCACTACTTACTATGTGATAGAGAGTGGATGAAATATTTTGTGCATATCATTTTATTTATCCTCATAACCACTCTCTGATGTTACATGTGGCTATATAACAAACCATTTTAAAAGTGCTTTAACACAATAAACCATGTATTATTTCTCATGGGTATAGGGCCACACTGCTCTGGATCAAAATGATAAGAGCCTTGGCTGGGACAACTGAGTTGACCTGGCTCTGCTCCACAGGATCTCTCATTCACCAGGATTTCAGGCCTGATCTCATGGTATAGGCACAGATCCAAGAGAATAGAAGCATGGGTTGGGACTGGCACATCTCTTCTTCTACCACAATGTGCTGCCATAGCACTGACTCAGGAAGTAGGGGGAAAAGATTCCATCTTCTGATGAGAACTACAAAGGCGCATTGCAAAGAGAATGAATACTGAAAAGAGTAAATAACTGTAGTCATTTTTCAATCAGTCCACAACATCTGGTAATTGTTGTGACTGTTTCACTGATACTATAAAAAGAAACAAAGCAGCAGATCTTGGAAGTCTCAAACTTTGCAGGCATTTGCATGCACTCAGGGCAGGATTAGGGTTGGAATTGTTTATAATCTGCTCTTCAGGCACCTTTTAATTTTACTAACCAGATTTTTCCTCTGTTTCTCTGGGAAAACCCTACTTAATCCCCTGAGGCCCTTATAGCACTCTCAAATTCTTCAGCCTTGGCTCTCATCATATTTTATAGTATTTCCTTGTTTAATTCCCTGACTTCCTTTAGAAGATAGCTGTCTGAAGGCAGAAACTGTCTTCTCCCTTCATCATTATATCCTATGTATATCAGTGGGCACAGTCTGACAAAGCATCACCACACAAGAAAATACTGTATTATTTGCTGAATGACCATTCAGAAAAATATTAATGAAAATAATAATGAAAGCCACTGCATGACTGAGAGGACACAGAAGCATGGTGGCTCTCATTATTATTCAAGTGAAGAGATAGGAATTCCCTGCGATAGACAAATCCCAGCAGTAAAATGCTGGTTAGCACACAGCCAACTCCATTCTTGCTCTTTCCCCGTGGGTAACTCTCTACTAGCAGAGAACCATAGCATTTTAACACCATAAAAAATGCAGTCAGTTATTTGTCTGCAGGCTCTTGTGCAATTGAAAGCTAAAAGTCTATCAGAGGGTTCTAAACAAGGGTGTATTTCCTGATTGGATTTCTGTCTACCGCAGAGCTTGGAAATAAATTGTCCTCAATTTTTGGTGAGGTATACAGATCTGCTGAACCATTTTCTTTTTAGCCACATTTCCAATCACTAACTAATTATTTTCTCCAATTCCTATCTAATAAAACTTTATTTGGATCAAAATTGAATAGTCTTGGTTATATGGAACTAGATATGAAAAACAGTGGGTAGTTAGAGAACATATTTGACGATATCAGGGTTGCCTTGTTGGATACAACTAGCCTACGCAATTAATTTCAACTTAAGATTCACTAAAATTTAAAATAATTTTGTTAAAACAGAACAACAAAATAAATGTAATACAGTTACTTTTTTCTTCAACCATTTTTCTTATAGTATTTTAAGTTTGAACAAAAAAAGTATTAGGTTACATGTAATTTTGCTAAAATAAGCCTCAATAAGATTTCCTGATTATAAGCTTTTTGAAATAAAATTCAATAACAGCTTTATTATGTTCTGAACTTCAGCATATTTATCACGCAATTAAATTCTGAGAAACAAGTTAAAGACTTCATAAAAATAAAAGAATAAATAAGTATGTATAACCTTTGACCCAGCAATGTTACCAATAGAAATTTGTCTTACAGATGTCCTGTCGTATGTTCACAAAAATGTAATTCAATAATTCTTATTACCATATTTATAGTAAAATTAGGAACAATCTAAACATTCAATAAAAAGCTGGTTAAATAAATCCAGTATATATAAAGAATGAACTGTTATGCAGCAGTTAAAATAAGGCAACACACACACAGACCAATATGAAACTTTCTCCAAGATACATTGTTAAGTGTAAAGAAAAGGAAAAAGGAAAAAGCAAGCTGATGAACAATGTGATTTCATAGTAAAATTTGTATTAGCTATTTTTAATTGGTACAAATACCTGTATTCTCTTGAAGAATGCACCAGATATAAGGAAGAGTGATTGTTACCTGGTGAGACACGGGTTTGTGGAACAAGGGTGAGAGAAAGAATTACCTTCCCTTTCATTGTTTTATTTCTTTTGAATTATTAACCTTATACTTGCATTAGTAGTCTTGAGCAAAATAACAATGCTGAAAACAACAAGTAAAGCAAAACTTATGTCTGTAAAGCAGAATATTAATGCACAGGCTTAATTACAATCAAGATTTCAAGTAGAAACCAACTAGAATTTGAAAATAATAAATACTACTTTAATATATGCATATAGGTTACAAACACAAAGGTAAGTGTATTTAAGATATCTTGTTATGACTCAAGAATTAGTTTCAGTGAAAAATTACACTTCCTTTTAGGTCAACTATTTGGTTTACATGCTACCCCACAAAAAGCCTCCATCTTAACCAAGAAGAGAAAAGGACACATGCGCACACACATACACACACACGCGCGCATGCACACACACACCAAATTATGGGCCATCCTAAGACGAGAAGTGTCACTTGTTTGGATACCTCATTTCTCCAAAATAGACCAGAAATTTCTTCATATCTTGTCTATTTTGGAGAAATTTGGTAATCAAAGATTCATTAATGGTGATGGTCTCATTTAGAGAACAAAGACTTAAGAAATAAGCACTGTGTTATGCAGCGTATTTTACTTTGAAATAAAAATACTAGTTTGCCCTTCAAAATAAATGAAATAGTTAAATAAACCTGAAAGGACACAACTTCCACTTCTAATTATGACAGCGAGACAGTGCTCCATCAATGCTTCTGCTGACATCAACTGTAAAAGCTGAATAAAATACAGAGCAAAAACAAAAGAGATTGAGGGCATCAGTGAGCACATAGGCAGACAAGACAAAAGGTGCCGAGACATCATAGAGGGGAAATGCACTGAGTTGAGCCCAAATTCTCAGCCACTTTTTCTCCTAAAGGCATAAGCTTATTTCTCCATGGCAAACAGGGCTGATAAGGAGCCCTGGTAACTACTCTAGTTTTTCGGTTAAGAATAGTGAGGGCTAGGTGTGGGGAAAGGGGCAAATAGGAGACAAAAAAGTACCCACAAAGACCAAAACCTTTCCTCATATTACTGGAATCTCTGATTGGAACAAGGCAACCTGCTCCTACTCCAATAGCAACTTAATTTTTGAGAAATTAAATAGAAAATACTAATATCAATATTAAATATTAATATTTATTAATATTGATATCTCTAAATATGAGCTTTGATATCTCTAAGTAGCATCCTCACATTTGGTCAATTACAGAACACTGATGAAATTGTCAGCAGTCTCTGACTGCCTTGCAAAACCAGTTTCCTGGAGAATTGCCAAGCAAATACCCACTGGTTGAAGTTATCTGGGTTGCCACCCTATTTTTCTCAGGTAATATATCATTTTATTGCCATCCCTATGTACATTTTCTTTGAATGCTTACATTTGAACAGATGACAGTTTTCTTTAAAGCAGTTTTAAGTGTATTCACACATATTAGAATGGCCATAATTTAAGAGACAGACAATACTAAGTATTGACAAAGACAACAAAAATGTACACCAGCCAGAATTCTCATCCTCTGCTGGTTAAAGTGGAAATAAATACAAGTTCTTTGGAAATGTTGCATAGAAATTCCTAAAGCTGGAATTACTTACTAATCTACTCAGAGCCAGCATTTTCACTCCTTGGTAGATACCCAAGATAAATGAGTATTGATGTCCACCAAAAGACACATACAAGAATATTCAGAGAAGTATTACTTTTAACAAAACCACAAACTGAAAACCCAAATAGCTATCAACAGTAAAATCAATAAATATAGTACTCATATTACAGAATCACTATATAAAAGATAGAAAAAAATTGCCAGTACACTGATATGGTTTGACTGTGTCCCCACCCAAATCTCATCTTGAATTGTAGTTCCCATAATCCCCACATGTCATGGGAGGGACCAGGTGAGAGGTAATTTAATGATGGAGGCCATTACCCCCATGCTGCTGTTCTCATGCTAGTGAGTGAGTTCTCATGAGATTTGATAGTTTATAAGGGACTTCCTCACCCTTTTGCTCTATACATCTCTTTCCCGCCATCATGTGAAGAAGGATGTGTTTGCTTCCCTTTCTGCCACGATTGTAAGTTTCCTGAGGCACCCCCCCAGCCCTGCAGAACTGTGAATCAATTAAACTCTTTCCTTTATAAATTAACCAGTCTCAGGCAGACCTTTATAGCATGGTGAGAATGGACTAATATGTACAAATAACACAGACATGTTGCCTTTAAAAGGCCAGAAAATGAAAGTGGACATGCATAATGATTCCATTTACCTAAAGCTCAAAAATACATTCAAACTTACCTATAGTTGCAATAAGCCAAGCAACATGTAAAGGTAAAGAGCACAGTCACCTCAGGCTTGCCCTCTCTTCAGATACTAGGCTTAAGCTTGGTGTCCTCAGGGTCACACTCACTTCAGACCAGCTAACTGCAAATTCTTGGGTCTCCACAACTGCCCTGAGTTTCTATAATTTGCTAGAAAAACTCATAGAACTCAGGAAGAAAACTCTACTTATCATTATATTCTTAGTAAGTAAAAGGATACCATTAGAACTAGCAAAGGAAGGAAAGCCCATGGAAGATTTCAAATGAGAAACTTCCTTATTCACAGAGACATATTACTGTCTTGGAATAGACATGTCACAATGTACGTAGAGAACTGCCAACCAAAGAGGCTCACTGGAGCCTTTGAGGTCCAAAATTTCTACCAGAGCTTGATTAGTTACTATTTGCAGTAGTCTCAGCCTCTGTTGTAGATTTGGCTTAATACCTTTAGTTTCCAGTTTTTCCAAAAATCAGAATTGACCTCTGTTAAGTGCCACCGTAAATCATATTCATATTGTTAGACTTTTTGGTAGCCAAAATCCCCAAGCAAGAAAAGACCCTGCTCTCAAGTGGAACACTCCAGAGCCCTAGAGATCAGCTCCAAGTAACCAAGGGAAACATCCAGACCTCTCTTTGGGTAATATTAATTCTTCACTATGCAATATAAGAGTCAGAATAGTGGTTACCTTTAAGGGCACATAATAAACAGAGAGGAGCAGGATCTCATTTCCAGGTGCTAGTAATGTTCTATTTCTTGACCAGATAGTAGTTGCACAACTCTGTTTATTTTACTACGTTTATTGAGCTCTGCTTTTATGATTTGTGTGCTTTTCTGTATGTGTGTTATACTTCAATAAAAATATACACTTAGGGAAAACATTTTAAACCCAGAGATACTACTCAGCCCAGGCAGCTATTTAATAGTATAAACCAGGGAGTGCTATACAATTCATGGCTTCTACCCAGTAGGGAAGCACTTTCCAGGTTGAACTCAATACAGAAGCTGTACTCTTCCTGCCAGAGAAACAGCTGCAGTGAAACCCTTCCTGCTGCTAAGGTGCTGAAAGACCATTTCAACCTAAATGGCATAGGTCATGAATGGTGTGTGGCCCAGAAAATATCAATGAAGGATGCAGAGCAGTGTAAGAAAGGAAGAGATGAGGTTGAAAGAAGATGAGGGAGAAAGGGGAAAAAGGAGAAATAAGGTCAAGACTAAGTAGTTCAAATATTATTTTTTTAGCTGAATATTCACTCATGCCTTAGTGTTTCACAGAACAGCCTCTGAGGCAGGATTTGTGTACAACTGATTTATAAGAGAGTAAGGGAACTGGGGAATAGGACGGTGAAGGGCAGTAATCCAAGCAAGGTTGCAATTTTAGGCACAGTCCCAGCCTCAGCCTGGTCCCACAGAGGAGTCCTGCAGTATAAATTACATGAACCTTAGGGTTCATCTCTACTTGGGGCAAGGGAACTGGGTTTTCATACTCCTCTGCTGGTTAGTCATTTGCTAGGGGCAACATCAAGGGAGTTGTAAGCTCTAAGGCACTTCTGCAACTGCAGACAAAGCAGCTCCAGTATTTTGAGGACAGTCCTCCAAAGAAAATTGGCATGTATGCTGTTAGAAGCTAAAGTATACAGATCAAGACAGAAGCCTACAAACTATGAAAGGGACGTGAGAGGACTGCAGTTCAGCAGTAACTGTTTACTACACCAAGTGACAAAGAATTGCAAATTAATATAAAAATAAGCTATGTATTTGTTACACATTTATGTACACAATCTTGTTTGTTAAGCATTAGTACACCCCATTTGGTTATCATTCCTGGTAGGATAGTCATCATTCTCAGCCAGCTTCTTTTTTTTTTTTTTTTTTCTTCTTATAATATTCTAAGTTAGATAATATTTTAAATTACTGTTAAAGATATTTACTCAAACTGGATGAATTACAGCCAATAATTTCAGTCATTATTTTAGGGATTAGAGAAGGAAGACAAAGAGAAAAATATCTCTGATCTGAATGTAATCTATGGAAAACAGTATGGAGCTTCCTCAAAAATGTAAAAATAGACTTGCCATATGATCCAGCAATCCTACATTTGGGTATATGTCCAAGTACATAAAATCAGTATGTCACAGAGATATCTGCACTCCTATGCTCATTTCAGCATTACTAACAATATCCAAAATGTAGAATCAACTTAAGTATCCATTGGTGGATAAATGGATAAATAAAATGCATACAGACATAACAGAATATATCATAAAAAAGAAAATTCTGTCACTCGAGACAACATAAATGAACCTGAAGGAAATCATTTTAAATGAAATAGTTCAGTAACAGAGACATAAATAATGCATAATCTCACTTATCTGTAAAATATAAAAAATTCAAACTCAGAAGGGAAGAATAGAATGTAGTTACCTGCGGCTGGTGGAAGGAGAAAGGGAAGAGATTGGAGAGCTGTTGGTTAAAGGTACAAACTTTTAGTTAGACAGGATGAATAGATTCTAGAGATCTACTGTATAGCATAGTGACTATAGTTAATAATGTACTTGAAAACTGATAAGAGATTAGATCTTAAATATTCTTACCACAAAAAAATGATAAGTTTGTGTGGTGATGGATGTGTTAATTAGCTTAATTTAATTATCTTACAATGTGTACATATCTAAAAACATCACACATAGATCATAGATGCATATATTTTTTGTTTAACAAATATACCTTGATAAAGCTTGAGGAAAATGAAAGAAAAAGTTGCCCATGAACTGATGGTATCCTGAAAAATCTTAAGCCTGTCAAAATGAGCTATGAGCTATGATCATTCATTTAAAAGGTGGTAAGTGGGAAAGACGTTGTGCTAGGTTCTGGTGATACAAAGATAACCATACACAGAACTTACCCTTGAGGAACCCACATTTTAAAGAAGAAAGCCAAATTATAACTTATCAGATAATATAGTAAATGGGATAATAAAAATATGAAAAACTCATGCTGTAAAGAAGTAGAGTACATTTGAGTAGAACTTCACAAAGCAACTTCAATAAGCATTTTCTTCATTCAATACACTTTTGTTGAGTGTCTTTTATGTAATTACATTATTCTGTGTCCTTCAGACATATTACCACATTTGAAACGGGCAAGGAGTAGTGCTATTTACAAATAAAGAAACTGAAGCTGTGGCAAAGATAATACTCAAATCACTCATTAAATGTTAATCTGTATGCTTCATAAACATGATACAGCAGAATTCAAGGGCAATATTTCATTTCTTCAGTCAGTTCTAAAGAGAACATATTGTATTACAGAAGTCAGAAACCTACTGCCCACAGGCCAAATCCACTCCAATGCCTATTTTATAAATAAAGTTTTATTAGAACACAGTCAAGCTCATACATTTATATAATGTCTATGGCTAGTTTCCTGCTAGAGAGAAAGAAATGAGATGAGACAGAGATCAAATGGCCTTCTAAGCCTAAAATATTTACTATCTAGTCCTGTAAGGAACTGCTTTATATGTTTTTCCAACATGGTAGAATAGAGGCTCTCCCTGCATACCTTACACACATGGAAATAGCAAAATAGTGTGCAGAGAGTCACACTGTGAACTTGTATTTAAGAGGAAAATGGAGTTCAACATAAATGCAAAAGAAAACTTCAGATACTGCTAAAAAGAAGGGAGGCAGCAGCCTACATGGTGGGGTATAGGGAAACCCAGGAGTGAATGCCCTGTGCGTACTAGTTTAGGAAGTGAGTGCCTCCACAGTACATATTCCCACTGGGGAGTTTGATAATTCAGGCCACAGGGGAGTTCTTTGACCTTCTTAATTCCTGGATCTAACTTGCAGATAGTCAGGGGACTGTAAGAAGAAAGGGCACTGGGAGGACCCTATGTGTACTCCCAGACCTGGATGCCAATAGAAGGAGACCACTCCTGATCCTAACTCATAGTGAGCTACATGAGAACCTGCCAGCCAGCACGCCTTTCTTGGGCTGGGGATTAGTGATCTGTTCTCAAACAGAATAGGAGATCCAAAGGCCAGAACTGATAGGTAAGTGTGGCATAGGCTTTAGCTACAGGTGTTGGAGTTGGGCATTCCCCTTCATGAGAACAGGCTGGGAATGGGTTAGCATGAGGGGCTGAATTTTACCCAGGTAGCAAGTTGTATGGCCTGGAATGGTTTTATCATCTGAAGGAAAACTGCATATGACTTGGATAACAGTCCCAACTTGCTACCAGCAACAGGCCATGGATGGGAGCTCTGCTGGGTTGACAGAGTGAGAAAAAAGTAGTCCCCACTTGCCTAGCCACTTGCTAGGCTATACAGTCCAAGCTGCTGCTCCTTCCCCATGTTGGGTCTTTGGCATAGAAATAGTTGCTCTGCTCCTCACTGGGGCAACTCTCCAGGGGACTGAGGACTACCACCTAACCCCCGTTGGGGCCAGGACTTACACCTGTCATTGGGTGGTCTGTGTGCAGGCTTGCTTGAACCAGCCCTGCCTGGATTGGTCCTACCTCTTCCCCATCTCAAAGGCAGAGAATATGGCTGGAACCAGTGAGCATTCCAAGGCCCAACCTGTCACCTGGGACACCTGAGTACTTATCTTGGTTAATGAAGTCAAGCTATCACCTACTGCTATCACCACAGCTGGCTCTAACCTGCCAGCACCGCCTATTGGCCTGGAGATTGACCTTCACAGCCCATTACAACATCTACTGAACACAAGTGCACAGCACTCAGAAAGGAGACAAGCTTTGAGCAATTTCTGCTACCACCATTGCCCATGCCTGTAGAGAGCCAGAGTAGCCCACCTCCCCTGGGGGGATCAGCAGAAAGCCTGCTGTGAACTTTGGTTGAACATCAGAGAAGTGAAACCATAATAGGAGGATGTGTATGTCTCGGGGTGGAACAGAGATAGGCCTAGAGAGATAACCAGCTTTCACTGACCTTGCTGCAAGATAGTATGTTAATTGAAGTATGAGAATAATATTCACAGGATATTCTAAGTAACTGCATCCTCCCTCTGCTATGTGCTTTGTGAACATATAAAATAAAGTACTCTGAGATAGGTCAGGGCCAGAGAAACTGACATCCTCACTTTCCTGGACTGCCTGGCCCAGGTTTCTCTATCTCTGTCTTTGTGTCTTTCTTTATCTCCCACTGCTCCCTCTTAGGTCTTTGAACCCTTGTGCAGTGCAAGACGCAGCACATGCCAGACGTGCCACCTCAGCTACTCAGAAGACCTTAAGTTTGCTCACTCACCTGGTATATCACTCACTGCTACAACTAGCATTTCAAAAAGCTACCACATTAAAGCAATTTATAACCAAGGAAATTATACAAAATCTACACTACTGAAGACACCCAGAAGCAAGGCCAAATGACAATCCTCAACATACATCATAGTTATATCCTCAAGAAAAAAGACAGCCTCACCCCAGTGAGAAAATTAATTCAAAAATAAGGAGTTACTGTTTCTTCAGATACAAAAATAAAATAAAGATAAAAAAAAAAACCAACATCATAATACCAGGCTCAAATAATCCTCCTACCTCAGCCTACCAAGTAGCTGGGACTATAGATGCACATCACCATGCCTGGCTAATTATCATCATTATTATTATTAATTATTATTTTGTAGATACAAGGTCTCCCTATATTGCCCAAGCTGCTCTCAAACTCCTGGGTCAAGTGATCCTCCAGACTTGGCCACCCAAACTGCTGGAATTTGAGGTATAAGCTGTGGTACAAAATCAACACAGATATATTTAAAAAAATAAAACAAACAGAACTTCCGGAACTAACAAAATAATAGCAAAAAATACAAATTACAGTTGAAAACTTCAAAAACCAAACATAAAAGAGAAATTCAGAACTTGAAGACAGGTCTTTTGAATTAATCCAGTCAGACAAATATAAATTAAAAAGAATAAACAAAGCCTTTAAGAAGTATGAGGCAACTTAAAGTAATGAAACTTACAAATCATAGACACTCCTGAGGGATAAGGAAAAGCTAAAATCTTAAAAGCCTATTTAATGAAATAATTGATAAAAACTTCCCTAGTCTAGCAAAAGATATAGACATCCAGATACAAGAGTTCCAGTGAACTCCAGGAAATATACTGCAAAAAGGACTTATCAACAACATATACTCATCAGACTAGCTAAAGTAAATATGAAGGAAAAAAAAATCCTATAATCAGCAAGAGAAAAGTATCTTGTCATGTGTAACAAAAACCCCATCAGACTAACAACAGGCTTCTCAGCAGAAACTGTATAAGCTCCAGAAAAAATTGGGACTCTATTTTCAAAATTCTTAAAGAAAAAACTACTTATCATTTTTATATCCTATCAGAATAAATTTCATAAATGCAAAAGAAATAAACGCTTTCCCAGATAAGCAAACACTGAGAGAATTTGTCACCACTAGGCTGGTCATACAAGAAATGCTCAAAAGAGTCATAAACATGACAATTAAAAGTCAAAATTCACCATCATAAAAACTAATGAAAGTATGGAAGTCACCAGTCTTATAAATAATTAGAAAAAGAGAAATAAATCAACAGTCGAGATGTCAGAACTTCACCCAAAAAAAGACAGAGAGAAAAAAGAAACAAAGAATCCATAGGACATCTAGGTAACAATTAACAGTATGATACAAATGAAACCCCATATGTCAATATTAACCTTGAACATAAATGGACTAAATACTCCACTCATACAGACTGGCAGAATACGTTTTTAAAAATGAACAAACTATATGTTGCTTACAAGAAAGTGACTTCACTGCTAAAAACACACAGTGATGGTAAAGGTTTGGAAAAGTATATGTCATGCAAATAGAACCAAAAGGAAGCAGAAGTAGATATATAAAATAAAACAGACTTTAAATCAACAGTAAAAAGAGTCAAAGAAAATTATTATGTAATGATAAAAGGATCAATTCAATAAGACAAAATAACAATTCTAAATATCTATGCACCAACACCTCAGCATCCAGATTCATTAAAAATAAAATATTACTAGACATAAAGGGAGAGATATGTATCAATACAATAGTACTGGGGGACTTCAGCACCCAACTCTCAGCACCAGACAGACCACCAGGACAGTAAACCAACAGAAACACAGGACTTAATTAGGACTTTTGACTAAATCAACTAGACATTTACATAACATTCTACCCAACAACAGCAGATTATACACTCTTCATCAAAACATGGAACATTCTCCAATATAGACCATATGCTAGGCTACAAAACAAGTCTCAATAATTTTACAAAACAAGTCTCAATAGTTTTTAAAAATAAAACTCATATCAACTATCTTCTTAGACTATAGGAGAATAAAACCAGAAATCAGTATCAAGAGAAGCTCTCAAAATTATACTAATACATGTAAATTAAACAGCATAATTCTGAAGGATTTGAGGGTCAATGATAAAGAAGGAAATTTAATTTTTTTTAAATAAATGAAAATAAAAGCACAACATACCAAGACCTCTGAGATACAGTGAAAGAAGTGCTAAGAGGGAAGTTTATAATGTCAAATGCCTATATCAAAAAAATAGAAAGACCACAAATTAACAACCAAACATCACACCTCAAGGAACTAGAAAATCAAGAACAAATCAAACTCAAAGTCAGCACAAGCAAAGAAATAACAAAGATCACAGCAGGACTAAATTAAATTGAGATCAATAAACAATACAAAGGATAACTGAGTGAAAAGTTGGCTCTTTGAAATGATAAATAAAATTGATAAACTACTAGCTAGACTAAGAAGAGAGAATAGCTGAATAAATATGATTATAATGAAAAAGGAAATATTACAACCAATACCACAGAAATACAAAAAAGTCATTAGAGACTACTCTGAATATTTATATATTCACAAACTAGTAAACCCAGAAAAAAGGTATAAATTCCTGGAAGCAAGCTCCCAAAGTTAAACAAGGAAGAAAGAAAAATCCTGAACCAACCAATAATGAGTAGCAGATTAAATCAGTAATTTTCAAAAATCTCCCAACACAAAAACCCAGGACCAGATGTATTCACAGCCACATTCTATCAAACATACAAAGAAGGGGTTACAATCTTCCTGAAACTCTTCTAAAAAATTGAGAAGGATGGAATCCCTAAACCATTCTACACAGGTAGTATCACCCTGATACCAAAGATAGACAAAACACAACAGAAAAAATAAAAAACTACAGATCAATATTCCTGATGAACATAAATTTAAAAAATCCTTAACAGAATACTAGCAAACTGAATCGAACAGCACATTAAAAAGACAATAAACCATGATCAAGTAGGTTTTATTCTAGGGATTCAAGGATGCTGTAATATATGCAAATCAATGAATGCGATTGATCCATAAATAAAATTTAAAGCAAAAACTATATGATCATCCCAATAGATACAGAAAAAGCACTTGATAAAATTCAGCATCACTTTGTGATAAAAATTCTCAACACATGAGGCATAGAAGGAATATACCTCAAAATAATAAAAGCCATACATGACAAACCCATACCCAATATCATACTGAAACGAGAAAAGTTGAAAACATTCCCCATAAGAACTGAAACAAAGATGTCCATTTTTCACAACTCCTATTTAACATAGTACTGGAAGTCCTAGCCAGAGCAGTAAGACAGGAGAACAAAATAAAATTCTTCCAAACTGGAAAACAGGAAGTGAAACTATTTCTTTGCAGATAATATAATCTTATTTATACCTAGAAAATCCTAAAAATTTCTCCAAAAGACTCTTAGATTTGATCAACTAACTCAGTAAAATTTTAGGGAACAAAATCAATGTATAAATATCAGTCACATTTCAATATACTAATAATGATCAAGCTGAGAACCAAATCAAAAAGTTAATCCCATTTACAATAGCTACAAAAATACCTAGGAATATATTTAACCATAGAAGTGAAAGAGCTCTACGTGGAAAACTACAAAATGATGGTGAAATAAATTGCAGATAAAATAACAGATTCAATGCAATGTATATCAATCTAATAAGATCATTTTTCAAAATAATTTTAAAAATCATAAAATCTATATGAAACTACAAAAAAAACCTGAATAGCCAAAACAATCCTAAGCAGAAAGATCAAAGTTGGAGGCATAATATTACCTGGCTTCATATTATACGACAAGGCTATAGTAACCAAAACAGTAGTGTGTTGGTATCAAAATAGATACATAGATCAATGGAACAGAATAAAGAACCCAGAAATAAAGGCACTTATCTATAGCCAACTGACCTTTGAGAAACCCAACAAAAACATACACTGAAGAAAGGGCACCCTATTCAATAAATGGAGTTGGAAAAATTAAATTACCTTATACAGAAGAATGAAACTCGACGCTCATCTCTCACCACATAAAACATTCAACTAAGGTCTGGGTGTGCTGGCTCACATTTGTAATCTGAGCACTTTAGGAGGCTGTGTTTTAAGGATCACTTGAAGCCAGGAATTCAAGACCATCCTGGACAATATAGTGAGACCCCATGTCTAAAATTAAAAAAAAAAAAACTAGCCAGGCATGGTAGTATAGATTTGTAATCACAGCTGCTCAGAAGGCTCAGGGGGATGGATCACTAGAGCCCAGGAGTTTGAGTTTGCAGTGCGGTGAGCTACAATTGTCACTGCACTCCAGCCTGGGTGACAGAGCAAGATCCATCTCAGTAAATGAATAAATGCATCAATCAATCAATAAAATATAAAAATTAAAAACTCAACTCAAGCTAGATTAAAGACTTAAATGTAAAACTTGAAATTATAAAAATACCAAAGGAAAACCTATAAAAAACTCATTTGGTTATCAGCCAAGACAAAGAATTTATGACTCAGACCACAAATGCACAAGCAACAAAAACAAAAATAGACAAATGGGACTTAATTAAACTAAAAAGCTTCTGCATAGCAACAACATAATTCACAGAGTGAACACACAACCCCTGTAAAATAACAGAAAAGATTTGCAAACTATGGATCTTACAAGGGACTAATATCCAGAACCTACAAAGAACTTAGCCAAATCAACAATAAAGCAAAAAACAGGTTACCCCATTGAGAAATGGGCAAAGGACATAAACAGAAAATTTTCAAAAGAAGACATACAAATGGCCAACGAGCATATGAAAAAAATGTTCAACATCACTAATCATCGGAAATATGTAAATTAGGACCACAATGAGACATCATCTTACACAACCTAAAATGGTTTTTATGAAAAGGTCAAAATATAACAGATGTTGGTGAGAGTGCAGAGAGAAGGGAATACTTATATACGAATGGCAGAAATGTAAATTAGTACAACCTAAATGGAAAAGAGTATGGAAATTCCTCAAAGAACTGAAAACACAATTATCATTTTATCCAGCAATCCCACTACTGGGTATCTACCCAAAGTACAAGAATTCTTGATATCAAAAAGATAACCTATACAGATTTGGAATTGATCTAAGTGTCTGTCAATAGATGATTAAATACAAAAAAAATATGGTATATGTAGGCAGTGGAATACCACTCAGCCATAAAAAAAAAATGATGTCATGTATTCTACAGCAACATAGATGGAAGTGGAATCCATTATCTTAAGTGAAATAATTCACAAACAAAAAGTCAAATGCCACATGCTCTCACGTAAAAGGGGGATCTAAATAATGTGTACTCATGGATCTCATGGATATAGAGTATAGAATCATAGATACTAGAGAGTCAGCAGGATGAGAGCGTGGGCATGGGGTGAGAGGAGAAATTACTTAATGAGTACAATATACTTTATTCAGGTGATACTAAAACCCCAGACTTCACTATGCAATATATCCATGTAATAAAACTACACTTGTACCCCTAAAATTTATACAGGCCAGGTATGGTGGCTCATGCCTGTAATCCCAGCACTTTGAGAGGCCAAGGCAGGCGGATCACGAGGTCAGGAGTTCAAGACCAGCCTGGTCATGGTGAAACCCCATCTCTTCTAAAAATACTAAAAAAATTAGCCAGGCACGGTGCCTGTAATCCCAGCGACTTAGGAGGCTGAGGTAGGAGACTCGCTTGAACCCGGGAGGTGGAGGTTGCAGTGAGCCAAGATCATCCCACTGCACTGCAGCCTGGGTGACAGAGAGAGACTCTGTTTCAAAAGAAAACAAGAAAAAAAGAAGAAATGTAGAAATGTTCACTGACCACTGTTATACCATGTTAGGTGTAAATTATGATACTTCAAAATATCTGCTCAGAAATATAGCTTTAAAAGAATTCTACTTTGTCTATGTCCTCTTAGGAGCTGGATATTGGTGTCATTTTCTATCTAATGTGCTAAAACTCTAGGGACAGAGGTAATGCCTATTTATATTGACTCACTACTTTTAGCACTGAAATGTGAAATCAGATGTTAAAAATAAATGCTTGTGGGCCAGGTGCGGTGGTTCACGCCTGTAATCCCAGCACTTTGGGAGGCTGAGGCTGGCGGCTCATGAGGTCAAGAGATGGAGACCATCCTGGCCAACATGGTTAAACCTTGCCTCTACTAAAAATACAAAAATTAGCAGGGCCTGGTGGCACATGCCTGCAGTCCCAGTTACTTGGGAGGCTGAGGCAGGATAACTGCTTGAACTTAGGAGGCGGATGTTGCAATGAGCCAAGATCACGACACTGCACCCCAGCCTGACAACAGAGTAAGATTCTGTCTCAAAAAAAATAAAATAAAATAAAAAATAAATGTGATGACTCATTCCTCAGCCTTTCTGTTAGCAGTAAATCTTCAACAGATTGTTAAAGATTGTTGGTCAATCTAAAGGCAGTGAGAAAATTAAATAACCAAAAGCCCATAAGATGGATGAGATTGCTAATTTAATATTCAAGAATGATATATAGAGTTACAAAAAAGAATAAGATAATTTTGGTACATTTCCACCTAAATAGGTCTAAATATACGAAGGAAACAGTTAGAAGTAAACATATCATGGCCTTCTTCGGAAATAAAACTCATGAGAAAAATGAGAGTAAGTTACAGGTATTAATAGTCAACTCAAAATAGGAAGTTGGAAAATTTGCATATATTTTGCAGATGTGCAAACAAATTTAAAGGTATAAATTACAATTTTGTAAAATACACAACGAAAGGATTTTAAAGCTGAGGTGAGGCCGTGCATGGTGGCTCACATGTGTAATCCTAGTAGTTTAGGAGGCTAAGGCAGGTGGATCACTTGAGGCCAGGAGTTTGAGAGCAGCCTGGTCAACACGGCAAAACCCCAACTCTATTCAAAATACAAAGCTAACCAAGCATAGTGGTACGCAACTGTAGTCCTAGCTACTTAGGTGACTCAGGCATGAGACTTGCTTGAACCTGGGAGGTGGAGGCTGCAGTGAAGTGAGATTGCACCACTGCACTCCAGCCTGGGCGACAAATGGAGACCCTGGCTCAAAATGAAAAAAAAAAAAAAAAAAAAAAATGAGATGAATAAGTTCTTTAAGAAGGAAAAAAGAGTAGTATGGTTATAGCAATTAATCACCAGACTAATAAAGTTTTGGCCTTGTTTAAATAATTGCAAAGTCATTCAAAAATTCCAGAGTCAATTTACATCTTAAAAAAAAGAAATACTTGTTTTCGTCACAATGGTACTTATTATTTACATTTTTGAAGAACTTTATGTTTCATGGGGCATACCAATCATATCATATCTGGTTGTGTAGTTTCTCTCACATTTTATGATTTATGTCCAAGTAGATCTGTCCATAACCTTATTGTAGTTCAGCAATGTGTCTGTCTCCATTGAGAATTGATTTGTACAAAGGTCTTTGGCTTCCTGCTGCCATTAAAGAGAACATATAAGCTCCAGGAATGATTAAGGTAAAGGCTGAAGTATGTTTTTAACTTTAGAAAAATATCAAAACACTTCGAGATTGTGCTTTCTTTAATCTAGCTACGTGGTCTATAAAATTCAACTACCAATAACTTTTAAACTTATGAAATTTCCAAGTTAGTTGGAACTTCCGACTCTCAAGACACTATCATGGTCTTATCTCTCGATGAATATGATTCCTGATCTTTGTTACTTTCTGTTTATTCAGATACAAAACTTTATGTTAAGAAACCAAACTTCCATTAAGTTTGCCTTTAATTTTGTTTTGAGCCCAATAAACAGTGTTCAGCATGGAGCATATAGACCTCTGCTCTTATTGTAAAGCCCAAACAAGAGTCTTGGAAAGTAGTATCCTGAGGATTTAATAAAAGCAAATCCTTGAAAGCCTCAGCCCCATTCATTAGCATAAATCAAACCCCTGCAACTAACTGTGGGCCTAGATCTAAGGTGACTCCCTTGCCAGTCAATATTTAAATAAGAAGGTCTGTACCTACAGAATTTGAATTATTACAGCAGGAAGCTGAGTTCAAGCCATAAATAAAACAAATAGCTTGCTCCTCATAAAGGTGATGCTAGGTAGGAAATCAATTTTCCTCTCTGCAGAAAATGACCAGTTTTCCATCACCCAGGTTGTTTGGAACAGTGCCAGTCACCTAATGGGTGCTTGATAAATACATGTAGGATTATTCCAGTCAAATCCTTTACAGTCTTTTTAGAACAAGTCAATGTATCAGCATGATCCTTGACGTTGTTCTCTTGGGGTCTTTCTTGCTTTTAGAGTGGGGATTGTTTCCTTAATAACTCTGAACTTTGGTTTAGTGCTTTTTTTTTTTTTTTTGACTTGGCAGTTCATTCCAAAAATTCTTCAGTAAAACAGGTTTTGCCCTGGAGATCTTTTATAACTGGACAGAAAAACCCATCTCACCAAAATACTTAGGTGCTGTCTTTACTGCAGGTCAGAGACCTAAAGCAAATATATTTTTATTGCTTTTCCTTATCATCTTTTGTTTCTGATTTCAAAATTTAGACATAATGTTCCAGAAAAAGCTTTTTCTAAGTGGGCCCTTCAATAGGCCTGACATAGTCACTCTGTACAGAGATTCTGGTTTATATATTAAGAAGCATCTTAACGCTGCTCCAAAAAAAGAAAACAATAAAATTATCTTTTTAACCATTATATTTTGTTCTCTCTTTGTAACTTAAATGAACTAACTCAGAAATCTAAAATCTTTTGCAGCAATAACACAAAAGGGTTCTCCTTCTTGTTTCCATAAATAGAATAATTTAATACCTGTCTATCATTCAAAATTTTTTGTACTTGTCTTCCCACTCCTTACCTCACAAGCCCTACAGAATGGTGTCAATGTGGAAGGTAAGAGTTTTAAATACTTTGAGGTCCCGGGTTTTATGAACAGTGCATTTCATACATACCCATTGTCATTTTCTCTATCTCTGTCTCTTGCTTTCACTTTTTTTCCTCTCAACTTGTTTGTTTACAAATGCTCCCACTAATTATACCATTTTCTCCCTAGAAGAACTCCATGATTCGTTGTTATTATCTCAATTTTATTTATTTTTTTTATTTTTCTATTGATGGGGTCTCACTCTATCACCCAGGCTGAAGTGCAGTGCCACTGTCATTGCTTGCCATAGCCTCAGACTCCTGGGCTCAAGTGATCATCCTACTTCAGCCTCTCAAGTAGGTAGGACTACAGGCACGTGCCACCACACCCAGCTAATTAAAAAAACAAAATGTAGAGATAGGGTCTCACTATATTGCCCAGGCTGGCTTCTAACCCTTGACCTCAAGAGTTCCTCCTGCCTCAGTCTCCCAAAGTACTAGAATTACAGACATGAGCCACCACTTGTCTGTAATTACAGACATGAGCCACCACATGGCATGGCCAACTTCCACTTTAAAGATGAGAAACTGAAATGTGTGGGCTTAAAGTAACAGTGATTCATTCATCCATTTAGAAAACATTAAAATGAGACAAGAGTCTAATCTTTCTCCTGCTTAAAACCCTTCATGGTCTTCTAGTTGTTCTTAGAACAAAGTCCAACAAATTTGACTTGGATGAGGAGCTGTGTACCAACTGGCCTCTGCCTCAGTCTCCCATCTGTTTCACTCCATCCTCCCTATTGTGACCTCCCCTCCAGCCACGTTGCACAGCTAGCAGTGTTCGGGAGTTCTAAGTCCTCTCTCATTTAGGCCCCTTTGCATATATTATCGATCCATATACATGGAGCTCTCTTCCTGGAAACTTACCTGTGTCTGAATAAATGCTTCTCATCCTTTATTTTGAACTTAAATTTTAATTCCTCTGAAAAGCCTTCTCTGATTCCCTTAGACTACAGAGGTCCCTCTCATATACATTCTCATAGAAACTAGCATTTCTTTTCATACATTAACCAGAATTGTTATCTAAAAATTATTTGCTTAATTACAAACTCCCTGAAGGCAGGCAATGTTCAGAATATTTTACACATAGTTGGTAATCACTCAATATATCCAAATATGTATAAATATGTATGAAAGAAAGAAATATATGAAAAACCAGTGTCTGCCTAGCAAAGCAATAATCTTCTATAGTATGTTTTAATAACTTAAAAAGTCATTAAAACTTAATGACTAACATTTTCCATTTGAATCTATTAATTTTGCTCTCAATTTTTATATGCAATAGTCATAGACAAAATTGCAACAGCATATATAATTACCTGTTTTCACTTTTCTCTTAACTACTTTATCTTTTTCACTTGTGAATATCTTTAAAGATAATAAATGATCATTTATACTGTGTATTCATTGTTCATGCAAACATACACTAATAATACATACTATTATTATCCCAGTTTTACATTAAGAGCAAATGAAAGTTTAGACTTGCCCAAATAAATATGGCATCTGAGTGGTTGTGACACCAAAGTCTATGCTTTTAATCTCCACTTTGGATCATCTTTCCAAAATGTTTCCC
This sequence comes from Cebus imitator, assembly GCF_001604975.1. Lineage (NCBI taxonomy): Eukaryota > Metazoa > Chordata > Mammalia > Primates > Cebidae > Cebus > Cebus imitator. The sequence continues at coordinate 1,226,862 of NW_016107768.1, read as the reverse complement.
AAATATCCAGTTATCCATCATCAAATCCCCTCATATACAATCAGGGAAAAGTATAAATATATCCTTTAAAAGCCTGATGAGTATGCTATTGGGCTTGTTTATAGTATTATATGTAATTCATAATTACAGTATGATTGGCTCAACTATTTTTTCAGTCAGGTGTTGAAGACTTGTTGCAACTTTCATGAATAAACATTGTGTTATACATTATTATAATTATTGATTACAATTAATGAACAAATGTTTTGCTCTTTAACTCAATTCATAATCTGTTTAGTAAGTACAGACAATCCCTAACTCATTATGTTTTGACTGCACAGAGCAATATGTGTTCCATAGAAAACAGACCTCAAATTCTGAATTTTGATCTTTTTCTGGTCTAGTAATATGTAGTTTAGTATTCTCTCATTATGCCAGACCGGAACATGTCACACAAAGCCTATTTTATAATAAAATGAAGAATATCTCTTATAATTTACTGAATACTGCACTGACAGAGTTCTGAGAATGTTTAAGGCAGGCTAGGCTAAGCTATAATGCTCAGGAGATTTGGTGTATTAAATGCATTTTAAACCTTCAATATTTTTAACTTATGATGGATTTCTCTGAGCATAAACCCATCGTATACCAAGGAGCATCTCTAGCTAGGATATAGTCAGGATATCAAAGATCCTACATATCACTGGGATTCAAACTACACATATATAAAACAGATAAAAATATAAAACAATAAATAAATATAGAAATTTGATACATACAGAGTCTATTGTAGATAGCAAAAAAATAGTAGAACAAGAGTTTTTTGTTCTACTTCTCTCAAATCATAATGTATAAGTAGTTGCCATCTGAATCCTTCATTTGTCCCTTATACTTCTTTATATGGTTATCTTTTACATGTTTTCTATACTTTCTGAACAAGACTTTACTTCCTTGAAGACATATCTCATAGTCTATAGGGTTTTTCATATCCCAGGTATCTTAAGACATACAAAACTTGACATTTAATTAGTATTTATTTATTCTCTGGATAGGAGCAATGGGGTTGTGTTGTTAAGGCTTTTGAAGACAGTAAAGAACCAGTTCAACTTACCCCCAAAAGCAAGGCAAAATGTCTGAATGCTTTTGAGGAGAGGAAATTTTTCATGATATGTATGTTTCAGTGACACTTATTGAAGATAATGGGAGAGTAGACAAGGACAGGAAAAACTGGTTCCAGGTAAATAGTTTGGAAGCTCTAAAAAGAACTAAAAGAAAGGGTAATTATAGTAGTAGAAAGAATGGAGGGAAGAGATACTTGCAGATAGAGCTAGAGAAAACTTAGTAAATTATTCATGAGGTGGGGCTGAAAACACCTCTGAAGTCAAACATAACTTCAAGTCTGGGGAACACAAACTATGGTTTGGTCATTTCTAGCAACAGGAAATTAGGGAAGGATATCAAATTGGGATGTCAAAAATGTAATGAGTTGTGCTTAAGATGAGAGAAATGGCAGTATAAATAGGTAGGAATAGTTGAAACATTAACCTGAATCTTGAATAAAACTAAATTAGAGATATGAATTTTGTAGCGAACCCCATGAAGCTCATAATCACAGCCATGAATCAGATGAGTAAATTATCATACTCAGAACAAATGCAATTCCTCCTTCCTTTTAGGTAACTATCTCTAATTTTTAAATAAATTGATAGCATTCTATTACATGCATATTTATAAAATGTTCAGATCTTATTGTATTCTCACATATTTTTGTAAGCTTATGTTCTTTAAAATGAACGCAGAACCTCAAAACACTGAATTTTGTAGAAATATTAAGATTTCTTAGAAATTATTTACAGTATTTTATTTAGTCTTATGTTGTATTCTAGAAACCCAAAATGCTGCACTGTGCCAGTTGGAAGTGTGTTTTTCTGTCTTGTGTTTTGCCTAAACATTGTTAATATGATTAATAAACCAGACTAGAAAATTAGAGTGATTTTTTTTTCTCCCACCTCCTATGGATGTAAATGCAGACGGTACTTTAAAAAACATTCTCTATTCCCTTCTCTCCACCCAAGGGAAGAAATGTACGTTTCTATTTCTAAGTTACACATCCTCTCTGGCATCAAACTTATTCCCAAAAGATTTTCAGCTCAAAACACAGTGTGTTTACTGTGCAAATCACATAACCAATCTAAATTTTAATAGCTTCAATATTGTGCCTTTTACCATGACTACTGCAAAATAAAAGTGCAAGCATGACCTTTAGAGATCCCCACTTCTGAAACACACCAGTCGTTGTGAAAAACAGTGACCCTTTTTCAAGTACATCCAAATGATTTTTCATGACTCCTTCTATCTTTCATGATAGCTTCTGAAGCCTTTCACATTGCTTGTATCTTTGCAAAAGTCATTTATCAAGCACTGGCTACTGAGCTGTTACCAAATGCAGCAAAGAATTTTAAAGTGGTACTAATAATAAGAAATGTCATTAAAAATAGTAATTAAAAGGGAGTATGCAAGAAAGGCAAATAAATGAGCCAAGGGTACACACAGGTTCCATGTTCTATTTAAAAGATAAACTTTGGCTAAGATACATAATTGTGTATTCAAGGTGTACCCTGTCCTTGGGAGAAAAGTCCTATTTTCTTGTGAGAAGATCTGATGAGAAAGACTTTTGGAAAAGCAGAAATGAAGGATGCAGCAAATTATCTATAACTAGGTAAAAGCCAAGTGATACTCTGAGATTGTCTTCAGAGGACCCAGACAATCTGCCCAGATGTAATGGTGATATTTGGCAACTACTTGGCCTAAAGGAGAATAACGGCTGTGGTCTGGCCGAATACGCATAAAAGCAGAGAGAAAACTCATGAGAGTATTGGTGCATATGTTTTGTGTTCTAAATTATATCCAAGAAAATGGTGCCCTGTACTATGCAAATACTGTAGCAACAGGGTTGGTCTAGGGTGGGGTTATCACTTGGGAATCAATATATTTTGTCAATTGATTCACATTACTCATTCTTTAAATAAACTTACTGATAAATCAGGATATTAATCTAAAGGGTATTAATCAATAGAATATAAAACTAAAGTGGAACTAAAACAATTAAGTCAAATATCCAGACACCTGTAAATACTATCAAAGAATGTGGAATGCCAACTTGGTAATCTGAAACTATTTTGTTAAACCAAGAATCAAAACAAATTGTTTGGATAGTAATACAGCATATATAATTTCCATAATATTTGAGGTTTTAGAGTTTTCCCTTCCAGTTATTTAAATGTTTCTATTAAATATTATCTCCCCACTTTTGACTAATTTAGGGGCTATTTCTGATATGGTCTCATCCTCCAGTTCTCATTATAGTATATACCATTAAGACAACTGACATTTGTTTTGTCATTAAGTCACTTTTCTTCATTTCTCATATTATAATTCAAAGTTTGTAGATGGTGTAGAATTGGTAATGTTTTAGGTTAACTGCTTTCTGCTTACATAGATGATAAGCTTTAACTCATCAGGAAAATATTTCTAGTCTACATTTTTCAATGGATGATTTCTGATCCTCTTCTGAGAACTTATTCATTCAACTTACTTTGCAAGGTGAGGCAGCTCTCCTTATTAGAATGTCCATATGTAATTGCTTTTTTATTTTAATTTTCTCTGATCATTTTAAGTTCTATCCACTCATTACAAGTGTTAGAATAAATCTGATTTACAGATTTGTTTCCTAGTGTATTAAAAACCCAATTCAAATGTAGAAAACCACTGGAGACCACCTGAGGCTGCCAGCCAATCAGTGCATATTTGTTGATTGCCTATCAACATGCATAAAGGTGGAGAAGATATTGTCCTTGCCCTGTGAGAATTTACAAAGTAATATGTGAGATAAATACACAAAGCTAATATACAACGCACTGTTTTAGAGGAAATCACAAAGAAGCACGCAGTATCCTAGAGGAGTCAGAGAATCAAGAAAGCTCTCTGAAGACATGGACTTTGAAGAATGGGCATGATTTTGACTGGCAGAATTGAGTAAAGCACATTCCAGATGTAACAATTTTTTCTTCTGACTTCAGGCAGAAAATAATTCTGTGTTTTTTATGCTTATTAAAGTCAAGTCCTCAAATGCCTTACCTACCTTTTTATATACTTTTATTCATTCTATGTTTTCAATTGATCACAACTATTAGGGATGTTTGTATATCATCACTTACTGCTTTCAAAGTATGTGGACCCAATTGATAATACTGTTTTTTGATGACAAAAATTTCAAATTAGTTTATTCTAAATTTGTTCAGTGTTTATCCACAAATTGTTAGTGTTCTGAATATAAAACATAGCACCCATACATAAAACAATGCTGCCTTAGAGCTAACTGAATAATTGTGGGTACAGCCACCAAAGGTTCTACCAAGAAAGCAAAAAGCAAAACCTTTTAGGTAAATCTTGATTGTGGTGCAAATGCTTTGGATATTATAGGTGAATCCATCGATTTCTTTCTAAAGTCCTTTTTTCCTTCCTGAGGATGAATACATACTTAGTTCATAAGATCACACTTCAGAAGACATACTCTAGAGCTAGACTTTCCCAATTCAAATTCTAGATCCAATACTTAGCAGATCTGTAACCCTCAGCAAGTTACTTGGCCTCTCTTAGTTACTTAACCTCTCTTAGTTACTTAACCTCTCTTAGTTACTTCATGAATAAAATGGTGATAGGCTGGGCACAGTGGCTCACACCTGCAATCCCAGTGCTTTGGGAGGCCTAGGTGGGTGGATCACCTGAGGTCAGGAGTTCGAGATCAGCCTGGCCAATATGGAGAAACCCCATCTCTACTAAAAATACAAAAATTAGACAGGTGTGGTGGCTGGTGCATGTCTATAATCCCAGCTACTCAGGGGGCTGACACAGGAGAATCCCTTGAACCTGGGAGACGGAGGTTGAAGTGAGCGGAGATCGCACCACTGCACTCCAGCCTGGGCAGCTGAGCGAGACTTTGTCTCAAAAAAAAAAAAAAAAAAAAAAAAAAAAAAAAAAAAAAAAAAAAAAAAAAAAAAACAGAATAATAAGAGTAGTCACATCATGGTGTCAGAGGTACTATATGAGTTTATAGATGAAGAATGCTCTCAACAGCATACCTGGAACATCACAAGCCATCAGTAAATATCACTAAAACTCAAACTCAGCACACCGTAAGCATCATACAAATGTTTGCTCTTATAATTATTGTTCCCCTAAACATTAGATACATTTAAAAAAAAAAAAAAAGAAGAAGAATGCCAACTGATGACAGCCCAAATTAACATGGTGGAAGGGTTAAGTGGATAAAAGAATGCAACATATGTATCAGCTTGTCAGGTGAAGACATTTCCAGGAGAATAAAACTTTAAATGTGGTTGATTCTGTAAGTCGGAAATTTACAAGTGGTCTATGGCTCATTAATGAAGCACTAAATTGGACAATCAGTGTTAATGGGAATTGCACAGTAAAAGCACTACACATCAAGTTGAGACTCTGGACTAAATGCGTAATAACACACTTCAGCAATTCAGTTCCAAGCACACTTTGTGTCATCCTTCAGAATAGATAGATGGATGGATAGATAATCATCATTTGTAAAGGATGTTTTGTCATTTATTAATTATATCTTACCTAGTTCAAAGAAAGAATTACAATAAAAAATGGCAGTTAAAGTAGATGGAAAATACTAAGTTGGAGCACTGAAATAGAATAAAATTTATCAAACAAACTAATATAGTTATTGTGACTGAATACGAAATTGAGTTGAAAACTTCCCAGTCGCCAAAAATAAGAGCAAGTGTTTGATGTTATTCGTAACTCTTAGCAAGAAATATTTCGAAAGCTATTTCTCTTTTATACCTGACATGCTTTTTTCTATTAAGTATGTAGGAAACACTCTCTAAATGCCCTGTATTCATTTCCTTACTGCTTTAAAGTTTTGTTCCCCCTTTATTTAATATGAGGAACTGTCCATTTGTTGCAGAAGTTTCTTTATCATGTCTCCTAGGAAACCTAGCTAATCCTCAAGCAAATAAGCCTATTTGTATGATGGCCTTAACTCCCAGAGTTCCCTGGAGAAAGATGAAGAGTAGCAGTCTACACACTTCCCCTCCTTGAAAAGCTAACCTTTCGCTTGTGTGATTAGGCATCTGAAATACATCTCACTTTTCTTTTATAGCTTATATTTCCTGGACAGATGATTGACATGACACCTCACAGTTTAGCATCATAGAGCAGTTAAATCCGACTCCATTACCTGTCGAATTTAGTTTCTTAATCCCAAACACAATATGCACACAACTTAGCCCTATCCCGCTTTTATTTAAAGCTCATGTCATGGTGCTTTATGTGGAGTCAAGAAGTATTAAATGATGAGGAGTGAAGCAAATGGAAAGATTAATTTTGCAATGTGACACTAAAAGGAACACTTTAAAACTGGGATTACGGTCTGGGTTTGTTTGGGGAAATACTAAAACGTATCCATTATAAGCACCAATGCCTCAACCTACTTCCATGAGAAAACCAGGCTTTATAAACATCACTTCTATATTCCTAGGGAAAAAAAACCTGGAGTAGAATAAAAAGTTCAACATTTCTAGCTAGAGGTAGTCAGATACCTTTCTGATTTATCCCCTCCACCCCACTGACCACCACCTTTAATTAAAAGTTTGTAGAGGAAAATAAAAACCTAAGTTTCTACAGAAAAAAAAATAGAAATATATATGAATGTAACTTACAGAAAAGCTCATGGAGCACTGAAAACAAGTATAATAATTAGTCTTTCAAATTTAATTTCAAAATTAATTATTACAACCATTTTGGAGACTATGTCATAACTTTTCTATGAGCAAAAATACAAGAGAAAATAATAATTCAGTTTTGATTTTTAGTTTCTGCATGTTTCCTCTGATGTTAATTCTTTTGAACACAATTACAAGCAAGACATCCATGTTAAAAAAATAAACCTATAATGATCATTTGAAAGCCTGTTATTTTGTCTTGAGACGCAGCTGAAGGAAGACATGAAACTTCGAAGTATATAAAGGGCTATCACACAGAGAATGTTTCAAAGACAGTGAAGAGAGGAAATGGCAGGAGGTATTCAGACAAGAACCAAGGGCAAACTTTTTGATAGTTAGTGCTGATAAACCATGAGATGTGTTTCCAAAAGAGGCAGAGGAATCTCATTTTCAGAAATATTTTAAAACATGGTAGAGTCTCATCTCACTGAACAATAACGTTTATTGAATTTCTCTTCTAATTAGAGCACTCTCTGTAGAGTCTTGGGAGGATCAAAATAAATAGAGGGCATTCTCTAACTTTGAAGAACATTGAGTGGGAGAATGGAAAACACAACTATAAAATATTTTAAAATGTTAAACCAAAATTAAGTTGGTAAACTCTCTTTAACCGGATAGTCAACACTTCTGAATTAGCCAATATTTTAAAACACAGAGAATGATGCCAAAGAAAGGTGTTCCAGGCAAAAGAGTTCTTTTAGGGATGTAGAGAAGGTCTTAAAAAACCATAGGAGTATTGAATTCTATAAAAATAATAGTGGTGTATTCTGTTTCTTCCTCTGGAGAAAGAGAAGATTAATAATTTCTTCACATGTTGTAAAGGTACAAAAAGTAATCTATATAACACATTGTCTGATCAAGCAAGAACTCAACAAATAGAAACCGTTCCTATCATCACCACCATTATCACAAACGTGTTCACACTCACTTCTACTACCAAACTACTCTCCTATCACCAGTAACAGGGTTGAACTTATCAGGTAGTAGTTTCCAGTGTTCCACTTCTACTGCAATCTGCATTCAAGTTATTTCTTCCAACCAGTGCACATTCATGCTGGTTAACAAGCCCAAGGCTTTGTGATTCCTGCAGTGTTAAGCAGGACCTGATAAACTGAAAATAAAAGATTCTTTCATTTCACTCTAGGTTTAAAGGGAGTCACCCTTGTCTGAACACGGGAAAGCTAATGCCTCAAACCCAAAGTCCTGGTCAAATAAATCAACAAGTTGAAGCCACATTTACGTTCAAGATTAATTTTTACCTGGCATTTTCTCAAAGAAAGACCTACACTTATGTGACGGATGATTTTCAGGTTTTTAGGTTCATATTTATCATTTTCATGTGGATGGTAAATGATTTTATTAGTAGTATTCAGTCAGCCCTATAATTTGGCAACTTCCAGCAGGTATACTAATTTATTATTGTGAATTCTATCTTCAATCAGAAGCAAAAAGTTCATTACTGCATTCAAAATAGTCCTTAATGAATGTGCTAATTGGGAGCACATTAGCACATCTCATTTGCTTCTGTGTTTATTTCTTTAAAAAAGTAGTAAATTTGTTTCCTGTGTGTGTTTAACATGAAGTAAATTTCTACTGTAAGAAAACATTTTTCAAGTTCTTCACCTCCGTAGCAAAGACTTGAAAGATAAGAATAATTCACCATCAAGATATTTTTAAAAGTGATCTTATTCAAAGAAAAATAAACTGTTATGACTTTCATTAGAAATGACTGAGGACACCACTGGTATCTTCTATCTTGTTACCTGGAGAGTCATTCATGCTATTGACCAACAAGAGTCTGCTAAACCCCTGAAACTCAGCAAAATCCCACTCAGTTTCAAAATGCCTAAAAATATATAGGTTTAGTGCACTGATATTTACTAAAATGTTTACCAAAGGACATTTCACAAGGTAAAAACATACATATGTTTTCTAGAGGAATCATTCATTTACAGATATTAAACATTCATTTAATAGGGTACCAAGACTGCCCAGTTTTCAACCTCAGTTTACAGATATTAGTAGTTCAAAGCCAGCCTGGTCAACACGGTCTCTACTAAGCCCCGTCTCTACTAAAAACACAAAAAATTAGTCAGGCATGGTGGCGCATGCTTGTAATCTCAGCTACTTTGGAGGATGAGGCAGGAGAATCACTTGAACCCAAGAGGCAGAGGCAAAAAAAAAAAAACTCCGACTCAAAAAAAAAAAAAAAAAAAAAAGAAAAAATTATCTGAAAGGGAGCGCAGAGATTCCTGCCCTCTCCATGTGAATCACATCATCCTCCCTGAATGTCAATGTGCTCACCAACCCCCAACATCGAGTTTTTATTGGGGTTTCAATATGTAAGCAAGTTTTATTAAATCCTTGGCCACATTATTGAATTCAATCTCCACTCCTTCTCCCTTTCCCTGAAGGTTGGGCTGGTCCAAAGCTCCAACTCTAATCACATGGTGGGTCTCTCTGGTCACCAGGCCCCATCCTAAAGCTATCTAGAGGTCCACCATTAGTCTCTTCATTAACATAACAAAGACACTCTATCACTCAAAGAATTTCAAGTATTTTTGAAGCTCTGCACTAAGAACTGGGGATATAGATCAGATATATTCTCCATTATATATTAATATGTTATACTTTTTATCCTCCAGTTCAAAATATGAGATCCATGATACCAGAAATTGTATCTGTTTCACTTGCCCCCATACCCTGTCACACAGATGAGTTGTAAGCACACTGTGGATGCTTAATATTTATTAGCTGAATAATTGAATACACATATGGGTGAATCAATTCTATATTGCATCTTTTTCATTTGAATCTTGACAGATTTAGTATTCCTGTCCTATTAAACTACAATATCTATAATGATTATCACTTATAAGCCCTGAACAAATAACACCTGGATTTGGATAGACTCAAGATTGGAAAAAGTTCAGTTTAATTCAACAAGTATTTTATTGAGTACCTACTAAGTTCCAGTCACTGTTCTAGGTGCTGTGAGTTTAACAATTGGCCAAGGTAATTCTTTAGCAAGTGTGAAATCCACTGTGATCTTACAATCTGCTAATGTCTCATACTAACTATCTGTATTACTCTGTTTTTGCATCACTATAAAGAAATACCCGAGACTGGGTAATTTATACAGAGAAGAGGTTTAATAGGTCCACCATTCCATAGGCTATATGGGAAGCATGATGCTATCTGCTTAGCTTCTGTGAAGACCTCATGAAACTTACAGTCATGGCAGAAGGAAAGGGGAAGCAGGCACGTCTTACATGGCTGGAGCAGGAGCAAGAGGCAGGGGGAGGTGCCACATACATTTAAGGAACCAGTTCTCATGAGAACTCACTATTGTGATTACAGCACCAAAGGTGGGGATGGTGTTAAACTGTGAGAAGCCAACCTTATGATCCAATCGCCTCCCACCAGGCACCACCTCCAACATTGAAGATTACATTTCAACATGAAATTTGGGTGGAGACACAGAGCCAAATCATATCACCAGCTCATGTAGTACTTGCCATTTAATCATTCCAAGCACCACTTTTATCATACATTTTCTAGATTGATACTTGGAATTGTATCTACAGACTAGTGGATCAAGTCCAGGATCTATCACCTGCAGACCAACTTAATCATTCTCATTTGTATCTCTGCCTAGGATGAATGCTCTATTTTTCATGGACATCAGAACACATTTTAGTTGTTCCTACTTTCGTGCACTTCCTCCTTCATTGTACCCTCCAGGAATGGTATGCTCTGCCCTCTCCACTAATCTTTATCTGATTCATCTATCTGTTGCGATCCAGCATAAGGTCCCTGTTTGGTGGCTTCCCCAACCTTTCTATCAATGAAAACCTCAATTCCTATAGTATTTGTATCTTAAACACTCATTTGGTACTTATACTAAATATTATATGCTTACTATAAAATTTTTGTGAATGTACTATAAAAGATTACTGATAACTTTTGAATCTAAATCAAATGTTAACTGATACTTTCAAATTGCATTCTCTATACTTGGAAAGGAATTCTGGAATATTGTGGAATATTGGGCTCTTATTTTCCATTTTCTCGATCACTTTTTCTTATTTGAGATGGGGTCTTGCTGTGTCATCTAGGCTGGAACACAGTGGCATAATTATAGATTACTGCAGCCTCCAACTCCTGGTCTCAAGCAATCCTCCATCCCAGCCTCCTGAGTAACTGAGACTACAGGCGCATGCCACCACACATAGCTAGTTTTATTTTTTAAATTTTTTGTAGAGATGGGGCCTTACTATGTTGACCAGGCTGATCTTGAGCTCCTGGCCTCAATCCTTCCTTCCTCTTCAGCCTCTCAAGGTGCTAGGATTACAGGTGTGAGCCACTGCACCCAGCCAAACTCTTATTTTAAGCATTTAGATGCCTAGAATTTATTGTCTAAATCTAACTTTTTACTATTCTCCAAAATCAACTAACACAAAATCATTTTAGTCACAACCTACTTATAGCCATTATTATACATTTTCTATTAATTTTTTAATCCAGAATTTAATAAGGCAAACTCTTTTTTCCTAATCTTCAATATCTCCAATAGATATAGGAGCTTTCTTAAAATCTGTGGTTTCAAGGTATATAGAGCCTATATATAGCTCTCTTTGGGGCTCATTCCAAAATAAGTAGAGTTATGATATAATTGTGTATTTGTCACTCACAATAGAAAATTATGTGGACAGCTTTCATTATAGCTGGGTAAATTTAGATAAATGAAGTGTGTCAACTTAGTAATTACTAAATGTTATATGTGAAGCAATTAAAGCACCAGTGCTTTTAGACACTGTCGTAGCTATAGACTCTTTATGAATTGTGATGCAAAATAATAAAAGCTGGCTTTAAAGTGAGTCAAAGGAAGAACAAAGGTGAAGATAACATAGGAATAATTCTACTTTCAGGAAGGTTGGATTTTACTCTTTGGCAATGAGAGTGTAACAGTGAGATGGCTTTTTATAATGACATCCTCTCCCCTTATGCTCAAAAAATGTACAGTGCATAACACTTTTAATATTCCTAAGAATGTAACTGAGGCAAAGATATTATAATCTTTCATAGATTAAACTATGTTTCACTAACTGAGGTAAGACAAGAACTCCTAACTTACATATTACATATTAAAACATACCCCCTTGACACTCTTAATATGAGGCCATTTCTCAAAATCAGCAAAGTTTTGAGAAATCCTTTACAATGAACAAAATAATACAAAGTCTGGATTCCCTTACAATAAACAAAACATAGCATACATAAACTTCTTGGCGATAAGGCTATTTCAAACAATAGTAATTTACAGATGGTGTCCTAAAGTGAGCTGATCAATATTCTCTTTTCCTTGTAAATGTGTTGCAATAAGATCAAGCCATGCATTCATTTTGCTAAGCTCTGTGAATTCTCATCAGTTCTGGGAACTACCAAGTTTACCTATATTGATATTTGTCTCCAACTTAAAATGAGAAATCAATATTTTAGAGAAAGAAGTATGCTTTGCTCTTTAAATATTCCCTTAATAGGTAAGTCACAAATAATCCTTTCCCTCTGTCTCTCCAGCTCCTTCTTCCTCTCCCCAGCTTCTTGCCCCCACCCACCCTGCCACCATCCTGTTCATAACATAATTATAACTAACATCTGTTTGGCTACTTTTAAATCATTTACCGAATGCTATCAAGTTTCTAAAGATCTGTCAATTATTCTCACCATTTGATTGTTCCTTGTCAATAATATCTCCACCAGCTAATATACCCCAGAAAAGGCTATACAGAACATGGATACAGAGACAACAAATATTCTCCCAATCCCTGAGTTTAAGCTGGGTACAAGGCTGTGCAGAATAAAGCAACATTTCCCAGCCTACATTGTTTTAGGTGGAATGTAAGCATATGTGAAAAGTAAAAACTACAGGATGTTCACAGGGGCACATGCCCTTTTTCAGACCATTTCTTCTTCATACACTCTGAAATGTAAGCACGTGGTAGCTGGATCTTAAGCAGCCATCTTGGATCTCAGAGTAGAAGACACACATTGCTGATAATGAAGCAAAAAGAAAGAAACTGAGTCTTTCTCTCTTCCATGGGGGCACTACACCAGCCTGTGGCTGCTTGTTCCTGCCTTCATTTCTGTGAGAGAAAAATCAACTACTACATTAATCAAACCACTGTTATTTGGGATTTCAGTCACATATCACCAAACTTATCCTAACAGATACAAATGTAAAAGTGCCATGGTCATCTTTCTTTCTCTGAATATGGAATTTCTGAAATCCAAATGGTAAGTGCTCTTAAGAAAAGAATACATCTTCCATTGCACTTGGCATTTGATTAAACTTATCTTTTTTGGTCACCTCTAATACTGAACTCTAACACTTTAAAATATGTTTCTAAAATAATTGAAAGCAAATATATATATAAATATGTGTGTGTGTATACATATATAGACACATATATTTAAAATTATTTTTAAGAAAATGAAATCTGTGTGAACATTAAACTTATATGTTTATCCTCTTCAGGGCCACACTGAAACATCCTGTGTTATTTCACGTTCTTAATAATATCCAATTCATTAAGCCTGTTCAGTCACAAAAACTTATTATAATTCCAAGTATAATTCAGGTATCTACCACTTGAATGTCTTCAAGAACTCTAGTCATCCTGGGTCACCTTTTCCTTTAATGTGTAAATAAAACAGCCCCAGTTTAACGCAACCCAGAAACAGCAGCAAGTCCAAGGCGTCCTTGGAGTGCTTAAAGTCCTCTTGATCTGAAACCCTCCAGATTCTTGCTCCCGCTGACTCTCTGACACCCATTCTCTTCTTGCTTTCTGAATCTACTCTTTCCTTTCTTCTCTGCTTTACACCACACTGGCCACGAAACCTATTCTTTCTTTCAAAAACCACACACAAGTCTGATGTATGTGGTTCAGGTCAAATTTCTGGTCATAAGCACCATAAATTTCTCACTGTCCACTTTTGCACTGTAGCCCCTGATTTGTCCAGATTTCTTCCCTATCTTTCCTCTTTTCCTCAGTTTCTTGGCTCTAAGAAACCATTCTCTCCAACTCTCAAGAGAACACCCCCTAATTCCTATTACTTTGTTTGCAAATCAATGTAGTCTTCTTTGATGTAATCTTTTATTGCAGTCTAGAATAGAAAATGGGGAGAAGGAGACCCATAGGATCTTTTCTTTCCCAATCAAAAGGATCACTGAGGTAAAGGAAAACAAACATAATCATAAAACATATAGCCTATATCTTCTGTTATGAATAGGGATCAAAATATTAGAAGCGTTAGTTCTTCTTAGCTTTGGGCCAGGTTAAAGTTTATATATTCAGGGAGGGCTTTTTTATCCTAAATAAGAAAAGTCTCTGTTAATCAAAGGGGTAGCTGTAGAACATCTACTCCTGTCCTTCAGATCGCATTCTGCAGGATTGTGATTTTTTTTTCTTCACCATTACGTAAGCCTATTCCCCTCTACATACAACAGCACCAGAGTCTCCGAGGTGGCTTCTAGGGCAGTGCTCTTTCCATTAAATCTCATTGCTTTTCAAACCATTTTATTGGAGTTTCTTCTCTAAATCCATTTTGATCTCTTGTACAAAAGGAGTCATTAATGACCACCTTTGAACAATATGCCTCTTGAATGAATTAATGAGAAGGCTGTCTCATTCCTTTGAGTAAGGCCATGATCAGGCTGCATTTACTTTTCATAAGTGAAGAGACTCTCTCATCATAACTATGCAATCCTCATATACAGAATGAAAAGTCTTTCTTAGAAACAAAATGCTGAGAATGAATTCCTATAGAAGATTTAGTTCCAGAATTTTCGGAACCAGTTCAGGTTTATTTTTCAATAGATTATGATCCTTGGATACCTTTTATCTGCTAGTCATCACACTGGTCACTAGAGCTATTTAAAGATAAGTAGGATTTAATTGTACATTCCCAGAGGACGGGAAAAGTAGAAAAGAGATATGATAAATGTATGACAAGGAGCTATGTGAGTACAAAGAAGGGCACTTATTCCAGTCACAGAAGTATCACCTAAGGTTTCATGAGGGATGCAATATTTGAGCTAAATGTTCAAAGACAAAAAAAAAAAAAGTTAGCTAGAAAATGAGGGCTCAGAGGATTTTTTATTCAAAGTAAACAATATGGGCAAAGATTTAGAGAATTAAACTCCATGTGCAAGGAATTCAGAATTGCTCTAATATTAACTGCAAAGTGACAAATGGAAGAAAGTAAGCTGTTCTTTCCTTATGTATGTACATACATAGTTGTGTTCCATCTGTCTTCCTTATTGGCTCTTTGAGAGTGGGAGTTGCATCTATTTTTTCCTCTGCACCTAAAACAATGGTGGTCACATATTAGATCAAAAATATTAGTTGAATGACTGAATGACTCAAAAGGTAACCAGGGTAGGAGATGGTATAATATAAGGATGAATAACATGAGCTCTGTCCAAAGAAAATCTGTATACACAAAAAATAGAAAACACACGTAAGAATGTGGACAGTAGCACTGTTCACAAATAACAAAATTCTGGCCACAACCAAATGCCCATCAACTAAAAAGTAGATCAATAAAATGTAATACATTCACAAGATGGTTTATTATCTAGTAATCAGAGTATAATACCGTAGATCAATTTTAGCAATAATATGCCCCAAAAGATTACATACATCACGATAGATTTTTTGAAGTGAAAAGCATCTAAAATAAAAATATATGTTTTAGAAATACATATGATAGTAATAAGACTATATAAAAAGAAAAGTAGATTCTTAATAATGGTTACTTCAGGGAAGTAGGAGAAAGGAAATAAATGAAAGGACCACATTCTGGAAATTAGATTTTGTCAAGGACTTAGTTTGTGTTTGGAGTAGCACTTGGGGGCATTTATCACATTATTTAAAATAATAAATTTCCATGCATGGCAATAATAAGAATGTATCATGAAACAAAACACTAAACCAATTTTGTGTCGTTGCAGCTCAAGGAATAAAAAGGAAAAAAAAATGTGTTTTCCTGGACACTTGCTTTCTCCTGGTAGTGGGGGGTAAGGACAACGGGTATTCTGTGCTCTGGCATCAGGCCCTCTGGGTTCAAATTCCAAACATACAGCTTCCTAACTGTGCGATCTTGAACAAATTTCTTAACAGCTTTGTGCTTCAGTTTCTTCAACCATAAATAGGAGTTAAAACAGTACCTTCTGGGGCCAGGTGCAGTGGCTGACTCCTGTAATGCCAGCACTTTGGGAGGCCAAGGTGGGCAGATCATGAGGTCAAGAGATCGAGACCATCCTAGTCAACATGATGAACCTTGTCTCTACTAAAAATAAAAAAATTAGTTGGGTGTGGTGGTGCGCACCTGTAGTGCTAGCTACTCGGGAGGCTGAGGCAGAAGAATTGCTTGAACCCAGGAGACACAGGTTGCAGTGAGCCAAAATCTCGCCACTGCATTCTGGCCTGGTGACAGAGTGAGACTGAGTCTCAAAAAAAAGAAAAAAGAAAAAAAAAAAAAGCAGTACCTTCATTTTGGTTGAAGGTTACATTAAATACATGTACATGCATGTGCCTGGCACATATTGCTAAGTAAATGTGTTGATAATTCCAAAGAATAATTAAATATTGGCTGTTAACAATATAGGGCTAGAAAATGAAAGACCTTATGTATTATGCTAAATAGTTTCTGCTTTACCTGCAAAGGTTTTGCGATTCCAGTAATAGTTTAAGTCAGGAAATAACATCATTAGATTTCTATTTTCAACAGGTCTCTCTAATTGCAATATTGTAAAGGGGTATAATACTTTCAGCAGGGTGGCCAATCAGTATATTATTACAATAGTTGTGATGAAAGATAATGAAAGTTTTAACTAGGGCCATAATAATGGGAGAGAGAGAGAAAGGGACAGAAATTATGAAGTAGTAAGGAAATAGAATTTTGTTACACAGCTGTGTATGAAATGAGGAGCTTGGAATAACTCCCAGGCTTCAGGTTCATGGGGTGAGTGAGTGCTGACACTGTTTCCATGATTGGAAATAGAAAGGGTAGAGATTTCTCAGTCTTGGCACTATTGACATGTTGCTGTGAATAGGCCCTATAAATAAAGAAAGAGTATATTTAAAGGGAAAGATCATTCGTTCAATATTGGATATGTTGAATATGTTGGCTTTGATATGCCTGTGGGGCAAACAGCTAGTGCTAATAAAGATTTGGATAATAAGAGCATTCATTTCAGGATAAAAGTCAAAATTTCCAGTATAGATTTGGACTCTTAATTCATATACTGTAAGCCATAGGAGGCAGTGGGTTCACCTAGATAGGGCATGTGGAGTAAGAAGGTAAAAGCATTCAGGATATAAGTTTGGAGAGCATACCAATTCGGGATGAACAGAAGATATACCAGTGTGAGAGTTAATTTTAGGCATCAACTTGACTTGATTAAGGAATGCCTAGGCCAGGCCTGGTGGCTCACACCTGAAATCCCAGCACTTTGGGAGGCCAAGGCAAGTGGATTGGGAGTTTGAGATCAGACTGACCAACATAGTGAAACCCCATCTCTACTAAAAATACAAAAATTAGCTGGGTGTGGTGGTACACACCTGTAATCCCAGCTACTCAGGAGGCTGAGACAGGAGAATCTCTTGGGATTCTGGGAGGTGGAGGTTGCAGTGAGCCTAGATCGTGCCATTGTACTCCAGCCTGGGTGACAGAGTAAGACTGTCTCAAAGAAAAAACAAAACAAAACAAAACAAAAAAAGAAATGCCTAGAGAGTTGGTAAAGCATGACTTCTGGGATTGACTGTGAGGATGTTTCTAGAGGAAACTGACATGTGAGTCAGTGGACTGAGTGGAAAGATCCGCTCTTAATGTTGGTGGGGACAATCCAATCAGCTGCGGGCTGGATGAAACCAAAAAGACAGCGGAAGGACAATTTTCTCTCTTTCTTGGGTCTGACACACTCTTCTCCAGACCTTGGACATCACAACTCCAGGATCTTTGGCCTTTGGATTCCAGGACTTACACCAGTGGCCTCCCCTGGTTCTCAGGCCTTTGGCCTCTGACTGAGAGTTATGCCATCAACTTCCCTGGTTCTGAGGCTTTCAGAGTTGGACTGATCCATGCTACTAGCATTCCAGGGATGCCAGCTTGCAAATGGCCTTTTGTGGGACTTCTCAGCCACCATAATCGTGTGAGCCAGTTCCCCTAATAAATTAGTCTCTCTATATCTATGTCTGTCCTATTGATTCTCTCTGGAGAACAGTGTCTAATCCAACCAGGAAATACATTTTTTTCCTGTGTTATTGCATTCTCTGGGGCCTCCACTAGAGTGCTGTACAGCAGTAATAGCAAGCATTAGTGCATTGTTCTCAAATACATTAAGAATGCTTCTAAAATATTCATCATTTAGAATTATGTTTCTGGAAAATTTTGGTAGACACCAATGGAAGATTGTTAAAGAGTTTATTTCTAAGGAGATTAAAAATAGATAGGCCAAGCACACAGGTGGAGGAATAGGCTTGAACAAAGATGCATATGAAAGAGAATATAACTCATTTTCCAAGAATAGAGGAAGGATGTGAGATTGGGTTTTGGCTGTTTACTAATAATTACCTCCCTTTCTTCTATATAAAATATGTGAAGTGTTTAACTTAGACTTTCATGACCATTCTGTCAATAAAATCAGAGCAATAATTTGGCCTGTAGGTTTAATGGATGAAGAAGAGCTCATGCCTAATAGCCTCAAGGTTTTTTGTTTTTGTTTTGTTTCCTTTTTTTTTTTTTTTTTAAAGTAGTAGACCATCTGGATATAGACGTTTTTACATGAATTCAAAGTGCTCCTCAAGGGTTAGTCAAAGCTGTATTTACACGGCAGACCTGAACAGGGCTAATTCCACTGAGAGAAAGTAACCCTTAAATATAATTTTTCTCCATGTCCAAAACAAACTATGTTGTTGCTACAACAAATTAAATTGTACTGTTGCTACAAACGTCAAAAACATTTGACGTTTGAGAAGGTCCATTCAGCCTGAGATTAAATAATCCTCTCGGAGAAAAAGGAAGAGGGTGAAAGATAATACAGAATCAGGGGTTGAGGGATACAACAAACTTCAGCCCAGAAGCCAAATTCTCCTGTTTCTCTAGAACCCGTGGGCACTGCATGCACCAGCTAGCATGACGAGGTGGACAGGGCATCCACCCTGTGCCCTGCTCCACAGCAGCACCCACCCTCCAGCTGGCAGCTGAGCCTTGTTGCTGCACAGGACCAGCACTCCACGACACCTGAAAATTGAGGACTTCACCGTCAACACTGAGTGGTTGAATCTCAGTCCAAGCATCACCTCATCACCAGGCCCCAGCCCCTGGAATCAGTTCCTCTTCCTCCAGAGAATTTCTCCATTGATCCACAGCTGCATGTAAAGTTTGCCCGCCACCAAGGGAGTGCCCATTCCTTGCAAACATAGTGGGAAACAGCAGGAATTTTCTCTCTTTAGACATAAGTATCCTCAATTTTGCCTCTTTAGCCCTACAAAGTCTAAAACATTTAGTATCTGTAACAGAAAAAGCTTGGTGATTTCTAGAATGAAACACTTAGTGGAAACTGAGTAAGAGAAGGAGCCAAGGATAAAAATTTGTTCCATAGAAAATTGCATCCATTTGCCTAGCTATAGAAAACGTATCTTTTTCTTCCTAGGTAAACTGAATTACCAATTGTAAACAATATGACTTTGTTATAATTAAGATAACTCAGGATTTCTCCTCAAAGCTACAATATTTTAGGTTTGATAAGTCCTGTTTATTGAAGTATATTTACGGACATCCCTAGCCTCTAATGACTACTTCAGGTAGCAAACCCTCTGCTTTCACTCAGCACAGTTATGAAAATCAGTGTCACCATATACTGCAAAATGTACCCTAGGGAGTGGGGCAAAACTCACTCCCGGTTGAGGACTGCTGGAGTAATTAAATGCTAATGAACTACCCTAGATTTGTCCATTTCTATTCTATCACTATTTTAACTTTATAAAAATTACTTCATCACTTCTGGGAAATTATTTTAGTCGTATTCTTTCCTCAATCAGTATGAGAACCTTAATCACTGAGACACCTGTACCAGAGTGCTCCCCTAGTGATATGTATGGGTGGGCAGGAAGAATGGAAGGCAAGAGGGGATGTAAAGAAGGTAGAGGGGAAAGTGGGGAGGTAAAGGGGGCAGAGGGTGAAAGAAGGAAAGTGGCTCAGCCAACGACGACGCCACTCCCAGGCCTCATATGCACGGGACACATGGAAACCAAGGGAACAGAACCAGGAACTGAGGATCTGTTCTCTAATACCTTGTTCCAAGGTTTGCTGAAGACAAATACAGGGAAAGAGCCAGGATTAAGGTGGGACTGCAGAGCTAGGAAGATGATGGGAAACACAGGACATCACACAGAAATGATGAAACATCTAAGACAGATGCTTTGAGAGACTTCATTGCCTATGGCTTTTATTTGTCACCTACCATATGGCATCTGAACTGCCTAGCAAAGCTGAAAGGGCCAGAGAAGATAGTGACATACTGGTCTGATCTTCTTGGGACATATGTTAGCTAAGGGAAGTCAAATTCTTCATTCAGAAATCACTTCCTGAGATGGAAGATGGTGATGCACCTGTGGTTACATGAAGACAAATTGCGTTTCCTAAAGCTTCAAGTTTTCTGCGACTCATGGACAGGAAACAGGGTTTACTTTGCCAAAACGGCCATCCAAGCTAAGATGGAACATATATAGGAAACCCCAAGAAGGCCTTGAGGAAGAAAAGCTGAGAGTGATAAGGTTTTCCTGTTGCTTTGTGCCTTCACTGTTCCAAAGCACCAAACATCTTTTAGACTTTTTTCTACTAGTTGCAAATGTGTCTTGGCATCCAAGGGCTTGCCAGACAATCCTCTGTAGGTTCTGGTTGCTTCCTTCACCGTAGCAACATCCTTAACACTCAGATAGTGATGTACAGGATTACACATGTCTCTATAAGTTTTTTCCTGTGTATTTTCAGTACTTTGTGTTCTGTCCCTCTTATTTTTATTAGAGTGCCTTGTTCCCACATAATTCCCTGCTGTGACTGGGACAGCTGTCTGCATCGCTGCAGGTTCTTAGTAAATGCTGCCCGCCTGCCTGACCACTCAGACAAGGACTCCCGTCCCCAGCATATTAATGACAGGACTTCTTTTGAGATGACATAGCTGTTGTGTTATATCTATGCTGGAGATTCTTTGATCTCTGTTGGTCTCTGCCTCATTATCTCTTTTTCTAAAGGCTTTATCAGTCATACACACAAGAATTCTAGCCATGTATTTCCCTTAGGAATAAGAATATGGGCAAGAATAGCAAAATGAGATTCAACTTAGAAAAGTGCACAGAACTTTTCCTAAGAGATTCTAAGAATAAGGGAAAAAATTCAATGAATTGGAGAGGAGTACATTTAAAAGAGAGAGAGGAGAAAAATAGCAGAACAATAGCACCTCTCTTGATAGTTTGCCCTTGAAGACTCCGGATCAATTTGTACTTGTCTTAATGAAAGACCACAGTCTTCTTGTCTCCTTGAGAGCAATGTCCAGAGAGAAAGAGAGAGAGAGAGAGAGAGAGAGAGAGAGAGTGCGTGTACACACGTATGTTGTAAGTATAGTACCTCTATATGTACATATAATAAACAGCAACGATCCTTCTATTTAACCGTTAATGTTCTCCCTACAATAACATTCTTGGAAGACACTGGAGAACAGGTTATAGATAATTTTGGAAACACCTTTTCCTGTAAGTGCATCCCACACATCCTCCTCATTGTTTAACTTTGTTTTACACTGCATATCCCAGCTTTTGACCCCAAAACCCTTCCATCATGTCACTCCTAGTTCTATTCTGTTGCCAAACTGGGAACACTTTGCATTGCAGGCTAAGTTTAGAGAAAGAACTACAGCAGCAGCTAGAGACTGCTGTCCTGTATGCATCTCCCCTCTATTACTATAATCTTACCAGGGAGCAAGAGAGCACCAGATGGGGCAGCCTCTGCCTCCTCTCAAAGCAGAAAGCTTTCATTGGCAGACTCAGCTAGGAACAGAAAGGATGAAACACACACACTTGTTCCCTTGTGACTTTCCAGAAAGCATTCCAGACGATTCCAGAAGGCAGCCTCAGGCCAGCAGCAGGACCATGTCTAGCACCTGACCTGGACAGGAGCCTGTTGGGATTTGGATGGGGCTTTGACAGCCAAAAGACTGTCAAGTCAAAAGAGTAGCTTAAAAGGGAAGGTAGGGGAGAGACGCACTGGCCTGCTGTCCTTTCTCATAAAAACAAAGACTGCAATAAACCACCATGACCTCCCAGGCCAGGCAACTCACTGGGCTTCCTTTTGGCTCTTTTCATTCTTTTTGGAACCCTGTGAATGACAGTTGCTGTATGAGAAAAGAAAGACAAGTCACGACACCTGTTCTTTTTCTTCCTTCTGTAATGTAAGCTTCAAATCCTGCAGAAAGGCCAGAAGTTAGGCTATGACTCTCTGTACTGTCTGCTGTTAATGAGGCCTCCAGTGACATTTCCCCGCTAGACAGTGAAACAGGTAACAATATTGGTTCTGAAACAGGAGAGGTGGAACACACCTGGGGCATCCATGATTATTTCCATCCACTGACCCCTACCTTGGGGAAACCCCAGCTCTGGCAGGCATACTAATCACAGCAGAGTGGCCGGGATAAAAGGCCCTGGATTATTGGGGTGACAGCCATGCCAGCCTGCAGACCTTCGTGCTGATACTTCTCTCAGGGAATCTGCAAGTGAGCTGCCTGTGTAGGGAGAGCTGCTGGTTCCTGAGAGCCTGCGCAGCTCTTTAGCCACTTACAGGGAAGAAGACACCTCTAAGGCTTATGCCAGGCATTTGTTGATACTCAATAGGTGGGTTATGTGGGCTGTATCTAGAATCTAATCTGTATGCAAACAAAAAACAACCTGTTACCAAGACTGATTCATTTGGTTCTCCAAAGTCTGTCACCAGTTAAAAGCCTCTGAGAAAAATACACTAAGAAAACACTTCCTATTATGGCTACTTCCGGAATATGCTGATGTCTTTGGATAGAGACTGTGAACATTTGTACTTATCACCATCCCACCCTCTTCAGATATCATCTCTACAGGCTAATGCATGCAGCTCTGCCTTGGCACAAATGTTGCCCATTTGTGTTAGCCATGAACTCGTTCTTTCATGAGCTCCAGTGTACGCTCTCATTTTCCCCCCTTTACTGTGTCATTATATTCAGAGCAACTGCCACTTCCCTGACTATGATTGATCCCCACTTATTTCATCCTGCATGCAAAGTATTTGATTTCAAGTGTGGTTCATTCTGCTCGGTGAACTCATTATAAAGTCAAGCTGAACATCTCACAGATGTGAAACACCTTGTCTTTGAGGTTCAGCAATCTAATTTGGAATCTCATTATAGAACTTCTACTAGGGGTGGGCACAGGGGCAACTACCTGGCTGGCATTTTCCTGCCCATCTCCTATCCCATAAAGAAACTGTCATTTCAATACAGGCATGTCAGAATATTGCCCATTTTGGAAAATAGCTTTATTTATCTCTCCACAAATGCCCCTTGGCACTGATGAGAGAGTAATACTTTGCAGACGATTTTATTAAGCATCTCAGGAGGTCAGGTGCTGAAAAAGACAGCTCACAGCTGCTTGCCTCCCATCTAGTTAACAGGTTTCTTTATGGATCCGATGTTACATGTTGTAAGGTTGTAGTGTGGTTGTCATTTTGCTAAGAATCTATATACCAAGAATCTTTGCTTGCTACCATAATGCAGTTTAACTCAGGGAGGACTGATTTCTGGTGTGTCTATGGTGAATGAAAGGAGAATAGGGTTGAAATGGAAAGTTCACTTTGTTTGCGGAGAAATGCATTGATTCTGAAAGATTGATGCATTCATTTTTTCACTTATTTGGTGCTTTCAAAACCAATGAGCATCCAAGATGCAGTTCTCACTGCTAATGAAGTTTTTTTTTTTTTTTTCACTTTCTATTTTAAAACTTTGGTAAGGGAGAATATTTGCTTTTCCAATTGCAACTGTTTCCATTCCCCTACAGAGCAGGCTGAGCCTTCAGGAGAACTGTACATTTGTTTCTTTGCTATAAAAGTGTAAGTAAATCTATTTAACCACAAAGAAGGAAAAGTGAACTAATACGTATATTAATGAATAGGAATAGGAATAGGTTCACGTTGCTATGTTCAGCAACATACGTAGATTTTTATCTTGCATTTCATTTCAACAAAAGTACAGATTTTCCCAGGATCACACACTACCTCCTGACTTCCCCATTTGATCTAGCAAAGGGATCAACAAACCACAGCCTGTAGGCCAAACCCATCCCCCTGCCTGCTTTTGTAAATAACGTTGTTTGGAACACAGGCGTATATATTAATTTATGTTCATTGCTGCTTTCCCCCAGGTGGTTTAGTAGTTGAGACAGAAACCATATATCCCTCAAACCTAAAGTATTTACTAACTGAACTTTTACAGGAAAAGTTTGGTGACCTCTAATCTAGGAAAAGAAGTCTTACAGTTCTATTCACATAAAACAAAGCATGTGTTTTGAAAATTTTCAGTAAGGTAACTGAGATGAGAATTACAATGAGCATGGAATGAGACTCTGACCCTGCTGACTGTCAAGAGATTTTATGAATGTTAAACGTCTGCTTTTTGTACGCAAGAGGTCTTTAAATGGAATGGTTAATTAATAACAACAATGTGATATAATTTATTCATATTTTGAATGATATTTTTGACTTGGAAAGCTTCCTCTCCACTGAGTTTTGATTTCCACTTATTGACTGGGGAATTAATTATTTCATTTTATTTTTATTGCACTTCATTTGGGTCAGATGCATTGCTCAGGAAAGGTGGAATTAGGAGCAAGTGATAAAGTTTTATAGCATATTCAGCCCATAAAATTGTCTCAGTGCCTTATTTCCCCCCATGTGATGCTCCCTTCTGATAGTTCCCTCAGTTGGTATGACCCTTTAGAAAGTACTGGCAGCTTCAATACCAAAAGGGCTGGCTCCCATCACATATTGCTGTGCAGTTGGAAGGATGTCACCACCATGACTATTCTTCCCGGATTCTACTTGCAGACCTTGAGTTACATCCAATCATCCAAATAGGTACCGTGAGGCAATGAAATTAGATGGATGAATAGAGACAGATAGATGTAGATAGATGATGTAGCTAGGTAGACAAATTAGATAGATGATAGATCATACATACATACATACATACATAGATCAATGGACAAAGGGACAGAAACAGAGACAGATAGATAGATAAAAGAAAACACAAGACTAGGAGTTCAAAGGCCTAGATTCAAGTTTTGCTTCTGTACTTACCTTAGCCAAGTCAGGAAGGTCAGGTGCTGAAAGAGATCACTCACAGTTGCTTCCCTCCCATCTAGTTGGTAATGGGTCTCAGAAAATAATAATAATGTATTGTAGGAAACTTGTAGGATATTTTAAGGGAAAATGTGATACTGTAATATAGCTGAAAGTACTTTTAAGTTATAAGTTAATTTAAGTTATTAAAATTATGACAGGACTAAAAATTACTTTTTACATCAAAGTTCACAGCCTCTCCTATGACATACAAAAGAGATTTCTCCCATTGCCCAGGTCAACCTTCTCCTTCCTCCTTGCTTTCAATCAGAAGGAAGGGTGTGCAGCTAGAGATGGGACAGGTCAACCAACATTGTTAAGGAATGGAGTTGGTGGAGACACAGTGCGTAGGAGGAAGGACACTGAGATTGGGAATATGAAGTAAAGTCTGGGAGCTGCAGAGAAGAGTCCTCCAGAGCAGCCTCGAGTGCGTGGTAGAAACAAGAGGAGAAAAGAAAGGAGAGAGAGTTTTAATAAGTGCTGCTCGGGTGACACAGCTCACTGCCCGTCACGGGCTGAGAGATGCAAATTAAAATTTGTTACTTTGAAACGTGTTGGTTGCTGGAATTTGTTTTATTTAAACTGAAAAATACCAATGGGGACTGAACTGAGTATGTCACCCAGACTTTTAAGGGCATATTATGCATTTTTGACATATATGGGTTCCTGGTTTGATTTCGTACTATTGCTCTTAAGCAGGCCTAAATTTATGCAAATGTGTAATTTTAGGTATAGATTAAAAGCTGTCTCGGCTGTGTACAGTGGCTCACACCTGTAATCCCAGCGCTTTGAGAAGCTGAGGTGGATGGATCACAAGGTCAGAATATAGAGACCATCCTGGCCAACATGGTGAAACCCCGACTCTACTAAAAATACAAAAAATAGCTGGGCATGGTGGCATACACCTGTAATCCCAGCTACTCAGGAGACTAGGGCAGAAGAATTGCTTGAACCAGGGAGTTGGAGGTTGCAGTGAAGCGAGAACGTGCCACTGAACTCCACTCAAGCCTGGTGATAGGGTGAGATTCCATCTAAAAAGAAAATAAAAATAAAGTCACTTAATAGCTTTTCTCCAAAACCAATGAGAAATGCCTGACAGTGATATTCACTAGACAATGTTAGGGCACCATTTCCTGTGTGTCACAGTCAGAATATTAGTCCAGAGATTTTTTCAAATTAGGGAATGTATAAGGTGTGATGAGTGGATAGTCGAAAAGAAAATATACATACTCAACCTATTGTTTTCTGAAAACAAACTAAACAGAATATAACACACACCGCTCATCCATTGCTGATATGAAAAAGACTGAAAGCCCTTAAAAGATGCAACTCTAAATATGGAAATTCTTAAAAGAGGTTGAGAAACCTGCTAGTCAGTCACTAGGACTCCAGGACTGAGTTAGCATGATGATAAACTTGCCTAAAAGATTTAGAAACAAAGCTAAAGTCTAATGGAGAAAGAAAATCATTGTTGAGAATCTACTATGTTCGTGTGTGTCTGTGTTACACATATTATTTCATTTAATCCACTTAATAACTCTTAAAGAAGGTATAATGGTCATTATGGTACAGAAACAAGGTTGAGATTTACAAACCTGCCTATATATAGTAAGTGATAGAGGTAAGATTTGCATCCAGGTGTTTTAGTTCCAAAGCCCTGGTTCTACTAAGCTATGGTTCCCTGCTGGGTGACTGGGAATGTCAGGCCCACAGGCCTCAAGGTGAGTTGACTTTATAAATGAGGCTCTGAGAATTTAAGTGACATTCTAGGGTGGCATAATTAATTAGTGATGTCCTAAACTCCTAATCTTCTGAATCACATTCATAGCTATGCCTCAAACTGCAGATCAGAGAAATGCAAACAGTACCCGGGACCAGGTCCCCAGGAGCAATGGGAATGGTGATGCTTCTTAATTTTTTTTCTGTCAGTATCTTCTGGTCATCTTGCCTTTTTTCTCATTTTTTATATCAAACAAATATGGCCAAAATTCAGACTGTCATGTTATTATTTTCACAATTTCTAGAAGACAAATGGTATTAGTTTCCTATGTCTACCATTTAAAAAAAACTACCACACATTTCATCACTTAAAAATTCTCAGAGTTATGGAAACCAGAATTACAAAGTCAAAATCAAGGTTTTGATATGGTAGGTTCCCTCTAGAGCCTCAGCAAGAGAATCAGGTCCGTGTTTTTCTCCTGGCTTCTGGTGGCTATCAGCAAGTCTTGGTTTCCTTGGCTTGTAGCTGCATAACTCCAATCGTTGTCTCCATCTTTATCTGGCCTCTGTGTCTCCATGTCTTCTCCTTTCTTATTTCTTACAAGGATACTCTGCATTGGAGTCGGGGCCCAAGCTAAGTCCAGGATAATCTCTCAAGATCCTTAATTTAATTACATTTACAAAGTTGATTTCCAAATAAGGTTATATTCAAACATCCTGGATTAGGACTACAGATATCTTTCGGTGGACACAGTTCAACCTACTACACGTTAAAGGCATTGTGACCCAGAAGGTGATTAACTAAGCCCATAGAAGCAATAGGCTCTGCACACCACATTCCAACCTTAAACAAAAGGAGACTTCTCTTTCTAACATCTCAGCATCCTGAACATGTACACTGCCAGCTGGGACTTCTAAGGATTCAACAATTCAGACTTGGCTATGTTGAAATGAAATGAGGTTCTTGCAGAAAGAGACGGTGATCTGAGCCCCAGTAGCTTCACCACGCTGACCTTAGGTAAGCTGTCAAGTGCCCTTAAGCTTTAGATTCCTCGTCTATAAAATGGGACAACAATAGCAGCATCTATAACCAATTTTTGATTATAAAAGTGCTTTGTAAATTACACAATCGTTATTTTTTACTATGATCTAGTTCAAAGCCCAAGTAAGTAACTCTATTTCCTTTTTTATTTTGTATAGTTTTTCTTTCTTTTGTTTTTCAAGGAGCAGCATTATTCTTACAGTATTTTTTGGAGATTTTTTGTGTGTATCAGACCCTTGGCATGATCTAAAATGGCTTTCTGTATTTTATATTTACAGTGAAATGATTACATACAGGTGTGTATGGGAAAGCAGGGGTGACATTCACAACAGTTAATTTAGGAAATCAAATACTTCATAAGTCGGAGACGTATCTAAATATTTCACTATATTCATGACTCAAAATATGGCTTATCCTAATAGCAGATACATGAGAAAAAAAGAGAGGGAAAAGTTAAATGTCTTTCACAAATATCATGTAAACTTGTCCTTCTGAAAACATTTTCATGATCATTTAAAAGGAAATGAATAATATAATTCAAAAATATAAATAGATGATCATATTGGACTGCAATGAGAGCAGATGTTTTAAGTTACGTAAAATCTTACCCCATCTGGTAAACAGTAAAAATGTCTCAACAGCAACCCACAGATGAAACGTTGCCAATAAAGCAAGTATAGCAGGGACTGAGTAGAAGTCAATTTACTGGATTACTTCATAAAATGCTTAAGGGCTATTAATATGCACATAATAATTTCACCCCTTAACTGCCATTACCATTCCGAAAACTATTTTTTAAAATTTTAGAAACTTCAGCAAATTTCATGATAAATTTCATCATAAATCACATTTGTCAAATTAAACAGCTCATTTTCTCCCAGAGTATCTTGAACTTAGAAATACATCCTGGACTAGTTATATGTTTAAGTTAATTAGGCCATTTACTCCATCTCCAATCTAATCAGCATGAGTACCAATAAGACAGAATAAAATTAGAGATGGACCAGGTCCCCACTGCTGCAGATCCCATTCTGTTTGTGAAGAGTAGGTGGATCTATCAGGAACATTTGGTTCCTGTCAGTTTGCCTTATAGCTGTGTTTCATTGTGTGAACTGTTTCCAGTCTTTTCAGCTACAAATAGGTGGCTACCAATATAAACTTAATGCATTATTCCAAGTTGAATTATTATCAGAAAAGTTTTCTAAGAGCAATAGACTTGAATCTCTTCAAGTAGAAAGTCTGTTCTTTAGATTCTCCCCCATTTGGGTCTAAAAGTTATTCCCATCACATCTCTTGTCCCCTTCTTTAAACTATTCTATGGAAACCTGGTACCATTTCATTCATTCATTCTAAATAAAAGAAAGGCCAGAAAGCACCCCCACTACAAAGAAATCTGTAAAAAGTTAAATTAATTACTCCAAGGTATGTGTAAACTCCTGCTTAGAACAATAAAGAATTTCTTGAATTTATGAAGAGTAACCCTGAATGAAGAGAGAAATAAGGTGAAGGGAGGGGATTTTATTACAAGGACAAATTACTGTGCTAATTTTTTAATGTGTTCCGTGAATGCAATTAAAGGGGTGTCATACTCACACAGATACCACCCCACTCTCCAGGGCTCTATTTACACTAGAAGATATTTATGCCAGAAGATTGTTTGTTATTGTTTAGCCAAACCTTGTTCATGAATTAGTAGAAATGATACAATTAAAACTAACTGGCCAAGACAATGAACATGAAAAATTTGAACTAGGTGTTCTTTTATTTTTGATGGTTTTATTCACTGAGTCTTTGAAGGCTCTGCAAATGTTTCATAAGAAGAAAAAAGACCTTTAATATTCAATTAGAGTAAATAAGCCCTCTACCTTTGAAAAGACAGTTTGATCCAACAATTATCTACATTGTCTTTTAAAAATATATCAATTATTCAATATCGCATTCATGCATAAAACCATCCAATGGCTTCCAACTACACTTTAAACACAGTCCAGGCTGGGCATAATGGCTCACACCTGTAATCCCAGCACTTTGGGAGGCTGAGGCAAGCAGATCACTTGAGGCCAGGAGTTTGAAACCAGACTGGCCAACATGGTGAAACCACCTCTCTACTAAAAAAACAAAAACTAGCCAGGTATGATAGTCTGTACCTGTAATTCTAGCTACTTGGGAGGTTGAGGCAGGAGAATTGCTTGAACAAGGGAGGCAGAGGTTGCAGTGAGCTAAGATTGTGCCGCTGCGCTCCAACCTGGGTGACAAAGCAAGACTGTCTCAAACAAGCAAACAAAAACCAAAACCACACACACTCCAAACTCGTTGTCCTGAATGATCTGGCACCTCCCTGCCTAACTGTCCAACTCTACCTTCTACCTCCCTACCTCTTACCACAAATGACTTCTGACAATTCCTTATATATGCCAAGCTTTGGCCTGCCTTAGGATATTGTTGCTAGTCTAGAATGGTCCCTCAGCCTTCCCATTGCCATTTCTCCTGATCACCACTAAAAAGAAGCCAGCTCCTATGCCCTATTTAATAAAATATCCCCTGCCCTGAGACTCTCTGATCCCATCACCCTATGTGCTTGCTTTGTAGCATGTATCACAGTTTGTAACCACTTTGTCTATGTTTCCCATCTACTGTTATCCTCCTGCCAGTGGATACTTCATGAGAACAGAGACTGCATATGCCGCCTTCTCTGTTTCCCTGGCACTCATTAGCATGTGTTCAACAAATCTTCTTTGGGAGTACTAGTTTCTGAAAGAAAAGTGATGAAAATGATTCATTGTTCTCAAGGAACTTACAGTCTGAAGGCGAGGGGAGACAGAAACACAACCAGAATGCAGAGAGGAATGTCAAAACATTAAAACTAGAGAACAGAAGCAAAATTCTTTAGGAACAGAAACTGGATAGTAAAGATCTGAACAGGGTCATGAAGAAGATTAAATGGGAAAAAAAAGACGATGAAATTTGAAAGGAGTCATTTCATGTGATAAGAACATCAGGAATGGCCAGAGGCGGTGGCTCATGCCTGTAATCCCAGCACTTTGGGAGGCCAAGGTGAGTGGATCACTTGAGGTAAGGAGTTTAAGACCAGCCTGGCCAACATGGTAAAACCCTGTCCCTACTAAAAATATAAAAAGTAGCCAGGCATGGTGGTGGGTGCCTGTAATCCCACCCGGGAGGCAGAGGCAGCAGAATCGCTTGAGCCCAGGAGGTAGAAGGTACAGTGAGTGGAGATCGTGCCACTGCCCTCCGACTTGGGAGACAGAGTGAGACTCTATGTCTCAAAAATATAAATAAATTAAAAATCAGAAACAAAGGCATAAAAAGGGAGAAGTTCAAGAAAGTCTACAGAATGATGGAAAGTTCGGGATGGTTAGACATAGGGTGTATGTGATAGAAGTGAGGAGGGAAAGACAAAGCGGGCTGGGGCTCAGGACAGGGAAGCTGGAGGCTTTGCCGAGGTGTCCAGACTGAACCTTGAGGGCATGCGGGGAAGCAGAACCTCAGCAGAGAAAATGAGTGTGATCCCCATGGAAGCGCGTGCTCTGACGGAGCCAGAGCAAAGGGAAGCCAACAGAAGTTCTCGCTGCAGCGTGTGCCTTGATGAAACCCTTTTCCCATCTCTTAATCTCTGCTTGCTTCGGCATCTCAGACTCTTGATTGAATAAGCCCTCCAGGGATAATGCTTCTATCAGCTGTGCCTCAAAAATGAAATCTAACATTTTACCCTCTTTAAGTGCATTTCATTACAAGTAGTTACCTTACTCCCCTCCAATTCTCAAAGGCGCTGGCGAATGATAAAGGAGGAGAAGTAAGGACTTAGGTATTTGAGGTTTATGTTTCTAAGTGATGTTTTTAAACTCATGTCTAGTTTTATCAAGAGAAGAAATCGGGCAATTTTTCACAGGGTGAAGATAATGGCTTATGCCTGTGGCAGTTAAAGTATCTCCCAGCGCCCCTCTCTCTTTTTCTGGCTTTAATACTGACAACAGCAGCACTAAACCTCCGCCAGACAAAGGGTGACACAGTCAGCAGACTGTTTTACCAAGATAAGGATAAAAGTGGAAAATAAGTCTTTATGCTCTAGGCACCTATGTTTTACTCGATGATAGCAAGAATCCCATCTATTAGCTTTTTGGAAAGAGGGTTTCTAGTTGACGTAATGGAAAGAGATTTTTAAGTCATCAGAAATAACACCAAAAATCCCCTTGGGTAAGACCTGTGTTCTCCTAGGTTCGTTTCTGAAATCTGCTAACAGTTAAACTCTGTAATGCTATATGACTCAACATTTTAAATGTGGGGAGTGTGGATTCCCATGTATCTTCCTACCACACATAATGACATCACTTCTGTGATATTTTGTTTTCTTTTTCTTTTTTTTTTTTCTTTTTTCTTTTTAGAGACAGGTTTTTCACTCTGTCTCCCAGCTGAAGTGCAGTGTTGCAATTATGGCTCACGGTGGACGTGACCTCCTAGATTCACACAATCCTCCCACTTCAGCCTCCTGAGTAGCTGGGACCACAGGTGCATGCCAACATGACAGGCTATGTTTAAAAAAAAAAAAAATTGTAGAGATGGAGTTTCTTCATGTTTCCCAAGCTGATCCCCAACTCCTGAACTCAAGCAATCTTCCCATCTCAGCCTCTCAAAGTACAGGGATTACAGATGTCTTTAACCACGCACCCACCCCCCCACACACATGCAAACACACACACACAAGTAAAATACATAACTTCTGTGTTATTTATATGAGGGTTCTGTAGCTGTGTATCTACAGACTTACATATTAAAATATGCTGACTGATGTAGAATCCTGGTGGTTGGGGGAGGTAGGGACAGAACAACCTCCTCAAGGAGACTTTCATAACCT
The DNA here is from genome assembly GCF_001604975.1 of Cebus imitator. Classification (NCBI taxonomy): domain Eukaryota; kingdom Metazoa; phylum Chordata; class Mammalia; order Primates; family Cebidae; genus Cebus; species Cebus imitator. The sequence goes on along the minus strand of NW_016107768.1, from coordinate 1,193,945 downwards.
CTGGGTTCAAAGGCTTGCTTCTCTTTGAACTCCTAGTCTCTGAACTTCAGGTTGGGGACACATGGGTCACATGTATGAAGATTTTCTATTTTTGTGTCATGTCTTTCCCCTTAAACAGTACATTTTTATCTTCTCCATGTGTCCATAGTTACTACATAGCAAACAGTAAACACAATAAATATTAGAATGAATGCTATAAGAGGAAGAAAAATTGAAATCTGTGAACTTAGAACAGTATCGGTTTTGTCAAGAACTCCCAGTTACATCAACATGCCAAGCAAATTTAGAAATGAAAAGAAAACGGTCATGCTGTTCAAGTACTCTGATCCTGTCTCCCCCTACTTAGAAACTTTCTAACTTTTACTTAGAAACTTAACATTGCACTTAGAAAAAGTCCAAATGTCTTCCCATGACTAGGAACGCCCTGCCTGATCAGACCTTCTGTCCATTACGCATGACTCTTTCCTTTTGCCTGTACACGGTCCACAGACTCAAGTACATTTTCAGTTCTTCCAATACAGCCAGGTTTTCCCCACTGTCAGGTATTTTTGTGCCCATTGCTTGGAAGGCTCTCTCACTTTCCCCGAGCCAATGTTTTTATAACCAACTTCTTTTATTTTAGGTCTTAACAAAAATATGACTTTTCACTGAGACCTTTTCTTATTAATCTAAATTAAGTAAAGCACTGTGTTTGTTGTTTGATAATTTTTTTATTTTATAATCTCAGCCTCTTACTGGGTTCCTCCATGGGCAGTAAACACATCTTTCCAATCCATCTATTTCTGTATAGCCTTACTGTGCACAAGTGTGGAGTTTTTTTTCTGTCTCTCACATTAGAATGTCTGCTCCATGAAGACGGCACCCCTTTCTGTCTTGTTCCCCACTCTACCCGTAGCAACTAGCACAGGGCCTGGAAAATGTCTGTTGATTTTAAAATTGAACAGTAGGTGCCAACCCACTGGAACTCTACCATTTCCTTCTCTGGGGGAACATGTTTAATAAAAACATGTTAAAACATCTTCTGACCCAGGTTTTTCAGACTGTTCTTGAAGCAATGAGTCATTAACTGTCTAGCATGAGGGTCAAGTGACTGGCTACTTAGACCCATTGAGCCATGTAAGTATAATCCATCTGTAGGTACAATTTCAGGTCATTTGGTGAGTATAAAATTGCATACTTAAAGGGAGCACTCCCTTTTGGAAATCTGGCTCATTAGTAAGTTGAGGAGTAATGGAGTGTGATCACAGCTTCAGTGCTTTCCTTGGAGTCAGTGGTGCCTTGGGAACACTCTCTAACAACTAATCCCAACCTGCTAGCACCAGGACCCGCCCCACTTTAGGAGCTGAAAGCCCCGCCTGAGGGCAACAGCCAATGCCTTGCTCCAGGCCTTGTTGCTTCACAGAATTACAGACCTTTCTTTCAGCCTCCAAGCACATTGCTGCTTATTTAGATAATAAAGAACAATCTAAACATCAGCCACATGGAATGGTCAGTGCCAGATGCATGCTCTCAAGCTGTCAAAAAAAAAAAGATCTCTTTATTAGTAACCAATCTCCTCCCACCTTATAAATTCATATCTCAGTTCTGCATAAGTCGATACATTTGCTTAGGGTTCATTTTCACTTCTTGGCAGTTGCTTTTCTTGCTTAAAATCCTCAGAAGAACATACCGTATGGAGATGAAATGCACAAAGTCCCTAGAAAATTTAACTGGAAAGGCAGTGGCTGTGTCTGTCGGTTTTTATCAGAAACCTCAGTTCCTATTCCTAGCAATGCATGTCTTGCTTTGAGAAGTGCACGAAAGGTCAGCTGGAATTCATGTCTCATCAAGTTACCCCTAATCGTAAAGAAGGCACACTCTAGATTTTGAACAACTAACAAGTGTTTTGGCACTTCTCGAGTTACTTGCAAGGCAGGTCATGTTTGTTGACAGTGTAATAACTACATAAATGTACTTCAGTTGTCCAATTGAAACTTTACTGAATTGATGCCTGAGTAGAGTCAGTACTCTTGGAAAGTTTGACATTGCTAAAAACTAAAATAAAGTGTTAGTGTAATTACAGTCTTGAAAGGGCAGCCACACGGGCTTTACAACAATATTAGCAGCACCAACAGTAAATATTTGAAGCAACTACAAAAGCTGAACACTCTAGCTAAGGCAAAAGATGTGTACATTAAAAGTTAAAAGACAATACAAGGTAAGAGCTCATAAGCAAGTGAAAGTATACCTTCCATTCCTTAAGCTTTACAGTGGCATCCTCTTACATCTAAAGAAGAAACTAAGCTCATTACCAGGTCCTATACAACCCCCACGTGACTATTCATCACTACTTCTCCATCCTCATGTTCTCCCACAATCTCTTCATCTACTCCATGCCAAGCTTGTTTCTGCCCCAGGGCCTTTGCACTAGCTATTCTCCCTGACTGAAGCTTTTTACTTCAGATGGAAGAAAAGATCTAAGCTCACAGAGTATCCTCTACTCTCACCAGCCCCACCTCTGTTTCATTTCCGTCATAGTGTTTATCATTGTCTGAAATGATCTTATTTACTTATTTGTTATTAGTTTATTATTTGTCCCTTTGCTCTAGAATGCAAGCTCCATGAAGGCAGGGACATTGTATGTACTATTGTCTGCTATACATGTAGAACCTATATCTGCTATGCTGTGTTTGTGTGGTTTTTGTTTGTTTTTGAGACAGGGTCTCATTCTGCCACTCAGGCTAGAGTACACTGGCATGATTATAACTCAATGCTGCCTCGAACTTCTGGCTCAAGCAATCATCCTGCCTTAGCCTCCCAGGTAACTGGAACTATAGGCACACACCACCACACCTAGCTAATAAAAAAAATTTTTTTAGAGATGGGGTCTCACTGTGTTGGCCAGACTAGTCTCAAACTCCTGAGCTCAAGCAATCATCCTACCTCAAACTCCCGAAGTGCTGGGATTACAGGCATAAGCCACTGCACCCAGCCACATTGTGTGTTTGATAGATGTTTGTTGAATGCATAAATTAATAATGAATAACATTTTAATAATAGTAGCAAATACCTTAACGCTTTGATGTATTAAAGAATGGCATTAAACCATGATTTAAGAAAAGTATAAAATAGATGGAATAGATACAAGGACTAGAGCAGTCCAGGGGAGAAGGAAACCTTATGGCACAAACCCAGCAGAAAAGCACCTTGTAAAGAAAGAGTAAATGTGGGGACAGACGGCTTGGAGAAAGGGATTTACTGGAATAAATTTGAAGGAAGAAGCAATACATATAGCATGTTGGGGGTCATGTAAATCAGCCAGAAGTTACAGGAGACGGTTCAAGCAGGAAAATAATAGGAAACAAGATTGGAGTCTACAGTGAAGGCGGCACTGAATGCTAGGTAACAAAAAACGATAGCATTGTTGAGGGTTATGAGCATAGATAATAAAATGACAGATGAGGAAGAAAATTATCGGAAAGTGTTGCCTGTGGATATGGGTAAGTGTTGCCTTCTGATGTCACAAGAGAACTTAATCATAGAAGGCTGCACAGAAAGCCTCTAGAGCACTGGCAACCCTGTTTTTGTTGATTGGGCTAGTGCTTATACATGTCTGTCTTATAAGTATTCTTTAAATTGTGTGTGTGTGTGTGTGTGTGTGTGCGCGCTTTTCTGTGTATGCTGTCTTTCAGAAGAATTTATATAATTTTTTAGACACGTGTCTGTCTTACAAGTATTCTTTAAATTGTGTGTGTGTGTGTGTGCGCTTTTCTGTGTATGCTGTCTTTCAGAAGAATTTATATAATTTTTTAGACACATGTCTGTCTTACAAGTATTCTTTAAATTGTGTGTGTGTGTGTGTGTGTGTGTGTGTGCGCGTTTCTGTGTATGCTGTCTTTCAGAAGAATTTATATAATTTTTTAGACACGTCTGTCTTACAAGTATTCTTTAAATTGCGTGTGTGTGTGTGTGTGTGTGTGTGTGTGTGTGTATGCTTTTCTGTGTGTATGCTGTCTTTCAGAAGAAGTCATGTAATTTTTTTAAAGGCACTGAAACAAGAAAATTAGGAGAATAGGCACTCATGTCAGGCTGCCTGGGCCTAAATGTCAGTTTTTCCACTTACAAGTTGTGTGCTCTATAGCATGTGACTTAATTTCTCTGAGCCTCAGTTTTCTCCTTGGTGAAAATGGGGATAATATATTACTACCTTCATGGGTTTTCATGAGAATTAAACAATACATGTAAATCATCCAGTAGGATGCCTGGCAGAGAGTGAACACTCATTGCTGGTATTTGTTCATATTAATTTCATGGGATTTTGTATCCCAAATTGCATTTATTAGAATCATATCTTCACTACGTTGTCTATCCATAAACCAAAGAAAGTGCCATGTTACTGCTGAAAAGGCACTGATATACCTAAGGAGAGTTGGTTGACAACACTCCATCCCAGCAATCTGCCTATGTCTCAGCAATATATCACAGATGCTCCAATGACTTAAAGTTTGAAGATTCATGAGCATGTAGAGGCCTCTAAGATGCAGTATATTCTAAAATGGATTATAACTAAACCAAGATGGAATGGAAACTGGCCCACTACTCCCATAGACTGTTCTTCTAGATAAACATAGAAATTGGCCCTTCTGTTGTTAAAGCTTGAAACCTGTATTTGTTTTATCTGAGTTCCTTCCTCAAGAAAAGACCTTCAAGCCTCTCAAAAAAAGTATTAAAGAATTGAAACTCACTAGATCAAGCCACCAGATGCCTCCTTTCCCCTCCCTAGTTCTTATTTTCTTATACTTTGTTGCATTTCTTCTCTGTATATTAACCCCTAGTTTTAGTCAGGGAGATGGATTTGAGACTGAGCTCCCATCCTCTCGACTGCAGCATCCAATTAAAACTTTCTTCCCTGGCAGTACTTGTAGTTTTGGTGACTGGCTTTCTGCACTGTGAGCAGATGGATCTAGACTGAATCTCTGGTGTTTCAGTAAAATAACTTCAGACTAAATTTGAAAACTTGTGAGATTGATGTGTCAATTATATTATCAAAAACTTATTTTCATATCTATACTGTCTAAAATCATTTCATGACATACACACACACCAATATTGCTGTTTTCTGCAGTAAGGATTTTGAAACATGTAGTGTATAGATAGTACTTACTATGGGCCTAGCCTGTTATAGGCATTTTATAAACGTTAATTCATTTAGTCCTCATAATTGCCCTTTGAGACACTGAAGATTTTAACATAGAGTGGTGATAAGAGTCCAGGTCAAAAATCACGTTAACATACCAGGATCACCTGGTATTATAGTTTTCTAGGGCTGTTGTATCACAGTAAGACAAACTAGATGTCTTAACACAAGTTATTGTCTCATGGTTCTGGAGATGAGACATGCAAAGCAAAGTTGTTGGCAGAGCTAGTTCGAGGGCTGTGAGGAAGAATTTCTTACATGCCCCTCCCATAGTTTCTGGCAATTTTTGGCATTCCTTGGTTTATATAAGCATCATCTTGCTCTCTGCCTTCATACGGTATTCTCCCTATGTGCATGTCTGTGTCCAAATATCCACTTTTTATAAGAACACCAAACATATTGGACTAAGGACCCATGCTACTCTAGCATAAACTCATCTAAATGTACCTAATTACATCTATAGTGACCCTATATCCAGATAAGTTCACATTATGAGATACTAGGAGTTAAGACATCATCATATGAATCTGAGAAGACAAAATTCAACCTATAACACCTGATAAGTTGTTAAAAATAAAGAAGCCAATGTGCAACCTATCCAATTAGAAACTCCAGGGATGGGGCCTGTTTTGTAATAAACTTCTTGGGTAATTATGATGCAGCCATCTTGTGGCAAGTCCAAGCAGTTATACTTGGAAGCAATCAACACCACCAAGGGGATGATGAGAGTTTCTTAGCAATGCAAAGGGAGGTACGACTATGAAGAATGCATGAACCAGAATTAATGAATATTTGAGTGGATGGAAAGGTAAAGAATAGGGTCCAGTATAGTTTTAGGACTCAAGTCTTAGGTGCAGAAAAGGATTATAAAAATATTGAATAATTCTAGAAGGAGAAAATGATTTCCCCCTTTAACAACTGAAATCAATATGTATTAAGTGCTCAGTGAGTGAGGTCATCACCCTAGGTACCATAAATCCAAAGAGGAATGAGATACCATGCCTTACCCCAAGGAGTTCACAACCTATTGGGGAAGTGGGCCGATAAAAAATTAAAATACAGACCAGGCACAATGGCTCATGCCTGTAATCCCAGCATTTTGGGAGGCCAGGGCAGGTGGATCACCTGAGGTCAGGAGTTCAAGACCAGCCTAGCCAAGATGGTGAAACACTGTCTCTACTAAAAATACAAAAATGAGGCAGAAGTGGTGGCAGGCACCTTTAATCCCAGCTACTCGGGAGACTGAGGCAGAGAATTGCTTGAACCCAGGAGGCAGAAGTTGCAGTGAGCCAAGATCATTCCACTGCCCTCCAGCCTGTGTGACAGAGTGAGACCCTGTCTCAAAAAATAAGAATAAAATTAAAATAAAATTTGATAAGGACTATAATTCAGATGACCAAGCTCCTATTAGAGAAATCCACAGAAGGATGGCGGCTTTCTTTAGACTCACTCAGAGGTGACTTCAGGCTCAGGGATTCAGGAGGCTTAGACCCAAGAAAAATCTAATCTGTCGACATATTGTCCTACAAAATAAAGGTGAATCAAAAGTGGGACCAACATTCAGTCTTTGTATAAACAGGACCCAGATGGAGGACTGCAGCTCTTGTTTCTGCTTATTGTACAGGAATGTGCAGAAGTAAAGGAAAATATTCAGCGCCAGGTGGCTGTCATCCCTGTGATGATTCTTCCCTTTTACAGGTTAAATGGTTTTGTTGTTGTTTGTTTTTGCCAGTTTTTGTTTGTTTTTTCCAGTTTCTGTTCTCTCTGATATCTGTCCATTAAGATACTCAATAACGCATAGAAGTTTACCGAGTTTTTGTAAAGAAACAAATATCATAGACGGCAAACAAATTCATAGAACTTCAGGAATTATCTGCCAAATCATTGTCATCTTTACTCCTCCAGAATGGTGTGTTTGATATGGAAACAGATCATATTAAAATCAGAAGTTAGCTCTCCAGCAATATTCAATAGAGCCTTTTCTAGGATTATTTTTATCTTTGCAGGTCTGTCTACAAGTTGACAAGAGGAGATCATATGTGTTTACTTCTTGCAGTTTCCCAATTTATTGAGAAAAGGAACATAGATCTGAGAAAACTTAGGTGGCTGCAGAGAACAGGAGAAGCATCTTTCTACCTTTTTCCTCTTGTTCTCTGTTGCTCCTGAGTAAACTGATGGAAAAGTAAAGAATAGCGTCCAGTATAGTTGGGAGAGACATGCTAGAGTTGGGAAAGAATAACTGTGGCTATTCCACACCTTTTGTATACTTAGGTTTACATTTTCCTTCCAGAAGATCTTATGGTACTTATTTGTGGATTTATTATCATAAATAAATTGCCCAAACAGTGGCTTTTAACAACACAAACTTATTATCTTATAGTTCTATAGGTTAGAAATCTGACTGGTCACACTGGATAAAAGTGTATTTGTCAAGGTGCTACCACCAGTGCTGTGTTCCCTCTAGAGCCTCTAGCGGTGAGATTAGTTTCCTTGCTTTTTCTACCAGGCTGCCTGCATTCCTTGGTTTACAGCCCCTTCCTCCATCTTCAAAGCATATCACTCAAATCTCTTCTTTTATAATCATACCTTTTCTGTTAAGATCCTCACGTTTTCTTCTTATAAGAACCCTTATGATTGTATTGAGTTCACTCAGTAATCCAGGATAATCTTCCCATCTCAAGATCCTTAATTTAGTAACATAAGCAAAGTTCTTTTGCCGTAAAAAACAATATAATCACAAGTTCTGAGGATTAGGCATGGGAACCTTTGGAGAAGGCAAATTATTCATATGCCACACTGATTAAGGAGCTGTCTACAAGTGTTTGGTTCTCTTTATTTTCAACCTTGCTCTACTCCAAGAAGAGCGTATCTTCATCTCATGGAGACAGCCTATTAGTCATCCCTGAGTAACACATTGGACTCCAGTTTTCACGGGCTTCAGATAGCCAGACTCCTGGCAACCACCAAATGGGTGTTTCAACTAGGATACCCGGTTTTTTAAAGGAGGAAGGCAGATATGATTAATAACTTACTGAAATTAAGTATGTCTTTGCATCATTAAACTTCACTATAAATTTCTTGTGTCTCCAGCAGAACTTAGCATGTTGTCTTGTACACAGTAGGTATAGAGTAACTTTAATTAATATTAAGAATGAAATAGCTTGTTATGAAAATAAGTGCAATTTTACATGCCAGTGTCTTTGCATGGCAGTATCACAATTTTTTTAAAAGGATTTTAGTCAGATAGCAGGGACATAAAAACACTCATTCGCAATTATTACTGGAAAAGTGAAAGTTTCAACATGGTCCTCTAAGCTTCTTAAATAACAAATTGACACAAAAAACAAACAGAAACATGCATTTATAAAATAAATGCACACATTTAGACGTATTTAATATAAGCATATTCTTCTAAATATTTACTTGAATGCTTGATAGTGACAAAGGAAGGTAAAATATTTTAAGGTGAACTGACCCATTTTCTTGGCACAGGAAAGTGAGGTCTGTGAAACTAGAGGTGTGAACTCAATGCTACTCAAACGATTTTATATTTTGCTTGCCATCCCCTCCTACTCTTTCTAAAATAAATGTAACTGAACTTTGTTCATTTTGTTTCGTTTTCTGTAAAAAGCAAATTCCATTCATATTTCTACATCCTACAAGTTAGTTGTAAATCTAGACATAGATAAGAGCAAACTCATTTCCAATAATATACTTACAAATTTTCCCCCACAGATCAATAATAATAATGATAATAAAGACTCAAAATTTCCCCCAACCTCTCCAATCTCATGCCACATAGGAAAGCAGCAGCCTATTCTTACCACCACCAAACATTTCTAGGTCTAGCAATTTCTTCCTTCTACAACCTTAAGGAAAAAAATTTTTTCTTACGTACTTTTAAATATTAACAGTATGTAATACATTTTCTTTCCGACAATGGGAGAATGAAATAAAAAAACAAATGCTTATTTGTTCTCTCTGCTGAAATATCTAACATTGGAAGAAGAAACTTTGGTTTCCACAGAAAATATTGGCTTCCCCATTAGCCATCTGCTAGATGGTGGGAATGTTCTGTGTGGCTTTCTCAGCTGGAACATTTGGAAAATGAATACATTGTTGCAAAAACTCACATTGTTGGCCATAATGTTTGTAATAATGTTGTTGACTTACCAGATGTCCTGGAAATTCCTGGGGTGGAAGTATCTCTTCCAAATCCCTCTGTCATGTTGCAGAATGGTGTTTGATATATGTGACTCTAGCTATTTCTTATGGTTTACTATGGAAACTTTCATTCAGTCAATCATTCTGTAGACTAACACAGAATGCAAATAGATACCATGGAACGTGTTATCCCAACTTGTACACCTGAACATAAAAGACCTATTATTTACTATTTTTCCAAATAATTTATTCTCCAACTCCAACTATATACATACATCATGCATATTTAGGATTAGATAGTATGACCTTCTTTATGCTTATCTCCAGCTGGTAAAGAAGCAACAAAGTCTAACAGTCGAATGCTCTGCTCGCTCATGCCTCAGGAGTTTGTTTGAAATGCGAAAAACCTCTGTTTTCAGTCTGGGCCTTACCTTTTAGATTAATGGAGTGATGAATAAAGTAAAAAAATAAATAAATAAGTATTCTAAACTTTTGCATACAAATACATTAGACTTTGTCTCTTGCAAATGGAATTCTCTTACCAGTCTGTTTCACTACCTATTTTCATTTAAGGGAACAGAATACTCTGAGCAGAATGAGAACGTTTTCTAAGTGGGCATTCATTTTAATACTCCATAGAATTCTGACTGCTATATGTACGATTATTCTGACATGATCATACATGACTATATGTACTTGCCAAACTACACTGCCTCATTAACTTTTATCTTTTACTTCTATCAAAAGGATATAGCATGAGGGTTTATATCCCCAGAGGTTTTTAAAGGAAAACAATTTATCTTGTAGGCCCCTGTTCCACTATACAACTCCAGTTCATTTGCTTCTTGAGGTTTGCATACTGCCACAGCAAGTAGGTGGCTCATCAGTCCTATGTCACTCTTCTTTACCAGCATCCTCTGACCTGTCCATCCTCTGGCCTAGTGCTCTGCCATAAGTGCGCACAACTGCTGCTGCGATATCTCTGTCCCAAAGGCCCCTTTGGGTCTGGTGGTTCTGGCTGTTGCTTACAGACAGGGAAATATCTGATAAGCTATTTGTGGCATGTCTTCTTAAACAGGCCTAACAGCCATCTTCTTGTTACCAAAACACCAGGGATTCTGTCTAGCTCCTGCTGCTCACCAAATATAAAGCCAGTCACTAAGACAACAAGTATTGCCAGGGATGATGGCTTTCATTGTGAGCTGCTGCCAAGGAGATGGGAGATCAGTCTCAAAAGCATCTCCTTGACTGACTAAAACACTAAAATTAGGGTTTAAGTACCAGGGAGGAAATGTAACAACATGTAGGAAAACAGGAATTAGGGAGTGGTAAGGAAGAGGAGTTGGTCAACAGGAAGAGCAGGTAGTCACTTAGGCAACCATGACAGGTGAGGGGTCTGGCGTCTCATTGTCCAAATAGGACAATCTGGTAAGTTTCAGTTCCTTTATACTGTCTGGGAGGCCCACTGATTGATATCTTGAGAAAGGAACTCAGATAAGACAAATATAACTTTCTTAAGTTTTAAGACTGGGAGATCTCTGTTTATTGAAAAGAAACCATTAAATATCATTTCTATGGGACAATTAGGTTGGTTTCACTTCACTGGGCTTCTCCACAGTGGAAGTGATATGTTTTGGCTCTGGGTACCCACCCAAATCTTATGTTGAATTGTAATCCCCAATGTTGGGGGAGGGACCTTGTGGGAGATGACTGGATCATGCGGGCAGATTTCCCCCTTGCTGTTCTCATGATAGTGAGTGAGTTCCCATGAGATCTGGTTGTTGCCAGGCACGGTGTCTCACGGCTGTAATCCCAGCACTTTGGGAGGCTGAGGCAGGTAGATCACCTCACGTCAGGAGTTCGAGATCAGCCTGGCCAACATGGTGAAACCCCATTTCTAATAAAAATACAAAAATTAGCTTGGCATGGTGGTATGTGTCTGTAATCCCAGCTACTCAGGAAGCTGAGACAGGAGAATTGCCTGAACCCAGGGGGTGAGGATTGGAGTGAGCCAAGATTGAGCCATTGCATTCAAGCCTGGGTGACAGAGTGAGAGTTTGTCTCAAAAAGAAAACCAAAATCCAAAAACCAGAAAGTGTGTAGTGTTCTCACGCCCTCTCTCTCTCCCCCCATGCCCTCAGTGCTGTGTGAAGATGTGCTTGCTTCCCCTTCACCCTTCTGCCATGATTGTTCGTTTCTTGAGGACATTCCTTCTGTATAGCCTGTGGAACTGTTAGTTCATTAAACCACTTTTCTTTATAAGTTACCCAACTTCGGGTAGCTCTTTATAGCAGTCTGATAACAGACTAATACAGGGAGTCTTCGTTATAGAAAATGGGCTTAATCACCTTTTTCCATAGCCTTCATATGCCCTTCTTAGGTTGTACTGCCTCCTCATCATCCCTCCTGCAAATAAAGCCCAGGACATATCTCCTGGGCCCACTGAGGTCTCTGTTCTCACTTTCTCTTAATCCCTTTTCTATTCCCCTTTATTCCTTTTTATTCCACCTTGGAGAATTTACTAATCTGGGGGGCACTGCCTTTGTAAGAACAATCTCCTTAAACAGACAAGGTTTGGGAACCTAAACTTGTATATGGCTTTTTTTCCCTCATCCTTCCCCGGAGGCAAAAATTACGAAGCCAATTATTTATTTGAATTCAGGAATGGAGTTGGGAAAGAAAATACAGGAAGGAGACATTTAAAATCATGTTCATATGTCAAAAATATTATGCCACCATTTAACTGTAATCAGAACAGAGAAACAAATAGAAGGCCAAAATGGAGGAAAGAGTTTGATCAGCAATTTTCTGCTGTTCAATGAACTTTGCTCCAACTACCTTTTATAGAGGCTGCTATTGATATAACACACTTCCAGATTCAGGGTCCCTGCCACACCATGTTCAGGTAAATCCAGACCCCATACTTATAACTTTGAATTTGATAGGAATTGTCAGGACTTATTCAACCTATGATTGATTGGATGAATAAATACAAATTGGTGGCAACAAAAATCTTAATCACCCTATATTTTTGTCCTTAAACACCATATGTTGTTCTTATGAAAAGCTTTTTTTATTATTAAGTGTTCTCTACTTTGGGAATATCTACATAAAAAAGAAATATTATGGAAATTTAAGAATGAAGAATATGCATATCGATCATCTGAGGAGATTTCACATATATACCCCACCCCAGACAAACTGGAACAGAATCTCTAAGGTAAGCATCTATACCATTGGCATATTTTAAAACTCCTCAGGTGATTCTAGCACACTCATTTCTACCTACATCTCCAGGTAGATTGTGATTTCTATAAAATACATTATCAAAAGTAAAAGAGACAGCTTAAAACTGCCTATCCAGACCCTTTGTTATAGAGTACATTCATTTCACCACACACCACCAAATCTCAACGCAAAACGTTCTTCTGCAATTTATTTCAATGTTGAAGAGAACACAGTGGAATATGATCACATTTTATCAATATGGTTTTCCCACTCTAAAGGCTGTAACTTTTGTTCTTATTTCCCCAAAGAATGACTCCCTAGCCCGCCAACCCCACCCCATCCACATGTTTGATAAATGTTAACCAACACATTTATGAGATGGCATTCCATTCTAAAATGACATTTAAAAGCTCTGAAGCTTAATTGCTGTGGATAGCCATCAATCATCCCTAGGATGCCCGGAGATGGTGGACTTTGAGGTGTGCCATCCATCTCATGGAGAAATTGTGGCTGGCTGCCTCCCCCTCTTCATCACTGGGTGATGGGGCTGATGGAGATCGGCTGCCGCACTTTCAAAGTGCCGCCTGTACTCTCACCTGCTCTGCATGACTACTGAACTGAGCCGTGTTGTGACAGTCTGCCTGCTCTTCCCTGTTCAGATTAATGAATACAGCTTTAGCTGTTAATTCAAAGCTAGTCAAGCTTATACCCAACAATTAGAGACCAATTTTCATATTCAGCTTGAGTGTATGTGTAGAAGGGTGTGGGAGAGGAATGCAATTTGGCATAATTTTTTATATCTAGGGCAAACCTGAAGAAGAAGGAAGAGTAAGGGACTCTGAAGATACTACCTGAAATTGTCATTGAGTCTGGCTACAATAAAATGTTTCAAGCCTCAACATCTTTGCAAGCTACAACAATGTGACCCTGGGGGTTTGGGCTTCCTGCTTTGCAGCCAGGCTGTAATCCATCAAAAATAATAAGCACACACTGCAGGCCCCTGTGCACATCTACCTTCAAGGAGGGTCAGCAGCTACGCTAGCATTTCAAGAGGCTCTGGAGTCAGAACCCATTCTGTCCTACTCCTCCTTTCCACCACAATAAGAAATAAAATACTTACTTATACACAGAATTATGTACGTGGCCTCATATGCCCCTGTTCAGGATCACCCAGGACAATGGAGACTTAGTACTTAATATTCAACCCTGCATTATCCACCCTGATAAAGCAGGGGCTATGCATGCCCCCGTCTCGCATGGAAAGGCTATGTATGGACCCCAGATGCTAAATCTGTCAAAATACATTCTTACCAGAATTTGTACCTACAGAATGGGGAAAACAAACCTGGCCAGAGGATTCCTACTCCTTGTTACTGGTGAAAGGGGTGGTTCAGAGGAGCATATTCAAGGTATACACCTCTGTCCTGGGATTTGAAATCTCTCCCTAGTCATTTTGACCGATACTCTTAAAGCGGATGCCCTGTGGCTGGAGCCCAGTACGCAGCAGCTGATAGTATGTTTGGTGGCGTTGATAAGTCTAGTTGCTTTACTCATTGAAATTTTTTGTTCTACTTTATTTAGCAGTCGGCTCTAGTGGTAGACTAGCTCAGCCATGCGATGGAATTGTTGTCCTTCTTTGGGCAGTGTATCCATGGGGACAATGTGGAGATGATAGTGGTCATTCCAGTTTGAATATCTCCACTCAGGAGGTAAAACACAGGCAGAGTCAGGGGCAACACACGCAATAGCTATTTTTCTGGATCTCTATTTTGCCCAAATGTTTACAGTCTCTGTTTGGTGTTTTTAAAGAGTGTCTATTATCTTGTCTGTAACCTAGCAATTAAAAAGACCTAACTTATAGACTGGATGCTAGGAATAAATGAGATAAATGTAAAGCACTCAGTACAATGTAGAATGCATAGACAGAATTTAATAAATGATAGAGTGGAAAATATGTCAATAATTGTTCCTGTGTTTTTGGAAGTTTGTATCTAATTGGGGACATATACACAAAACAATTGCATTAATAAATACATGGCTGTAGACTAAGAGCTAGCTATCATCAAAGTTGAAAATCAAAGTTACGTTCATAGAGAAAACTGGGAATGAGGGGGCTGTTTTGGGTAGGGCGGTCAGGGTAAGCCATGCTGATATGCCATTTAAGCTGAGATCAGAGAAGGAAAAGCCAGAAGAGCTGGGTGAGTGACACTCCATGCACAGCAAACAGAAATTACAAAGCCTATGAGGTGGGAAACAGATAAGAGTGGCTGGGACGTGGAGAGAGAAGGGTAAGAATGGGGTGAGATGAGGCCATTTCGTACTCCAAGTACCTGCTACTCAAAGTGTGGTCCACGCGTCATCGGTGTGTACTTTTGTACACAAATACAAAACCTTGAATGCCACCACAGACCACCAAGTTGGAATCTGCACTTTAACGAGAACCCTGGTTGACCCCTTTGCAATTTTGAGATTGATGAGACTGGCTTAGGAAGTCACTGAAAAGTTTAGACAGCACAGTGGTACAGTCTGCTTTATATTTTTTTAAAGTATCGTTTCAGATGTTACGGAAAGCATGGATTAGAGGGCAGTGTTTTTACTGCTGTTTTACTGCTCCTTTTGAAGTTTTCTGCCTAGTTTACTGCTTCTTCCAAGACTGGATCCTGCTGCAATCTGGCCATCTTCCACCTGAAATCCAGCCCAGTTGGCTCCAGCCCTGCATTTCTTTGCTTGGTGCCCCTACCCACCTCCCTTGTACTTTCAAGGATCATGTGCTCCTGCATTCTCCAGATCCAAGCTCTGCCCACCACATTAGAAACCTCCGCCCTTGTTCATTCTTATGAATGCCTCTGAGGCTAGAAACCTCCACCCTTGTTCATTCTTATGAATGCCTCTGAGGCTGGCGTGCACAGTCCTTTGACTGTGCACGCCACACCTTCAGCTGCTTCTTCCAAATCCAGTCTCTGCCGCTGAGGTGGTTTCATATACCTCATCCAACTGTTCCCACCACGTGCCCCTTCCATGCCCCAGATATTCAGGGACCACATAAAAGAATGAGCATTTCTAGTGACTGTAATTCAATTCCAAAGATGAGAAAGGAGTTCATATATAAATACTAGCCATCTTTATATTAAAAAATAACACTTTTTAATCAATTGTTAGGGGGAGCTGTTAATGAGATAACTACTTTTAATTTAATAGTTGACAGTAATTGCAACAGAATTACATTTAACAAGACAGGAACCTCTATGGGTTTTAAGCAGGCAAATGAGGTAACAGAACAGTTCCTGTTAAGGAACTAAAATATAATCAAAGGAGTCTTCATGCCTGTGGCTGAGTCTGAGTGACAAGATTACCAACAGTAACCCCCAAAGACAGATGATACTGGTTATCTGGAATAAGAAACAAAATATAAGATTTCCCTGTGCTTGGCATAGAACCGTCTAAATGCAGGGCCTGAAGGGGCACATAGGTTGTTGAGGATGGTTGGAGATCTTGTTCAGCTAAAGCTGTCAAGGAGGCTGGGAGCCAAGGGAATAAAAGGCACTGCTTAATGAGTTCTAATAGAAGTTAACAGGTAACTTTCACAGTGATGCTTCGAGTAGATGTAATCCCTCTCCATTATGTGGCCATAATAAGGAATACTTTTTTTCTCATTCTATGTGTGCTCTGGAGAGAAAAAGCAGTTCGTGTTGCTGCTCAGCATCCTCTCAGAGCGGCATCGGGAAACTCAGTCCTTATATTAGCAAGGTTCAATCAGACCCACAAAATGAGGGCAGCATTAAAAGAGGTGTTTGGATGAGAGATAGAGCGGGATGGTGGGAGCATCGTAAGCGTTTAATCAGGTCACATTGCATTTCATCCCAGGGCTGCCATGGGAGATCTGAGTTAGGCAGCTGGGAGTACCGAAGAGGCATGGCTCCAAAATTGTCTTCATTATATACTTTCTTAAAACCCTTGAAGAAGCTCACTTTTCTCGCCTCAAATGGCTATGTCATCACCTTTATTTCGGCTCTACCTCTGGCTTTAATGGATTTTCTGAGCTTCCAGCTTTGAAACCGTATAGAAAGAATGACCTCAACTGAGTACCATAGCTGTTACTCAGATCAAATGTCATCAGTCCTCAGGGACAGCGTTAACTTCAGAATGATGTTCAAATTTGGACAGTTTAAAGCCAAGCAAATAGATTCTATATATTTTCAATGGTCCCTAGAAGAGGCATCAGAAAGAAGACTCTTATTTTTCTCTCAGTTTAACACTATATTTGTTATAAAACAAACAAGTAGGTCAAATGCCACTTTTACACAATTTTGTGGGAGGAAAGAATGTGAGAAGAAAGAAAAGTAGCTAACAAAATATTCACATTGCTATATAAGGAAAAAGAACCTTTGGATACAAAGTTCATATGTGACAGGTAATGTGACAATATAAGAGGGAAAAACATGAATTAAAATGCAATGAAAAGTTCATACTCTCCGTGCACAGAGAAATAAGTGAATGTCCTTAAATTGATCAGTTCTCCGGCTGGAAGAATGGCTTCAAATGATTGATGGATGTGTGATGCTTTCTCTTTAAGATAATATGTTGAACTATAGTGAGGAGATTAATCTAAGTCATTTTTCAAAGAATATATAAATGAATTTCTAATGTACTGTGCTTTGCATACAGTAAGAAGTTAAAAGTGCTTTTAAGATTAATTCTAAACTAAGGGATAGAGTGATAATAGAGAACTATGGACTGTACATATTTAGTATGAGGAAAAAAATGCTCTAAATATTGAAATTAACTTGAGAATTAAACCTAAAACATGGTGTCAAACTGAGGTGCATTGTGCAGAAAGCCAGTAACAGTCATCACAGTGACACACCATTGGGTGAATCCTCAAATTCTCATCAATGAAACCTAGCAGACCCATCACCAATTATACATGACAAGATATAGGTTTTGATAAAATGTCAAAAGAGACCCAAATTGCACGCAAAAATGTAATTCTCCAAATTAACTGCTCATGAAAATCACATGGGAAGTTTCTGAAAGAAGAGACTTTAAGATCTGCTCTCCACTCATCGAATCAGAACTATAGATTGGACCCTGGAATATTTCCTATAGTGCAATGCCTGTGCTTCTTTTTCAGCCTGAATCAGCAAGTTTTTGGATGCCCACAAAAAATGAAGGGGCACCGTGTTTATAGTTGTAGTGTCTACTACAGCTGCTGAATGAAAAGCTTTGCAAGCATATCTGGATGGTGCTGAGGATCAGTGACTGGGAATGACTGATGTAGAACATAAGCTACAAGAAGACAGAAACTATCTTCTCCACCACTGTTTTGTCAGATGCTTCCAAGGTACCTGCCACATAATGGGTGATCACAAAACATTCATTGAAATAATTAGGGGATTGGGAGACTGCCAACTATCTATTATTTTTTTTATCTCTCTTTCACGTAAAATTAATGATTTATGAATGTCACATCCAGAGGCAATACAGGCCAGGCATGGTGGCTCACACCTGTAATCCCAGCACTTTGGGAGGCTGAGACAGGTGGATCACCTGAGGTCAGGAGTTCAAGACCAGCCTGAGCAACATGGCAAAACCGCATCTCTAATAAAAATATAAAAATTAGCCAAGTGTAGTGGCAGGTACCTGTAATCCTAGCTACTCGGGAAGCTGAGGCAGGAGAATCACTTGAACTCGAGAGGTGGAGTTTGCAGTGAGCCAAGATCATGCCACTACACTCCAGCCTGGGGGATAGTGCAAGATTCTGTCTCAAAAAAAAAAAAAAAAAAAAGGAGAAGCAATACACTATACAAAGAGGATCAGAATGGAAAGTCTTTCACATGCACATTCTGAATGTGTCGGAACATCTGGAACCTGGACCCAGGAACCTTTGAGATTGATGCAGTTATTCAGCTTTGTATCTTCCTTGTGCTTACAACAGCCACAGGCTCATAGGAGGTGTACAATGAATAGCATTCATTGAACTAATCAATGTATGCACTTTCACAGTCATTAAGATAATTTAGATTCGTTAGTTACAAGGACAAATTTTGTAGTAGACCTCATCTAAGTTTTTTCAAATAAATGGACGCTCAAAAGAACCTATGAACTATATCTAAGCTATACGAATGTCACATTAATTCACACAATTCATAGATCAAGAGAGAGCTATTTTAAGTTTTTTAAATGGCTTAACATTTTAAATTTTTTATCAGTCCTTCATTAAATCAATAGAAATGAAAGCACATAAAAGCCCAAGGAGTTTCTCCATAATATCCAATGTGATTTACCCATTACTGTGGATTTGCCAGCCAGGCAAAGTGAGAGGCAGAATCATATCTTCTATCTTAGGATTTCTGTCAGATTTCATTATCCATGGCACCTCTCTATCCATGTGGCAGAGTTCTGATCAATGGGATATGAGCACAAGCACTGTAGCCAATTTCTGCATCATCATCTTAAAAATGAAGCTGCCTGTCTCGCCTCCTTCTCTTTTTCCTTTATACTGGATGGCATCTGGAATTGTCAATGACCTGGCTTCCACTACACAGACATGGACAACACCCTGGAGGAGGATGGAGCCACATGATTGAAGGAATTTGGGACCCTGAATGACCATCTTGAGCAGAGTCTTACCTACATTCCTGAACTGCTTGCCCTTGATCTACATGTGAGCAAAATAATCTGCCTTGAGTTTCTGATTGTGTGGGGTTTTTGTTCAGTAGCATTACTAAATATTATACTTCCTATTCCAAGATTCCATAATTTCATACATATCTGACAGGCCAAAAATCTCTCATTTTATCTATAAGGAGTACAGGTTGCCAGTTTTCCCCAAAGTATACTGTATGGGTTAAAGCAAGTATTCTATTTTGTTATCCTACACAGCTGACAACCAGCAACAGAAAACGTTCTCAGGCAATTGTGCCAAATACAGTAGTGAAAAAGGTGAGACCAGGAAGCCAAAAATATTGTGATACACAGCATTTTTGACCTGGATATATCATCTGAAGATGCATTTTGTTTGGTGTTCTGTAAAGACATCCTCAGTGACAAGAAACAATATTTGTGAGCCTATTTCTGGGTATGTGCATAGAGTTAATTAGCAAACTTCCAACTTACTGTGCGAGCAAATTTCAAAGTTCAAGAAGTGGCAATTTGCCCACATAAACCTTATGCAGCTTTTATTGTTTTGTCAGATCTGCTTATTTAAATGCACTAATTAAGTATTATGTGTTGTACCTACTTAAAAATATGGTAGGATTCCTTGGAAGAAGTGAAAATTAAAATGTCAGAAAGAAAAAAGCTTTGCCATCTTACCCTCAAAGGGTACCATGTGATAAATGTCCATTTTGGAAATGTGTTGGCTACCAGGCCAAATGGGGCAAGAAAGTTCTAATACTTCTGTTAGACCCATCCCATTCTCTCTTCCTCCCTCCTCTCTCTGTAGATGCCTTGTAAAGAAAGTCTGTGTTTGCTGAGTTTACATGAGCTTCAGGGTTACAATCAACAAGTTCACCTCTCCTTTTCCAAGTGTTCCATTTAACATTTCAGAACCAAAAACCGATCCAAGATTCTTTGGTCAAGATTATTCATTTTTGTTGTTCTACACAGAACAGGTCTCTTCATTCTTATTTTCTTCCAAATTTGTTTATGCATTACTGCTGGAAGACTACTTTCCCTTTGTCCTGGCTCCTTCATCACTTGGACTATCCCCTACTAAAAAAGATAAAGTTTTCCTCCACAGTAGTCTGTGAGACTGTTTTAAACCATAATTATTCTCTCAGTATTTGTAACTGCATTGTATGGGACTACTTTGAAATACATGACTTATTCCTGTATTTACTGGAATTGTTCAGTGGTTTCCAACATAAATTTTAAGTCACTTGGACATCCTTGAAGATGATGAAGGAGCTCCTCCAATTGCATTTGGCATTTAACAAAAAAACAAACATGCACACACTCACACACACATACACATTTACTCTTGATAATGCTGCCTAGGTTAGCAGACATAAATTGTTTAGCTTTAGGCTGAAATTATATTAATTCAACATGACTATACCAGTTATCTTGTTGCAAGCTGATCACATTTCTGATCTGTGGGTATATATATATATATATATGTGTGCATGTATGTGTGTGTCTGTGTACAATATGTGGGCATATATATATTTATATGTGGGTGTGTGTGTGTGTATGTAATATATGTGTATATATATATATATGTGTGTGTGTGTGTGTGTATATATATATATATATATATATATATATATATATATGTTGGTATATACCTGTTGATCAAGTTTCTGATCTGTGGGTACATATATACATATATACATATATATGCACACACACACACGTGTGTGTGTGTGTGTGTGTGTGTGTGTGTGTGTGTGTACAATTAGCCATCTATCTGAGGGTTTCTGCATCCACAAATTCAACCAACCACTGATTGAAACCCCCAGATACTGAGGGGCAACTGTACTATGTCATTTTATATGAGAGACTTGAGCCTCTGTGGATTTTGGTATCCACAGGGGTCCTGAAAAACCTATCCCCCATGGACATGGAAAACTGAAAAAAAATATATATGTATATATATATTCAGTTCTGTGCGTGTATATAGGTGTGCGTGCACATATATATATACACACACACACAAGCATATATGTGTATATGCATACATATACACACGTATATATCCATTATAAATTACATTGATCATTCTCTTTTATAATTATATATATATATGTGTAATTTCTTTCTGATAAGTATTTTTTTAAAAATAATGGGCCTACTGGAGAGTGAAAAATAATACATTTTTGTGGCACTTAAAATTTAGGATAAATCTGTCATCTTCTCTGGAGATTTAAAAATTATATCCCTAAGTGATTTAAACAATTTCTTCATAATACTATAAAACTATCAGACAGAATAATCATGGAAAGTTCTACTTGTCTTCCACCCATCCCTACCTAATTTTGCTATTAGAGCAGGTGGCAATGCCTTAACCACCAAAAGGAAAAGAAATCTCTCCTAGTTCCCAATCCTTTACCATTCAGAAAAATAAGCGAAATAGAACTTATGCCAATTTTGTTCTCCTGACATTTTTCTGTGGAGGAAAAAAATCCTTGTCACTGCCCACTCTACCCTCCCTTGTTTTCTGTTTTAATTTTTAATTTTGAAGTACATTTTTGACTGAGTAATTCCTACCCCATTCGCATTTCCAGAGACAGTTTAAAAGAACATAAAAGAGAAAAAAATGTGACAATATTCTATTGTCACTGTTGCTCTCTGCACCAAGCTCAGCCATCTGAAAGATATCTACATCTCTGGGTCTCATGTCGAGTGTTTACTTTTTATCATTTCAAAGTGTTTCTCTCTGATAGCACTCCTGTCAAATTTATGAATAAGTCTAGAAATTTTCAAGATAAGCTGAAATTGGTCTTATTTGTTGGCTTCCTGACTCAAATTCCCTCTACCTCTTCAGGTAGGAAACTTCTGATTTTAGAATCCAACTGCTATATGTTTCTTTGCCCCAACTCTCTCTGTAAATCACACTTGGTTTCACAGATCAGATAAAGCCTGCAAGCTTATAATGTCCCTGCCAGAGCTAGCCAAGAGTTACTTCCTGGGGAAATGAAGCCAGTCAGCAGCCCTTCTAGCAACATAAATATGACGCTATTAGGTGGAAGTCAGCGGGCCTAACGGTGGGGATTTGCCCAAATAACTCCACAAAGTAGCACGATCAATGTGATAAAAGAAATTTCCTAAAATGACAGGGGGGAAGAAAACAACAGAGGGTTCTGTTTTGATTTTGTCATCTGCCCTTCAACTCTGCTTGGATTCCACAGCAAGAAGGATTTCCTACCAATACATGACCTGTTTCTATATAAAAATGAAAGCTTATCCACTAATACAGACCATCTCTCACACTTCGGATCCCACATCACATCACAAGCTGCTGTTTTGAAAAGTTTAAGCACAGAGACTTGTATCAAGTTTGACAGTCGTGGAAGAGGGGCCAGAAGTTATACAAATGTAGATATCGAGTCTATGCAATTCACATCTTTCCAATTATAAATTATACTCAGTGACCTTTGGTGGTGCTAGTGAAAACCAACGGCAACGGCAGAGAAGGATTGTGCTGTCACATTGACATGTATTTTACCCATGAATAAAAAGAGTATATATGATAGAATTGATAATGTGTTGTTATCGTAAGAACTGCCTTGCTCAGTTGGTTCTTATTTGACTTTATCTAAGACCATCAGCTAACATGGAAATATGTTGCCTGAATATTTGCTACTACATACACACAGTACATGCATTTGCTTCTATTACTGACACAAAGAATGTCCATGCATTGTTTGGGACAGGAGGGGGAGAGCTATGCAGGCATTCAAAATCTAAAAGACAAAGGGCTATTTTTTTTTTCCCAACATAGATGCATGTTATCACAGTTTACTTCCAAATAAGGGTATTATTTCACTAAATGCATGAGTTAGAGTTCATTAAGTCTGAGAATAAAGAACTACAAGCTTTAAGTGCTAACTTCAGATATGATGGTTAGACTAACTAGACTGAATAGATGATGCCATTGTTTTTACTTGCTAACACTGTCTTTAACAAAATATGTTTTTTTAAAAAAGGTAAATTTAAAAATCTGACAAGGCCAGGTGCGGTGGCTCAAGCCTGTAATCCCAGCACTTTGGGAGGCCGAGGCGGGTGGATCACGAGGTCAAGAGATCGAGACCATCCTGGCCAACATGGTGAAACCCCGTCTCTACTAAAAATACAAAAAATTAGCTAGGCATGGTGGTGCGTGCCTGTAATCCCAGCTACTCGGGAGGCTGAGGCACGAGAATTGCCTGAACCCAGGAGGCGGAGGTTGCGGTGAGCCGAGATCGCGCCATTGCACTCCAGCCTGGGTAACATGAGTGAAACTCCGCCTAAAAAAAAAAAAAAAAAATCTGACAAGACCTTAACCAACAAATATTATCATTTTATGAGCAAGCTGAAATCCACAGGGTTGAGTTTCTTAACACTGCACAAATAATCATGGCATATAGGAATTACTAATTGTATACCAGTATGACTTGTAGCTATCTGGATTCACAATTGATGTTCAGACTTATGCCTGTGTTATGGGCTTCTTTTTCAGGTGCTTGGAAAAAAAGTGTAATAAAATGTGATTAAGAGAGATTTTTCCTCAAGGCCCTGAAAGGTTTTTTCTGACAGGGAGAACTTGCTTTCAAGTTTCTCTTTCAACATTGTCTGGACAAATTAATGGATGAAACGAAGATTAAAGTGTCTCAACTTAGACACTAAATTCTAAGTTGTTTTTACTATGTAATCAGAATTAAAATAAAAATTGGGACCATGATAGTTCCCAGAGCTTCTCAGGTCTTTACAAAAGAGGAACTCACTGTCCCTTCATCTTGTTATTAGGAACAAAACTTACCAAATAAGCATCGCAACCCTTGGATAGTCAGTAATGGGTTGTATTTCATTATGAGTGAGGCCCCCTATGAAAAGTCCAATCATCTGGCCATTTTAAGGAGATATCATAAAAAAATAAAATAAAAAAATAATCAGTAGTGGGTAGAAGGCCACTCATTTCATCCTCAGTAAGCTAACAGATTCCAGCCATGGTGTCACTTGACAACCAGCTTTGTGCCAACTTGCTTGACACGGAAAAGACCATTCTAAACCTGTCATTTAAGACGCATCTGCTCTGACAGAACCTCATATGAGGAATCCCCTTCATAAAAAGATCCTTCTGAGGATTATATAAGCCTGCTGCAAATAAAAATAACCATGTCAGTCCAAAGAATAAATACAAATGGTGATATAGTGCATTCCTGCTTTCTTCCTATAACCCATGCCAAGTAAAAACATGAAGTTGTTCATGGAGATAATTTTAGTGCAGCCTTATGAGAATCACACCAAGAGAATTCTGAGGAAGCTCCTGTGTAGTCTTCCATTTTCCAGGAGTAGTGTTTGAAGTAGGTCTGCATGACCCACAATGCCTCATTTTATTTCCATTCTGAATCCTCTTCCGAATATTTACTGATGTGGCCTTGTGAAGAAGACAGTGACACTTCTCCAACTGCCTTCCATTGAACAACTGTGCAAAACAGAAAAATCTGTTCAAACTTTCATTCAGCTTACAAAATCAGTTAGTAGAACCCACCAACTAGTGAGACTAGCCCTCATATCTCATGTTCAGAGACATTTGAGAACATGTCAGAAAGTTCTGAAATGGTTGATTTGAGCTGCCATTTTCAGACCTTGTGAATTTAAGTGTAGAGTGTCCTACCCAAGAGATGTCAGAAATATTTCTCTTGATTAATCATTATTTCTACATTTTTGTAGCACTCTCCAGTTTTCAAATATTTTTTAGACTTATTCATTTAATTTTCACAAAATCATGAACTATCAATTTTAAAGAAGAGAACGAAGCTGAGAACATTTAAGAGGTTTCTGCAAGTCACACAGCTAGGAAGCAGATATATATGAACCCATGTGCAATGGACTCGTCATATTTTGCTCAGCCACATTCAAAGGCATCCCTAAAAGGAGAGAATGCACTATTTTGTGTTCGTTGGCAATAAACTCCAATTCCCCAACTTTATGGAGTATAGTGGAGCCAGTAGACCTTCTGTAGGTATATAGGCTCTATACATAACAATGCCCTTTGCAGAACTAAGAACTCCAATGAGCCATTTCTTCTCATCGTTGACATTTTTATTCTGCACTATCTATCTCTTGTCAAAGCATGCCCACTATTTTATAAGTAAATGCCTATAGTCACAGATATCAAGGAAGCAGGAAAAGTTTCATCTTCCTCTCTGAAGTCTATCATAATTAGGGTACAGAGCCACAAAATGGAATTAGCTATTCAGAAGTTCATCCTGTGGTCCCAAAAACTTAAGGAAGGAATTAAAGACACAAGGAGCAACGAGTCCTGAGAGCAGTGGTAGCGAGATGTGGCACCTAGCACAGTCATGCTGAAAGTTTGGCAGGAATAGCTCTGAGTGCAGAGATCTAACCACCCAGTTCTTTAATAAATATTTGAAATTCAGTGGCTGATTGGTACAGAAGATTCTTGACATCTGTTATTGCCCAATACTATTTCATCAGAAGTTGACATGAAATGACCAGAGAGAAAGGAGTATAGGAAGACGATGACAATAATTACAGGTTGTAAATTGTATATATAATTCTTATAATAGGACTTCAGTGAATATAAATACACACACACACATAAAATATATTTACATATTTGAAATAATAAGTTTACAATACACATGAAGAGATCTCCTCCTTCCTGTCTCCTTGCCCCTGACTAAAAATATCAGACTATGGAGATCTTGGTAATTGCAATTTTTTGCTACAGACTCAATCTTTTCTAGTCATAGCTTATCTAACAAAACAAAACAAAAATCCTTTGGTAAATGCACACATTAAAAGCGAGAACCACTCATGGGAAATTGGTAATGGTACACGCACATTTTAAAAACATTTCTTTCAACTGCCAGTAGCCTTGTCTAATCAGGGCACCTCTATTCTGAAGGAGCAAATATCAAAGTCAAGATGAAATGTAAATGCAACATTATAATATATGGCATGTAGAATGAAGATATGGCAAAGGTTGACATTGATGATGATTAAACCGTTTGGGATTTGGTCTTAGAGACATGAGGATGGAATCCATAATCACCAGCCTTCCTCTCATCTTTATACAGTACCTGTAATCTACACCAGCTTTGTAATTACCTACTAAAAGATAGGTGGGGAGTTCATTAACCATGCTAATTACAAGAACAATTTATGCTAAATCATCAGCAGGAATGTTAGAAACACTCCTTGAAAGCCAAAACAATGTAAAACCAACCTTTGTGGATGCAGAACACCTGTTCTCTGGGGCAGGCTGAAAGAGGAAATCTCCAGAAAACAGAGTAGATGAGAGCAGAAAAATATTTTCTTTGTTATTCCCAACTGAGTGACAGGTGCAAGTCTATTGTGTGAAGAGAATTGTATGTGTTAGAGACGCTGACCTCACAGGTAAAGGGGACCACTGGCAGCTGCTGGCTCCTAGATGCTTCACCACTTGTCACCCAGTACCCCTGTCTGTCATTGCTCAGAGAGATTCCATCATCTGCTTTCTCCTCTCTGAAGTGTGAGTCAGACAGAGAAGAGCAATATTTCATAAGTATTTTGAGATGTTTTAAATGTCATGTCCATTTTTACATAACTACCACATGTTCAGAAGTCAAAGAACAAAAGATGATGGCTGACTAATGACTTGATGGTGCATGATAGAGACATTTAACTGTAAAATTAGCAGAAAAAAATTACTGCAAAATATACTTTAAGACATCACTTAGTAAGTATATGTAGGCACCAGGAGCCAAATTTTACTGAAGGGTTTCTTTGAACCTTAGAGTTTTAGGACTATTATTATTTCATGATTATGAAACCATTCCTTGTGGTTAGGCAGTGTCAATTAAAAATTAATTTTTTTTTTTTTACAAAAGCCATCTATACCTAAAAGCATAAAATTACCTTTTTCCCTTCAGGAATAGAATTTTTGAAAGGGGAGCTGATTCAGGTTATGCTTTGGGATCTCTTTAAGGAAATGCTTCTTTGGAAATTTTCCACACAATCGTCATCAGAAGCCTCCTTGGTTCCAGCTGCACTAATTAGAGACTGGCACATGGAGGTGGCCATGTAAGGTGAAGGGAGAGGAACCTTAATGACCCAGGCTGTGATATCACTTGTGAGAACTTCTTTCCACTGTGCTGACACCAATTTAAGTTCAGCTTTCAATTCTCTCTTTGAAACCCAGATCAAGGAGTGTCATGGACCCATGTCTTTTGTGTTACACAGTCATGTTTTCTCCTAAATTGTTATGGACTATCTGTGAAAGAAGCCATCTGCTCCACATCTGGCAATGGACACTCTTTTAAACTAATTTTTAATTTGACATAACATCTACTGCAGTAACTTTTGTGCCTTTTTAGTAGCTTGGGACAGGACCATATCATAACGGGAAAATACTGCCTTGGAAATGATAAACAATGACCAGAAAATTCATTTCTACCAAACTCGTTCTTTCTTTCTTCAACTCATGGTCTACTTGTGGAACTGACCAATAGGTGAGTTCAAGATTTGGTAACCTCTGCTAAGTCATTGCTATGATTTCAGTGACAGCAGATCATTAGAAAATTTATTTGGGGCATTAATACACTGCTATCCTTTTCGCTGTAGGAAAAAGAAACTGGTCAGTCTTAGAAAAACAAAATTGTCAGTCATTGGCAATCCCTTGCCTTCTTACTTGGTACCACTTCTCTCTCTACCTGATGCCTAGGCTCCCTCTTACTGGCTTTTCTTCCTGTCTCTGCTTATTTTGGTAAATGACCTTTGATGTAGAGCAGATGTTTTCAACTACTCAGATGGGAGTTATTTAAAAGTATCATTGGCTAGGCATTAACCTTTATAAGACTGTGTGGCCCGGCACAGTGGCTCACGCCTATAATCCCAGCACTTTGGGAGGCCGAGGCAGGTTGGTCACCTGAGGCCAGGAGTTTGAGAAAAGCCTGGCCAACATGGTGAAACCCCATCTCTACTGAAAATACAAAAAGTAGCCAGGCATGGTGGCAGGTACCTATAATCCCAGCTACTTGGGAGGCTGAGGCAGAAGAATCACTTGAACCTGTGAGGCAGAGGTTGCAGTGAGCAGAGATCGCACACTTCAGAACGGGCAACAAGAGCAAAATCCCAAAATTCCATCTCTAAAAAAGTGTCTAGGGATTCTAATATCCAACGAAAATTTAAGAACCACGGTAACCTTGCTCGGACCAACAACATTGACATCACTTGAAAGCTGGTTAAAAATATACAATCTCAGGTGCCTCCAAACCCTGCTGAATCTGAATCTTCATTTAGCAGGAAAAACTTCTCAGGAGTAAAGGATCTTATTAAACATAGTTGCAAGCAAGACTTCAAAGAAATCTGATTGAAATATTGTATGTTTGTGTTCTTGTATTTCTAGAGTAGTGTCCAGTAGTTTTCATAATATTCTTTAAAGACTGTGACCTAATACGGTGAAAAGCCAGCACTAGAATCTAGACAAGGGATCATAAACTTAAATCCTTCTTTGAGACAGCCAAATGAAACAAATGCATCAAATACATCAGGAATTGCCAAATAAGTATGTAAACATATGGAGACACATTTTTCACGAAACAGTGCTGTTTATCATTTTTTGAAACTTATTCTTCTATGTATCTTTAATTTTATCTCTTTTGATAGAAAAATGGATTCAATACAATAACCCATTTCTGTAAGGAAAAAAAAAAATCACCTGTATGGTGCCACAAGACAATTGACACAGCCTAGGCCAAATAGGACAAGACGAGAATGCAGTAGTTGTGCCTCAGCTCCAGCCCATTGCTGGTAAGGAGGAACATGGGGCCATTGTTGTCAACCTTCTGACTTTTAAGGACAGTTCACATCTCCACATTTTCATGTGAAATTAAATCTTTAAATATTGCATCAGTGTTTTTTGATACTAAGACTAAGTAGGCCAAACAACACTTACACATAAGCATATATAACAGTTAACATCCGCTAGGACAGAACTGGCCCTTGTCTCTTACCTCCAAGGAAACATCTTAGAGCACATTCTGGCCAGAATCAAAATTCTATAAAAAGATTACGCAACCTTATCTTCTTGTTTTAAGAATGAGAAGCCGGAAAGTTGAGATGTCTTGGCAAAGGTCATAGTGAATTAATCTTGGTTAATGTCAGCGTCGCAGTAAGAGTTTTGTCAGCAAAGACAAAAGGAAGTTAGACTTTTCACATAAGAAAAGATTGAATACAGGGGAATGAGTGATAAGAAGGGTGAATGAGTGAGAATCTGGGAAAGCTGCTTCTAGTTGTCAGGGTTGTCACTTACCTTCCGAGTCAGGAAACTGCAGAACTGTGAGAAACTCCCAGCAAAAAGAACAGCTGCCTGCTTTGATAGGCAACTCATAGAAAATGAAGCCTATCTGCCAGCAGTCTGCTAACTGAGGAGCAATAGGGTGCTCTCACTTTGGAAAATTGTGCACTCCTGCTTCTTATTGGCAAACTCTAACCTTGAATTCCATCAGCAAGGGATTCTGAAAACAAAAATGTGGTTCAGGGACTTTCAACCCCTGCAATACAAAGCAGAGTGCACAAGAGGACCAGGGACATGCTGACTTAACTGAGAGCCAGGCATGGCTAACTTAGCTAATATTTAATCTATGCTGATGTCTACTGTGGCCCAATTTGTTACAAACTCATTGTCACATAGGCCATGATGAGAAGCCTAACAAATCTTTTGTCAAGAAGAAACTGTATTCTACTGAAAGAAGAGCTTAGGAAGCAATGGAAAACTATATCTATTGGAAGTTCACTCTAGAGTAAAAAAAGATATGATGGCCCAATAAGAAATAGGGGGCAATAATAAATTAATCTATATGAAAAATTTGAACATGCATAACTATTTCCACCCTAACTAATCCTGCTACTAAGCTATACATTATTGACAGCATATATTTAAAATAAAGTAAAATTAATGTATAATAATGCCAAGGAGATACAAGTAAGAGTACAAGTGTTTAGACCCATACTAGATACAAACAAAACTCTAAACAGTCAAAATACAGAAGCAGAATTTGAATATATTAATGAGTTTTCTTTTTCTTTGTCTTTTTTTACTTTTTGAAAGCAACTTTTAATATATTAGTATGGTAAATACCTTCCAAAGTACAAATTGGTCAGTATTTGATAGTGAAAATCATTATATACAAATTTTATACCATACAAATTATTAACTCACATAGAAAACACAAAGAGGGATACTTTTTAGTTCTATTATAGAGAGATTCCATAAGAACACTTCTTTTTTTTTCTCTGCCAAAGAAAACAAAAGAGAAACTAAAAGAAGTAACTAGATTAGAGATTTTAAATTTGAGTCTTCAACCTATTAGAGTCCTAGAAGCAAACCTATGAAATACCATTCTAGACATCAGCTTTGGGAAAGCATTTATGACTATGTCTTCAAAAGCAATTTCAACAAGAACAAAATCTGACAAGTTGGACCTAATTAAACCAAAGAACTTCTGCAGAGCAAAAGAAACTATCAATAGAGTAAACAGACCAACCTATAGAATGAGAGAAAATATTCACAAACTATGTATCCAACAAAGGCCTAATATCCAGAAACTAAAAGGCACTTAAATTATTCAACAAGCAAAAAACAGATAAGCCCATTAAAAGTGGGCAAAAGATATGAACAAACACTTCTCAAAAGAAGGCATGCAACAGGCCTTCTCAAAACTTATGAAAAAGTGCTCAATATCTGTAATCATCATGGAAACGCAAGTCCAAACCACAATGAGATACCATTTCACATCAGTCATAATGGCTGTCATTAAAAAGTCAAAAACTAGGCCAGGTACAGTGGCTCATGCCTGTAATCCTAGCACTTTGGTAGTCAGAGGTGGGTGGATTGCCTGAGCTCAGGAGTTTGAGACCAGCCTGGTCAACAAGGTGAAACTCCATCTCTGCTAAAAATACAAAAATTAGTCATGTATGGTGGTGGGTGCCTATAATCCCAGCTACTCAGGAGGCTAAGGCAGGGGAACCCCTTGAACCGGGGGGCAGAGGTTGCAGTGAGCCGAGATCATGCCACTTCACTCTAGCCTGGGCGAAAGATCGAAAAACTCCTTCTCAAAAAAACAAACAAAAATGTCTAAAACTACCAGATGCCGAAGAGGCTGTACAGAGGAAAGATAATGTTTATATACTGTTGATGGGAATGTAAATTAGCTCAGCCACTGTGAAAAGAAGTTTGATGACTTCTCAAAGAACTTAAAACAAAACTACTATTTGACCCAGCAATCCCATTACTGGGTATATAACCAAAGGAAAAAATAAATCAGTTTACCAAAAAAATAGGCACTCATATGTCCATCACAGCGCTATTCAAAGACATAGAATCAGCCTAGGTGCCCATCAATAGTGAATTAGATAAAGAGAATGTACTGCATATACACCACAGAATACTACAGACATAAAAAAGAGCTAAATTGTGTCCTTTGCAGCAACATGGATGCAACTAGGTGTCATTATCCTAAACAAATTAATGCATAAACAGAAAACCAAATGCCATGTGTTCTCACTTATAAGTAAGAGCTAAGCACTGAGTTCTTAGGAACATAATGATGGAAACAATAGACACTGGGGATTTCTAGAAGGGAAAGAGGGAGGAGGGGGCAGAAGCTAAAAATCTACCTATTGGGTACTAGGCTCACTACCTGGGTGATGAGATCATTCATACTCCAAAACTCAGCATTATGCAACATAGCCACGTAATAAACCTGACCATGAACCTTCTGAATCTAAAATTAAAACTGAAATTAAAAATAAAAAAAATAAGTTACTGACTCTTAAATCAAATATCACTTTGGACCAGTGGGAAATTGACCCCTCTGAACCCCAATCTTTTCAACTATAAAATAGCAGTACTGTGTGCAAAGCTGCACTAAAATTGAAAGAGATGATGTCTGATACCTACAAGAAATGCAACAAATATTTATTTTCCTTCCAACTCGTTTGGAAAATTACTTCAGTAGCATGCCACGAAAGAAAATGTTCATATCAATGTTTCCCAAAGATGAACTACCCACAAACAATGCCTCAGCAACAGTGTCCTTAAGTATTTAAGGAAACCTGGAAAAATTACATTTTCATTCAAATATTTCCAGTGTATGTTTAAAACAGTTAAGCACTGGTAAATTCTACTTAGATATTTAGACTTATTGATTTGTAAGTCTTCTCTACAATAGGGCTGCTTAAGAAAAGTCCAAGTTCTTTTCTCCATTCTGGCACTAATTCAATTTGTATCTCTGAACTTCAGTTCCCCACAGGTAATATAAGAACTTACAACAGCTTAGTTATGGGATTATTATAAAACATGCCTGTGTAATAAAAAGGTAATAGGAACAGACATTCATAAGCGTGCCAGTGGGCATAAGCCCATGGTAAAACTGCTTCAGAGAGACAATGAAGCACATAAGTTAACTTCTCAGTTTTCTTATTGATTCAGCTCTTTTCTACTGAATCAGGATTCAGGGAGTGAGTGGGGATAAAGGATAGTTTGATCTGATGTCAAGCAGACACAGTGTAGTTGGGCCATTGAATAGCAGCAGCTAACATTTTCTGCAGTTTACAATGTTCCCAGCATTGTTTAAAATGTATAAACATATATACTAATTCATTTAAACCTCAAAGCAACCTTGTGGAGAGTCTATTATGAATTCCATTTTGCAGGTGAGGAAACTGAGGCACCAAAAGGTTAAGTAAGCTGCCCAAGTTACACAGCAAAACAGTGACAGAACCAGGCTTTAAACCAAGTCTATCTATCTTCCTAACCACTCAGCCATTCCATCATTGAATATGGTTTTCAATAGAGTTGTATCAGTTTGGCCATTATGGAACTTCCCCTAAGTTTTAGCAAATGTAAGTCTTAATGTAACTGTGTAGTTCACCTTTTCAAATGTTTGTATAAGAATTTAGGAGAAAAGATTAGCCAGAAATTATTTTAAATAGGAAATTAATATTTAAACATTGTAAGTTGCATTCCAGGCCAAACTTTTGGCCTCCCCTACTTTCTTTCAGGGAGTTCGATCCACCTATGGAGCTGTAAGTATCTTACAAAGAATAATACCCACAGACTCAATCAGACACCATTTTAAAAATATGTAAAATATCTGTCCTAGGGATATGAGGCCCCCACTCATCAAATGTAAGTGTCCCTTTGTTTTCAGAAACACATCATTAGTTTCGCACAAATAATTAGTTGTTATATAAATCCCAACAGAAGAACATAATGAACCATTCAGGACCATAAGTTCCATGGTCAATATGGAGAACAGATGAATACACAGAAAGAAATAAAAATATGCACAGAATTGGAAACAGCCTTAGAAATGTTAGGAACATCAATTCTAGGTACTCAGAGCAACTTGCCCATAAGCATTTTCAAAGTGGAAAGATAAGGACTCTTGACTATTTTATCTCTTACTAAAATCATCTTGATTTTCAGACTATGTTCCAAATGTGAAAATGCTTTAAATCAATATTCTGCACCAGAGATATCTGACTATGATATTCTCATTCAAAATTTATTTATTTTTGAAATGGAGTCTTGTTCTGTCACACAGGCTGGAGTGCAATGGCACAAGCTCGTCTCACTGCAACCTCTGCCTCCCAGGTTCAAGCAATTCTCCTGCTTCAGCCTCCCGAGTAGCCAGGACTACAGGTGCATGTTACCACACCTGACTAATTTTTGTAATTTTAGTAGAGATGGGGTTTTGTTATGTTGGCCAGGCTGATCTCAAACTCCTTATCTCAGGTGATCTACCAGCCTCAGCGTCCCAAAGTGCTGGGATTATAGGCATGACCCATTGTGCCCAGCCAAAATTAATTTTTAAAATAGCAAGAATAGCTATATACATGCATATATAATTAGAGTTTGCATATTTGGCATATGTTTAGAATGCATTTTAAAGGCAATACATTTATTCACATACTATAAGAAATTCTGAGGATGTCTACTCTGAAGTTTAGCTGGCTATTGCTTTCAACTACCACTTTAAAGTATTACACATTTTCTCAAAGCTTTAGCTGAAATTTCCAAGAATCTCTGGTCACTCACAGAAAACTGCTCTTTGGGTCCTCAAAGTGGGAATCTATTAAATCAGGGGTAAATCACAAGATAAGAGGAAGAATTTTTACCCATATGTCATGTATTTTTCTAGAAAACCCTTTACAAGGCCAACAGTTATCTACCTGACCCCTTTCATCAGCACCAAATTCATATTCAGAGGAAAAAAGAAAGTGATTTGTTTTTGGACGACTCTCCACTTCTAACTACACAAGTAAAAGCCACTTCAGTCTTTGTTTGCTCTGAAACCCATCTGCTAAAAACCATTAGAGAAGGCTAAGCAATAGCATATATAAAACCAACATTTCCAGTTGAAAGAACCCTACTTTTAAGGACAATTTTTTCTAAGCTTCCAAAATCAGTAATCCAAAGAACAGAGAATTGGTCTTGAGCAAAAGAGATTGGATTTAAATTATAAAGCTCAAAATTTACTAAACCTTGCAGATACCAGTCCTGATAATACTGAGAGCAATGGAAAAGCAGTTACATAAAAACTATTTTGCTAATATTGCTGCTGAAGAAGGCACTGTTTTCATTTTCACATGTTGAATTAAAAGATCATTTTTTTATTTAGCAAAAACATGTATAGAATATCTCAAATTTGTATAAGTGAATGAGTAACAAAATAACCCAAAAGTCATCATGTCATTAAAAGAAGAGCATAGCAAAAAAGTAGATGAAGATGATGGAGGAGGAGGAAAGGGGGAGGAAGAAAAGAAGGGGAAGGATCTATTTGAAGGCTTGAGTCATCCTACATCTCTAACGTGACACTGACACACTACAGAGAAAAAAGTGAAGTTTATTAGCTACCTAATTTAATTAAACTATGTTTAAAACACAACCAAGGATTGCAGTTACAAAATTAGAAAGCTCCAAAAATTTATTTGGTTCAAAATTATTTAGATTAACTATCTAGAAGTATCAAATAAAATGATTAAACAACATCATCACATTCTATTTGCAAGATTTGCTAGAGGAGAAGAGTTAACTGAAACAAAACTGAAAAACACAATTTGACGCACAACAAATTAAAAACTCTACTATTATATATGCACGAGCATGAAAATGTAGTTATTTTATTCTTCAGAAGAAACTAGAGCCAACTCTGTATCCATGAAGTGAATCTTCAATCAGTCCACTGTCTAGGGCCATGCCAACAATGTAATTTTACCTTACGTTAACAATTTTTAGGAAAAAGATTATTTTTTATTTCATTTTTCTGTGTAAGTTCTCAAGTCCCCATTCTGATTTACCTTTGTAGACATCAAATATTGGTGGATAGAGAGGAGGACTTAAATAAAGGTGCATGAAACCATCTGCCGAAAAGTATTATTTTATAATGTGGCTAAATTTGTTGGCAGTGGGCATTGTTCTTCTGAAGAACTCTAGAGAATTAGAAAATGTTTACTTTTCTTCATTTTTATGTTTCAACTCTGATATAAGAGATAGAAAAAACCGCTTATTGATCAGTTGTTAATGAATGTTCATCATAGGCTGAACATACCAAGTAAAATGATTAAAATTCTATTCTATTGGCTCTGATTCCTTTTAGATCTACTGTTTTTTTCCTGAAAGAAGAGCCATTATTTAGAAAGAAATTTCCTGAATTTTTGTGAGGAATTTACATATTGTTATTTTCTATTATTCCCAGTGTAATGACTCAAATGTATTAATATTACTGAAGCATCCATTTATTTCCAAACCATAGCTACTACACATAATGCCAAGCCTGGTTGCCTCTTAACATTATTTGAATGATTTGTATTGCTCTCAACCAGCACCAAATTAATTCCATTTTTTAAATTTGACAAATAATGTGGTAAAAAGTCTTCTTTCCTCTTTTCTCAGCCTCAGAGTGGATGCCAATTTATAATGGTGAAAAGACTCCCAAGCTGCCCAGACAAGCTCAAAGAAACTTCCCTTAAATCCTGTTATCCAAGATTACCTTTTTCTGGTTGCTGTAGAAAGAGACTTTTCATAAGCTGTATGCTCCTTTTACGCTTTCTGCCAACTGAGGAGATGGACAGACCTGATTGTTACATCTGGGAAAAAGTAGTAAGTTTGTTCAGCTTGGTTCCACCAATATTCTTCTTGGGAGCTTAAAATTGAGAGGGAGCTGACTGTCCACAGCTGCTCCAGAGACTCCATCCTGTAGAAGTGGGGAGGCTCACCTGGGCCAGTGCATGGGGCCATTGAGTATCTGAGTCTGCCTAATTCCATTAGCTAATTCATTTAACTAACTGACCTAAAGCAGCATCCTTCAGCCTCTACCAATTATAAGGTGTTATTTTAGCCTCTACATGCTACTCTTGGATATACATCTGTTTGTTCAGGGGAAGATGAAGATTCTCTGTTTGAAGAGTTCTTTGGAAGCATCCTTCTCCAACATCACCTACAACCAACAGTTCTTTCTCCATCTGGTACCACCTATAGCACTCTCCATCTCTCGTGCAGGGAACTCCATGTCCTTTGCATCATATCACAAGCACCATCGCAGTTTAAGAACCCAGGCTCTGGCGAGCACCTGTTGCCCTCACAAATACAAATTTGGATATGTGTCAGCTTCCCTAAATTTGTTTCCTTCTTTGTAAAATTAGGAATATAATCTCTTATGTAGTGCTATTATGTAGGTTAAATAATCTATTTAAAACACTTAGCATCAGGCCCAACACATAGGAAGCAAATTGGTATTTATTATCACTGTTATGCACTGAATTGTGTCTCCACACCAAATTTATACATTAAAATACTAACCCCCCAATGTGACTATATTTAGAGACATGGCATTCAAAGAGGAGATTAAGGTTAAATGTGTTTATAAGGATGGGCCGCAATCCAATAAGACTGGTGTCTTCATGAGAAAATAAAGAGATCCCAGGGGTATGCTCATGCGAGGAAAGGTCATGTGAGGACACAGCTAGAACGTGGCTGTCTGCAAGTGAAGGAGAAACCAAGCCTGCTGACATCTGATCTTGAACTTCCAGCCTCCAGAACTGTAAGAAATAACTTTCTTTTCTGTAATCCACCTAGTCTGTGGTATTTTGATATGGCAACTCTAGCACACTAATGTAATCATTACTGCCACTGACATTATAATAACTCTGCATGTACTATCCAAATAATTAGGTAGAATACAGTTAAACTAATTCACTTATTTAAATCAAATCACCCATGACCACTTTTGTAAACAAGGTCATTAACTTAAATTTTGTGGAGATGGTCAGCCTTCAAAGAGGAACATGACCCAGTAATTTCAGGATCCTCAATTAGTCCATGTATTAATATTGCTACTCTTAATTATTCTTACCCTTTCTTTCTTCCATTTATACAGCCACAATAACTCTGGTTGCTAAAGACCCTACAATTCGAAGATGGTTAGGTGCCAATATCCCATTCTCCCTTTCATTGATAATAATAAAACCACCTTTTTAGTTAGACCATGGCTACCTGCAGTTAAGGTTATATTTCTCAATGTGTTTTATAGTAAGATGTGACCCTGTCACTAAGTTCTAGCTGATGTGATATAGGCAGAAATATTTTATTGTATTTCCAGAATATCTACTTAAATAAGAAGGACAGGCCTTTTGCACCCCTTCCTAAGTTCTACCACCTTGGTTATAGATATGATTACCATATGATTTTAGCCATTTTGAATTCTGAAGATGAACCCACTATAAACATAGCAAAATAGTGGGCTGGGAGGAGTTTGGGGACCTGAACTACAAGCCACTGCTCAACGAAATAAGAGAGGACACAAATAGATGGAGAAACATTCCATGTTCATGGTTAGGAAGAATCAATATCGTGAAAATGGCCATACTGCCCAAAGTAATTTACAGATTCAACACTATCCCCATCAAGCTACAAATGACCTTCTTCACAGAACTGGAAAAAAAATACCTTAAACTTCATATGGAACCAAAAGAGAGCCTGCATAGCCAAGTCAATTCTAAGCAAAAAAAAAAAAAACAAAAAACAAAGTGGGAGGTATCACACTACCGGACTTCAAACTATACTACAAGGCTACAGTAATCAAAACAACATGGTACTGGTACCAAAACAGATATAGACCAATGGAACAGAACAGAGGCCTCGGAGGCAACACAACATATCTACAACCATCCGATCTTTGAAAACCTTACAAAAACAAGCAATAGGGAAAGGATCCCCTGTTTAATAAATGGTGTTGGGAAAACTGGCTAGCCATGTGCAGAAAGCAGAAACTGGATTCCTTCCTGAGGCCTTACACTAAAAGTAACTCCAGATGGATTAAAGACTTAAACATAAGACCTAACACCATGAAAACCCCAGAAGAAAATCTAGGCAAAACATTTCAGGACATAGGCGTAGGCAAGGACTTCATGACCAAAACAGCAAAAGCATTGGCAACAAAAGCCAAAATGGACAAATGGGACCTAATCAAACTCCACAGCTTCTGCACGGCAAAATAAACAGTCATTAGAGTGAATCGGCAACCAACAGAACGGGAAAAAATTTTTGCAGTCTACCCATCTGACAAAGGGCTGATACCCAGAATTAACAAAGATCTAAAACAGATTTACAAGAAAAAAGCCCATTCAAAAGTGGGCGAAGGATATGAAAAGATACTTTACAAAAGAAGACATACATGAGGCCAACATACATATGAAAAAATCCTCATCATCACTGGTCATTAGAGAAATGCAAATCAAAACTACATTGAGATACCATCTCATGCCAGTTCAAATGGCGATCATTAAAAAATCTAGAGACAACAGATGCTGGAGAGGATGTGGAGAAATAGGAACACTTTTACACTGTTGGTGGGAGTGTAAATTGGTTCAACCATTGTGGAAGACAGTGTGGCGATTCCTCAAGGACCGAGACATAGAAATTCCATTTGACCCAGCAATCCCATTACTAGGTATATATCCAAAGGATCATAAATCGTTCTACTATAAGGACACATGCACACGAATGTTCATTGCAGCACTGTTTACAATAGCAAAGATCTGGAACCAACCCAAATGCCCATCGATGATAGACTAGACAGGAAAAATGTGGCACATATACACCATGGAATATTATGCAGCCATCAAAAACAATGAGTTTGTGTCCTTTGTAGGGATGTGGATGAACCTGGAAACCATCATTCTCAGCAAACTGACATAAGAGCAGAAGATCAAACACCGCATGTTCTCACTCATAGGTGGGTGTTGAACAATGAGAACACATGGACACAGGGAGGGGAGCAGTACACACTTGGGTCTGTTGGGGGGAAATAGGGCAGGGACAGTGCGGGGTGGGGAGTTGGGGAGAGATAGCATGGGGAGAAATGCCAGATATAGGTGAAGGGGAGGAAGGCAGCAAATCACTCTGCCATGTGTGTACCTATGGAACAATCTTGCATGTTCTTCACATGTACCCCAAAACCTAAAATGCAATAAAAAAATTAAAATTAAAATTAAAAAAAAATAATAAAAAAATAAAATGCACTTAGTGGCTTTTGTTCCTTTCCTGCCATACTTTCTTCATCATCTCACTTGTCCTCTGAGAATCACTAAGGTGCTAGTCTCAAGCTCTATTCTTGGAAAAAGTCAGCCAAGATATGATTGCTTGGACTAATCAAATTCTAGCTACACATCTTGGCCAAGAATACTTCAGATATGGTTGCATATATTTCAGACCCAACTTGGCTGAATGTAAGATTCTCAGCTGAGGAACCACTGGAAATGGATGCAAAGGGCTTGCTTATTAAGAGGCTCAACCTAAGAGCCAGGGCAACTAGATCATGTGTGTGAGAGACGAATATCATCCTTGGTTAAGTCTGATCTTAGTTCTTGGCCAATTCTTTCAATATATAACCAAAGCAGAATGGAGCAAAGTTGAAATGACCTTCTTTCTCCTCTTCTGTAGGAACCATCACATCTTCTCAAATGAATTTAATTCATTCTTGTCCAGGCATTGCGGATAAGTAGAGCATTTTTATTTGCCTCTCAAGCGAAAAAGGGACTATAACTCTCAGTATAATCTAAAGGAATATTCTATACAATGGCAGTATTCTTATAGAAATTGGAGATGTCTATCCAGATTTTCCAAATAAATTAAACTTTAATTCAATGGTTTTATGGTGAAAGATTGTAATGCATTTCAATAATCAAGCTCTCTTTTTAAATCATAAATTTTCTTTACCATTAAAACTCAACTTTTTTATTCCCTGGCTGATAGTTTTGACATAGGCAAAAGGTTTTTGAGAAAAATGCTGTTATGAATCTGGTGATTCATTGGAACATCATTCTAAGAATTAGTTCTTTCAAAGTTGGGTCTTTCAAGGAAATATATGTTTTTCAAAATAATTGTCCTTGGATCACTAAACATGGGTATGTAACATCCTCCCTGCCACAAGGCTGGAAAGATTTTAATGTTGTGGAAGGAACTGGTGTCAGTGGTAAAGTTAATAGGTCTCTACTTAAGAAATAGCTGGACATTTCTCTTGTTTTATGAGGCAATAATTTTACTCCCTAGTGAATAAAGACTGGAAAAAATTGGATCCTGTCCAAAGATATAACCTATACTATATCAAATAGTACCATTACATGTCTCTTAACTAATTCCTGGAGCTCATATGGCTGCTTATAGGGAAGGCTTTTCTGATAACTTTTTCTGAAAAATCACATTAAACAAATACCAGCCTAACAATGCAAAGACCTGGTGCTCAGTCTTCAATAGATGACTTATGCAGCTGACTTTCCAGACTCCAAAATGTATTTCCCCAATTATTACCGTAGTGTATCACTGCCTTTTATGTAAATAATCCGGGAAGCATTTAAGTCATTTATACCAATTTTATGGGAGGCTCAAGATTCTTGGCTTGAAAAAAGCCTCCATTAAAAAAGAAGATGATTACTGTGCATTTGTTCTATGTTGTTCAAAATGAATAAGGACTGAAAAAAAAAATTTCAAAAGGCAGTGAATCAGGTATACTTGCTCACATATTGCCTACCCAAATGCATATCCTAAGAAAATCTTTGAAAATCAGTCATTGAAAGTGTTTCTGCTTATCTGATTTAAAACAGTTAAACCTGACACATAAAAAATATGTTCAAAATATCTTAACAGGCTTTACAAAAACATACAGTAAAATGATGTGATCTACCAAAGTCAGTAGCCAAGTCAGTTCTCCAGAAGAGAAGTCTTTTGCATTCACTATTAACAAATTTCACCTTGGAGATCTCAAGTCACTGATTTAAGTTTTCTGATTTAAGTTGTTGACCATGGCCTAAGAAAGATTGACATCAAGATTTCTAAAATAGCAGAAAATTCCGTCTCTAAAGGAAGTCTACCTTCTATGTAGATATTCCATCATGCTCAGAATCAAGAAATCAACTCCTATGAACCAGGTTATTCCTGAGATTAAAATAGATTCTAACAATTTTCAGTATGTGTTAATTTTGCCCACAAAGACATTCTACGGGTAATTGTGAGTTTCTAATTATAGTGCTGTGCTTTTAATTTGCTGATTGATGTGAATTTAAAATCTTATAGTTTTAACTCATTTGCCCTATTAAATAGCCCGGGGGTTGATATTATTATCCACCTATATGTCTAAATACTTAGTACAGCTGAAAGGTTAAGCAACTTTACCATCAACATAAAGCTTATTTTCTTTCTGCCCCTGGAGATTGTTTCTTCAATGCCCATTCTTAACCTGGACTCAAAGAGAACTCTGGTCTATGTTTATACTGCCATATTGAAGAAGGATCTGGGAATTTCTTGGGACTCATCTGGGATGCTTGCAGAGAATCATAACGGGCCTTGCCTCACTCAGCCCATGACATTCCCTGTTTTGTAGCAGGGAAGTTCCCTAATATTGTGCATTGAGGGAGCCCACCCTTTCTATGTTTTCCTTCCAACTCACCACTCTCATTACTACTGTAAAGTCACAGAAAAGTCATGGCAGAAGCTGGCCAAACCAGGAAGTGGTTACAACATCTTTGGGGTGCTCTCACCTCTCCTTTTCTACCCTTTCTTCCTAAATCAGCACAACCCCTCTTTTTCTTTCTCTTATTAAAAATTGCACTGTATTTTGTTCTCAAGACATCTTGCTGTTTATGTTTATTAAAGTAATTCAGAG
Organism: Cebus imitator; assembly: GCF_001604975.1. Taxonomy (NCBI): domain Eukaryota; kingdom Metazoa; phylum Chordata; class Mammalia; order Primates; family Cebidae; genus Cebus; species Cebus imitator. Next base: position 1,151,501 of record NW_016107768.1, on the reverse strand, counting down.
AGTTCATAAAACCGAGATCATGAAATTGAAGTAATAAAAGATCTCTGGTTTCCTGATAGATCCCTACTACCCTTTACATGTGGGAAAGGAAGAGTTAAAATGAAAGTGTGGGCTAGGTACGGTGGCTCACGCCTGTAATCCCAGCACTTTGGAAGGCTGAAGTGGGCAGATCACAAAATCACGAGTTCGAGACCGGCCTGACCAACATCGTGAAACCCCATCTGTACTAAAAATACAAAAATTAGCCAGGCATGGTGGCGCACACCTGTAATCCCAGCTACTCAGGAGGCTGAGGCAGGAGAATCACTTTAACCCTGGAGGCCGAGGTTGCAGTGACTGAGATTGTGCCACTGCACTCCAGCCTGGGAAATGGAGTGAGAATCCATCAAAAAAAAAAAGAAAAAAAGAAGGTGTGTTGGTTAATTTTATGTGTCAACCTGTTTGAGCTATGGTGCTCAGTTGTTTGGTCCAACATTAGTCTGGATGTTGCTATGGAGGTATTTTGTAGATGTGATTAACATCCACAGTAAGTTGACTTTAGGTAAAAGAGATTACCTCTTATAGGATAGAGGCACTTCATATAATCTACTGAAGACTTTGAGAGCAAAAACTAAAGTTTCCTAGAATAAAAGGAATTCTACCACAAGACATAGAAATCCTACCTGACTTTCTAATCTAAGCCTGCGATATGGATTTCAGACTCAAGACTGCAAAATCAACTCTCATCTGTCCCTCCACAATCACTGGATCCAATTCCCAGTTCCTTCAAATAAATATCTTGTGTATTTGTGTGCACATATAAAGTCCTATTGGTCTTGTTCCCTAACTGATAACAGAAGAGAACATATTTGATATACATCTGCTATGTGCCAGGAACCACGCTAAGCAAGTTACATCTATTAACTCATGTGTGGAGGTCAAGATTTTTATCACCAACCATGCAGAAGTGTCTAATGTATATTCTTCAGTTGTCATAAGAGACTCTTCCAAATATCCCTGAGCCATCTCTCATCCTTCCTCACCAAAGACTGCATAATGTAGTGACCAATCATAAATACTACTTCTACCCTAGGGGAGGAGTTCAAACACAGCAGAAGGCAAATGAATGAACACAGGCCTACAAGAGTTTGAGGTCTACTATAAAAATGAAAACGAAAACTCCTTGATAGTCTTCTATAAAACACAATGTTCAAGAATGAAACATAGAAAGTAAACACTGTGTGCTGCTAAATATTTAAAAATATAAAAAACTGTTACACAGATTCCATTTTAAGATATGCAATTTCACACTTTCTAGAGGGTAAAAAATTGGAATAATGTGAAATGCTATATAAAAAAAGGAAGCACTTTGCAATTTATGTGTTCTCTGAGGTCAATTGCCATAATTTTCAAAAAAAGAAAGAATCTGAGTGCCTAGAGAGGAAACTAAAAAGGTAGAGTGGTTTGCATGCCATTACACATTTGCCTGAAGCATAAACCACATTTTACTTTATTCCAGGGAGAATAGAGCCTAGCTAAAAGATGCAGATGAAAGGTTTTAAAACCAACAGCATAACTGGGATATGCTTTGGTACATTTTTCCCAAAGTAATATAGATATATTTTACCCTCTGATCAACCTGGCATAGGCAACTGGACCCCAGGTTGTGAACTCTGTAATTTCTTGCTAAACAGAAAAAAGTGCCTAGCTGCAGCACAATAATATCAACTACTACAACAACAACAACAAAATGTATTAATAATAAAAATACCCACCATTTATTGAGGAATGGTTTTGTGGATCCTACTTTATTTTTTTTTTAAATTCTACAAATTAATAGCATATAAATTTCAGTTAAAAAGTGGGAAATGGCAAAACTCTCTAAAATTACAATTTACACTAAATTCATGAAAATAAAGTGTAACCTTGCTAATAAATAAGGTGAATTAAAACAGGACTCTATTTCCATCATAATTTTTTTTTTTTTTTTTTGAGACCAGGTTTCACGCTTGTTGCCCAGGCTGGAGTGCAATGGCACGATCTCAGCTTACTGCAACCTCTGCCTATGGGGTTGAAGTGATTCTCCTGCCTTAGCCTCCCAGAGTAGCTGGGATTACAGGCACCCACCACTATGCATGGGGCTAATTTTTGTATTTTTAGTACAGATGGGATTTTGCCCTATTGGGCAGGCTGGTCTTGAACTCCTGACCTCAGGTGATCCATCCGCCTCAGCCTCCCAAAGTGCTGGGATTATAGGAGTGAGCCACCTCGTCTGGCCGTTTGTTTCTTAAAGAAAATATTCCAAGGAGAGGGAAACAGGCTCCCATCCATCACTGTGTATTAGAAACTGCTAAAACCTCTATGGAAGAAAATTTGACAACTGGGATTAAAGCCTTCATAATGTGCATACTATTTGACCCAGAAATTCCTTTTTTTTAAACTTATCTTCAGGAATGATAAACGTGTGCAAAGACTTATGTATAAAATATTTATCCCAGTATTTACAGAAGTGAAATCATGAATATAACTGAAATGCACTAAACAATTATTCAATATAATTATTCTGGTGCAACCAAATGACGGAGCCAAATGATGGAATGTTGTCTGGGCCAAAACAGCATGCGTTAGCAACATATTTAGCAATAAAGAAAAATATTAAAATAATTTCAAGTAGAAATGGATGTTATAATTTTGGTGATTGTGGCTTTGCACAACACACTTAATTTTCCCTGGGCCTCAATTTCATTATCTTTGAAATAAGAAGGCTGGTCTGAACGATGGCTGAGATCTGTTTCAAATCCCCAGTGTTAAGTTTCAAATTTTTTTGGTTTTGACCAGAAAAGTTTCCCTCTACATTTAAGAGACAGCTAATAGCTTCGGGCACATTCAACTCTAGGCCACATTTATTATTACTCCATCAGTAGGTGCCACTAATTCTAATTGTACAAATTTTATTCCAAGTGAAAGCCAGTTTAAACAGGTAGGGGGGATAAGCAGCATCACCCTTTGAGCTATACCATGACAGCAATTTTTTTTTTCCTTCAAAATTGATGGTACCATTTCACAAATGGTGCTGACACTCGTGGTCAATCATACCACTATGCAAATAACTTCAAATAACTTGTTTCAGTGAGGGTTATCCAGGAACACAGAACCAGTGGGATTGACAGGGGCGGAGAGAGAGACAGAGAGAGAGAGAGAGAGAGAGAGAGAGAGAGAGAGGAATTGGTTTATGTGATTGTGGCGCTGGAAAGTCCAAAAGATGTTGAGCAAGCCAGCAGACTGCAAACTCTACAGCAGGAGGTGATGCTGTGGTCTAGAAGCAGAATTTCTTCCTTTTCTAGGTAATTTCAAATTTTAATCCTAAGGACTTTCAACTGATTGAATGGGGCTTGACCATATTATCTACAGTAATCTCCTCTACTTAACATCAACTTATCATAAATGTTGACTACATCTATAAAATAGCTTCCCAATAACACCTAGATTAGACTTATTAAATAATTAGGTGCAGTAGCCTAGCCAAGTTGACGTATATGAGTGTTTTTCTCCTGACACCAGCCTGCAATCAGTCCCTCTAAAACAACAAAAATTTTGTCTAGACTTGCAAGTAAAAAGGAAAATTGATTGAGGAAGAGGAATAGAAAAAGAAGCAATTTTTTAAAATGGGTAGGTCTTGAGAGACGCAAATTCAGTCATAAATGTGCAATGACACATATGGAACTGAGGGTTTGCGGATGGAAGGGACGGGGTTGTACTCTGACTAATTTGAATCACCAGGAAGGCAAAGTGCATGTACCAAGAGAATGGAGATGTCACTGACAAGATGGAACCTGGAGGAGGGAAAAGAAGGACTAACAGCCTACTGGCATTTTGTTTGATGGTTAGAATAGTAACAGTAAGCCCTGATGCTCATCTCCTGCTGCCGTGGCCTGTCTACTGTGGGTTGCCAATGCCTGCTCTAATGAAGTACATGATTGCCTCCATCAACAGAAAAAAATCAGAGTTTCCTTTAAAATAAGCTTACCAGTTTCATAAGAAATTATCTTCCATGATTACCATTTAGGTTTCCAGTACACAGATAAATGTCGTTTGAGTTTTGAATCCTAGGAATTGATTAGGAATATGCGCTTTTCCACAGTTTCAAAAATAAGTGATTTAGTAAATCCATGGCTGGTCAGCAAAACACATTCCGTTCTATATCCAACAATCTGCCAGCAGAACTCCCCTATTTATCTAGCTAACCAGCCTTTCATTTATCAAGGGCCTACTATTTCATTAAGCAGTGAAAAACTTAAAATCCTAGAATCAATCTTGACATTCCCCTCCTGTCTATTCTATGCCAGATATAAGGCTTCCTATTCGCTGCCAAAGTGATTGATTATTGATTATCATGTTTTTCCCTTTTATTATAAACTCCTAAATCTCCCCTTCCAAATATTTCTCCTTTCAGTACCAGGAAACTCATCAGAAAGCAAAGTTTGAACATTTCACTGCTCTACTCAAAAACTTTCCACAGTTCCTCATTTTCTAATAGAAAACATTTTACTTTCTTTACCAGGGAATTCAAAGCACTTCTTATCTAGACCTACCTCCCATTATTTCCGTTTAATGTATACTCCTATTTGAATACATTCTAAGATTTTCTGCCTAGGTGCCTTTGCTCAAGCTGTTTCCTACCAGAATGGCTATTCGACTTTAGCCCAGTAATCCGTATTCCATATATAAATCAGTCATTTTATCAACGCAAGTAGAAGAAATTGAGCCAAAACTATCCTACACATAAAGGCAAAATTGTTGGCTTATGTGCTAGAAAACTCTAGAAATACAAAACAGCTTCACGCCTAAGCACAGATCTGGATTTAGGTTCTCAATCTATCTCATTTCTTTGTGTGAGCTTTACTTTCAGGCAGTTTCCCTGTATGTGGTAACTGATTAGTAAAATTGCTATGTAAGAAGACAGAGGCGGGAGATCAGAGTAGACATCTAAGCAGATGAATGTGGGTAAGTGGAGCCTTTCCCTTGCCTGTGTCTGTGGCCACTTTGCAGAGCCTAGAGGCTGTTTTCCACTCTGCTTCTATTACCAATAATCAGCCTTTGTGTAAAGAGCTGTGCCCTGACTGTGGCACAGCAGGCCCAGGCACTTGCTCCGGCCTTTCCTTGCTGTGTTAAATCCACCTACTCGAGTGTATGAACCAATATGTTTACTTTAGAAAGTCATAATTTAAAAACATTGTACATAGTTTAAAATGCAAGTTAGAGCAATGCAAATGATCTCAATTACTGAAAACATGCCTTACCAAGACAACTGCTGTCACTTATTTCTGTAGTTTTTCTAACTCAATTGATGAAAAATCATTCAGCTTTCAAAAATTCCATGCTGTCATTTGGTTACCTTGCCAGCAGGTGAAAGACATTTGTAAGGATCGTGATCACGCTGTACAAACCATAAAACAGAAGTCCTAGGTGTATTTCACTGACATCCTAAAAAAAATACTGTCTGAATTTTGAAGTTAGCCATTCAGTGTCTTGTCCTATTGGGGGAAATTTATACGTACGTACGTATGTACGTACGTACGTACATGTGTGTGTGTGTGTGTGTGTGTGTGTGTGTTTAAGTAATCACTAAATCACTACTGTGTGTGTGTATGTTCACTTTAAGTAATCATTAAATCACCACTACATAAAAAAGGTAGAAGAGTCTAGATTTGAGCATTTCCTCACTATTCCTTACCTGCCTTTGAACTTGTATTGGAGTCCAAGGTCCACCTCTGTAGTTCATCTTTACTATCTCTCCCAGCTCAACACTAGTGCCCCTCCGTTGCTTATCTCTCCACTGCTGGCCATATACGGCCTACGTTACCTGCTTGGTCAGTGCAATATAATCAAAAGAGAAGGATTTATTTTTGCCTTTTCATGAAGTCATAAAATTTTCATTTGGAGGTCTCTTAAAGTTCTCCTAATCCATGAATTTCTCATTGATAAAATTAGGCCTGGAGAGGTCAGGGAATGCGTCTATCAGCATTTACCTAGCTTAGAAGCAGGGCAGAAACTAGGACCATCAATTTTAGGAAACAAAGTTACATATGGCTCAAGCTAAAAGTGCTAAATAGCTTATGCGAGGGGGAAATGAAAACAGTAAAAAGGAAAGTGACATCACACTGGTTAAAGGAAATTCTCCCCAGCACCACTGTGGTTGTCATTTAACTGCTCCACCTCATCAGTTTCTCCTCTCCTTCCAGGCCAGGGGTTCCCAATGCCTGGGCCACACACGGGTACTGACTTGTGCCCTGTTAGGAACTGGGCTGCACAGCACGAGGTGAGCATTACTGCCTGAGCTCCACCTCCTGTCAGATCAGTGGCAGCATTAGATTCTCATGGGAGTGTGAACCCTACTGCCGCCTGCTCACAAGAATGATCTAGGCTGTGTGCTCCTCATAAGAATATAACTAATGACTGAAGATCTGAGGTGGAGCAGTTTCAATGCCAAAAATGTTGGGGACCGCTGTTCTATGCTCTTGGTAGAATTGTGCTTCTTGCTTTCCCAGCGGCTGGGTGAGACCATGTGACTTTCTCAGCACCGAGCTGGGAGTGGAAGTGGTATGCAGCCCATTACCTGGGCCAATGAATGAGTGAAATAGACTTGAAAAGAAAGACAGAGAAGATGCCCAGTTAATAAGTGTTGCCACCCAGGAAAGGGGAATGGGTTCAAGTGATCAACTTAATGATGAAACAAAAATCGTAGATTTGACCTCTTGTGATGTTAAAGGTTTAGATTGCCTTGAAAGTGATTAGCAACACTGTTTCAGTCCACTAACTTCTTTGGGCAACAGAATTTGCACTGACTGATTTTGATGTTATTGATAAGACATTGTCATATCAATATGAAATATTGTGCTTTCACAGAATAGGAATAGGGCACCTTCTTACAACAAGTATTGAGCTCCTTTAGTGAAAAGTCTCCTGTGTACACACTGTGTTGTGTGTTCTAATTTCATGCCTGTCTCTCATTAAGCTCACCCTTAATCATTTAGCCACTGGACTCCATGTTTATTTTCAGGGATAATCTAGGTTACACTTTCACATGTTAGGTGTCTCTAAAGGAATTGTGTTAGATTGGTTTCTCCCCACCTCTATTAAATTTCTGTTCATTCAAAAGCAGGAGTAATGTTTAATATTCTTTTAAATGTACTGTGAGTTGTAAAGACCAAGCAGCTAAGTGACCAATTAATAGGATGTCACATGAAACATTTCCTTCAACAGAGCAGAATTTCCCTGAAATAAAACTGTTTCTCCCCATGCCATTTGGGGATACAGATAGGAAAAGTGAGTAAGTATGGAGTCATGAAACGTTGTTTTTTTCTTTTTCACTCACATTCTGACCAAGGCTGTCAGGAGGTAAAACATGTCTGTAACACCCAGGAAGATTACATGTCCTCAGGGAGAGGTTAACTGATATATACACAAATTCTTCCCCCATGACTTAACCTCTGACACACAAACCCACCCAGATTTATCCTTAGACCTCCCATTATTCTTTCTACCACTAGGGATAGCGGGAGACAACTATTTACTTCATTTACATAACATCTTAACATGATACCACCCAGAGGATGGATCCACAGTAGAGATCAGCTAAGAACTTAGATTTACTTGATTGTGCTTGAAATGTATGCTGTAATTACTATTCCTTCTGCAACTGCAAGAATAGAAATATGATATTGTCTTTTTCTTCTCCTTATTATATACGCTTCTTCATAAGTGCCAATTTCTCTGTTTACTCACTTAACTCAGTTTATTTCCCTCCACTGTGATTGATCATTTCTGTTTGTCCAACACTATAGCTTTCTTCATTTTATCTATATTGCCATTAAACATTTTCAAACATAGCAATATGGCATTCCCCAAATAAAATATTGTTCTGGAAACGTTAACGTGTTCTGCGGGGAGGGAGACAGTTTTCGGTTTTTGAAAAGCTTGGGAAATGTTGGATTAAAGATTTTTAAAATGTCTTTATTGCAGGTCTTTCAGGGTCTTTACACTATTATGTACATCGTAAAGCCCATAAAGAGGAATATAGAACATATAATCCCATATACTCTATGACCACAGCTCTGTTTTTCGACGCAGCGGCCACCGAATCATTGCATACGGAAAACAGTGCTAAGTCCAACAGCAGTTAGTTCAGATTACTAAGTAACACTCCATAAAATACCCCTATTAATGATCTCTGTGGCAGTCTTTTTGCTACAGTTATCATATTTATTTATACTATTCCTTATACCAAAAAACTTATTATGACTTCAAACATGATTTAAAATCCCATAAAAAAATTAAATTAAAACAGAGACATTAGAGTGGAAAAATATGGAAATAATGCTAAAGTAAAGCCAGAGCAAAAAGAAAAAAAATAGGATATAAACATTTATTCTAGAAAATCCAATTCTACAAAAAAGCTAATGGGGGTCAAAACTGCCTTTGAGCTTATAGTGAAATCTGAAAGAAAAAAACAATTTATTATAACATTTATAATTGTCCTATAAGATCAAAGGGTAGCAGATGCTTTGGAGATGCATAAAATTTCCTGGTCCTATGGGCTGAAAAATTTTTTCTTTTGGCTCTTTTTAAAAGAGACAACGTGTGATTTAGCATGATTTCCAAATCCAGCTACATATTAAAAATCACTTGGGAAGGGGCATAAAATACATCTTCCCAGTCCCAACCACAAAGCTATTGAAGCATTATTTTTAATATGGTCCCTATGTGATTATGCAACCAACCTGCAAGAACAGAAGTCAGGAGTTCCTATTTTAATAGACAGTATCTTAAAAATGGCGATGTTACAGTTGTTTGAGAAGTTACCTTCGCCCAAGATTTCACCTTCACAAGGAGACATAAACTTGGTCAATACTTGAAGTTATTCTTTTAATGTATTTTCTGTTGTCCCACTGTTCAACAGCAGAGGAATCTCCCATAAATAAAAATTATTTTTGAGCCCTACTTCTCTGAAAGCCTGTGATTCCATTACCCAATTGAAGTATTCAATAAAGTCAGTGAATATTTATTTGGAAAACGCTCAGCTACAATAAAACACAACTTAAAAACAAAAACTTTCATTTATAAGCAAACTCTCTTCTCTCTAACTCGAACCCATCAACATTAATTGGCAACAGAATTCTCCACTTCTGAAAGCTATATAAACAAACACAGATGTCAAACAAGAAACAAATTGATAGGGTACACAAAATTATCTCAGTTGCCTTACAAGGTGACACTGAATATATTAAACAAAAGTTGGAAAGAAAATTTAATTTACAAATCTCACAAGAATATTGGTTTTATATTCTAACAGTTAGTTCTTACACTATGAATTTTCCCTCAAGGGGGGAACTCCAATGGAATGTAATCTCTAGAAATTTCACACTGTAGTACAAAACAATAAACAGATCAGAAATTATCTAATCAATGTTGGAAGAAATGTCAAAATAAAAGCACAGATTTACATTCCTTTCGTAGCTGCTGAAAACTGCTTGGTTTTGAAAGAGGAGAAACTGAGTTTTTTTTTTTTTTTTTTTTTTTTTTTTTTTTTTTTTTTTTTTTTTTTTTTTTTTTTTTTTTTTTTTTAAAGAATGTGCTCAACAGACAGTTATAAGGATGGCCTCAAGAGTGGCAAGAGGTCAGTTGATCAACATGGGGTCAGAGGACTTATTCCCACAAATTGCTGCTGTTAGTTGAAAATGCTAAGGACCACGAGGATATTGTTTTTCTTATCTCAAGTACAAAATGAGCAAAAAATTTAAAACCTGGCAAGGAAATAAAATGTGGCTCAATGAATGGAAGCCCTCTATAACAATCAGAAGCAAGATTGACTTTCCCAGCACTAGACAAGTTCCGGAATTAGGTCATGGACCATTGGACTGAGATGTTGTGGAGCAGTGGTTCTTAGGCTCCAGTGTGTACCCAAATCCCCAAGAAAGCTTGACAAAACAGTTTCCTAGGGCAGACTGCTAGAGCTTCTTTTTCAGCGTGCCTGGGCAGAGGCCCTTGAATTACCATTTCCAATATATTCTCAGCAATGCTAACTCTGGGGGTCTTTGTCCACATTTTGAAAACTTCAGTTGTCAAGGATGGGTGACAAATTCACACCCCTGTAGGATTTAGACAAGGTTAGATTGAACTGACACTGATTGCTGCACTGGGCATACATAGGTTAAGTAATCCGGTTTCTCAACTTAAGTCAAAATCCCCAATTTTTATGTGAAATTGCTTAATTTTTACGTATTGACAGCTGATTTTTTAAATTTTTAAACACTGAGTGAGCTAAACCATACATATCTGTGGGCCTGATTGCACCTCAGAAAAATAATTCTGTTTTAAAAACATAGATGCAGTGTCCCTCTAAAACCAAAGGTCAAGTTTAAAGACCCAAGTTGTCAAAAAAAATAAAATGTCAAGAAATTAAAACTATAATAAATATCTTACATCTTTTTCAGTTCATTAAATACTTTTTATGTGTTATCTCAGTCTATCCTTAAACTTATAAACAAGGTAAGGATTTTACTCTTATTTCCACTTTCCAGATTGAAAACCTCAGAGAAAATCAGAGAAATTAAATTTCCGGAGTTTTAGGCCTCTATTATGAAAAACTAACACTATTTTTCTATAGTAATAGCTTTATACTTTTAAGAGTTATTCACAGCCACATTTAAACAATCTACTTATAACATTTGGGACAAAAAATACTTTTAAAAGTCTAACAGGCTGGGCGCGGTGGCTCAAGCCTGTAATCCCAGCACTTTGGGAGGCCGAGGCGGGTGGATCACGAGGTCAAGAGATCGATACCATCCTGGTCAACATGGGGAAACCCCGTCTCTACTAAAAATACAAATAATTAGCTGGGCATGGTGGTGCGTGCCTGTAATCCCAGCTACTCAGGAGGCTGAGGCAGGAGAATTGCCTGAACCCAGGAGGCGGAGGTTGCGGTGAGCCGAGATCGCGCCGTTGCACTCCAGCCTGGGTAACATGAGTGAAACTCCCTCTCAAAAAAAAAAAAAAAAAAAAAAAAGTCTAACAAATTTGTAGATTTGGTTTGGGTTCAAGGCTGGCCCCAGAGCCGACAGCATCGGTAACCACCAAGGGAATTATCATCAGTGAGAATTATTGAGTGGCACTAAATTCAAAGCACTATGCTTGTTAAAATAAAACCTCCTGTGGAACTTATGGGAGATGCAAATGCCCAGCCTTCACTTCTGAAGATGCTGATTCCAAAAGGACAAGGTCAATGGAAAGAAATGGCCTTTTGCATTGTCACTTGTCATTTACGCTTCAGAAGTCCCAAAGAAGACAAATTGTGTTGGGAAATGTTTTTAATCCCCGTCTGTATTGTAGTTGATAAAAACTGTGACCATTAAAAGAAAAACAAACTTATTACGGGAATCTTCAAGGAAGAAAGTACTAAATCATTTCAGTGAATGAAAATCTATTTTGTTTTTCAAAATAATCAGAGAAAAGGATGATTCAGTTCTTTTGAGAAGACATTCTACCCCTAATAATTTTCAGTTCTAAAAGTTATTTTTTTCTGACTTAAGCTTTCAGTCGAGCATCTGTAGTCTATGTGTTCTTAATTCATGACCCACAGCACACTGACCTCTCCCTACGCATTTTTGTGTAATATAACACACACCATGGCCCAAGATTTAAGTGATTGGTGAAGTTTCTTAAGGATGATTTTTTAAAAAACAGAAAAGAAAGAATGATCATATTTTTCCAAAGAAAACATCACGACACAAGTAACAGCTTTCAAGTGTTTGAAGTTAAAACCATCCAAAAATGGATGGACATTGGTTATTTGATACAGTATGAGCATCTACATGTATAAATCTATTGGTAAAGTGTACCAATCTGGCCTCTATTCTTTCTACTCTGAGACCTAAATGGATAATTGTCTTCCTGCTCCCAGTGAGAAGAAACAGTAAAACCATGGGCATCAGAATTACACTTCCTGAGTCACATGACTTAAAGCACAACACTTATCTGGGTCTCAGATTCCTCCTTTGATAGAAGAAGAAAATAAGAAACAATTATTCTTACTTATGGGAATTTCTATGAGGGTTAAATGAAAGAAAGAACAATTATACTTATGGGAATTTCTATGAGGATTAAATGAAAGAAATGACATATGTGAATGTGTCTATCAGGCCTGCAGTAACTTCTTGATTTATTTTTATTTTCTTCCCATATTCTCTCCTCCTGTTCCTGCCTCCAGCATTTGCAACTAAATCTGGTTAGTATAAATCAGGACTTCTCAGCCTCCTCAGCACTATGGACATTAGAACCAGATAATTTTTGTTGTGGGGGCTGTCCTAGGTATTATAGGATACTAAATAGCATCTCCATTCTGTCTACCCACTAGATGCCAGTAATACCCTCCCACACACAGTTGTGACAACCCAAAATGTCTCCAAACATCCCCTGGAAGGAGTGGGGAGGAATCAGTCCCAGATGAGAACCTCTCGGCTAAATACAGGGAGAGCTGTAAGAAATAGCCTCAACTTTTGCTTTCAATTCTGACCACTCATCTGAGAGGAAAGAAATAAGTGAGTGAGTAGCCTTAAATGCATCTATCTTTAAGTCCTGGTATTACAAGGTATAAAGTAGAATTGTCAAAGTAATAGATGACCAACCTCTTCACTAAGGTGGTATGTATTTGAAAGACAAAGACAGAGACAAAAGAGCAAATCACATTTCTAAATGCTTTCATCTCCAGTCGGACTTTTAGATTACAGCACCATTAAAAAGGTAATTCTCTTTCTGTCTCAATCTCTCTCTTTCCTTCCCTGCCCCCTAACAACATCAAGTATACTTTTCACCTCAATTAATTAGTGTAGTAAAAACAATGCTAAAATGCATAGCTTTATTGAGAACATTTCTGATGTATAGTATTGCGAAGAGAGTATTTTGAATAAATAGATTGCTGTTTTAAACTGAATTCATGATACTATTACTATTTCAACTTCATAGTCTGGAGAGAAGCATTTCAAAGATAAACTATCTTGATATTTTCATTTCAAAGACAGGCAATAAGTGGAATACAACAATTTCCACGGGACTCCAGACAGGCATAATCTACTTTATGCAACCAGTCACCACTCCGAGGCTTCTCAAAGAGGTTTACTTTACAGTCAGTGTGAGAAGCTGCAGGATTTGTGGTGGCAGCGTTGCCTACACAGTAAAGATGGATTACTCGATTAATAAATTCAGAGAGAAGCAGATAAGAGGGGAGGACAAGGTGAAGTGCAGAACTAAAATGAAAAGATAAAACAGGTAAGGAAAAAGTCAGGTGAGGAGAGAAGGAAAAAGCAGTTATAATGCTACCTTTCCGTGTATTGAATATTGGGATACACTCTCTTTCTGAGTAAATGTGATTTTGAAATATGAAATATTCTCTTCTACCTAGGATATATTCCTCCTCCCTCTCATATCTTACTTTATAGGTCACAAATGTATTCGAAGATATACAACACTGATCTATTCCGACTACCGTTTATGACACACATGGCTTTTCAGAGCCAGTAACAAGGAAGTGTTCCTGTACCTAGGAAGTCCAAAGTAATAGGAAGGAGAAAAGTGTTTCCATTACTCCTGTATGAATAAGAAAGTTGAAGATTAAACAGAGCACTGCTTGTACTCTGGAACTTGCAGTTAATTTAATCAGACACTCTTGTGGTTCCGGGTCTTAATGAGGAAAAAAAGCAAGTTTCCTTGATAGCTGGACTTCTTAAATTAGAGAATTACAGGCTTGAAGAATGCAGAGGAAAATGCATCTCATAGCAGAAGATGCAGTGTGAAAAGGTAGCATCACTTCAAGAAGATTTAAGAGCATCACAGAGTTTGTGGGGATTATGTAGCATCTGACAATGTGAGGACATCTGCATGCAATGATGCAGCCTGAATGACTGCAGGACATGCCCTTGTGAAAGCCTCTCTCTAGGTGACCGGGAAGGACAAGAGTCTTTTCCTACCACTGGTCCTAGAGATAGAATAGGTATCTGCACACCCCATCAAGCCAAAGCTGCTCAGTGTTCCACAGAAGGAGCAGTAAATAAGCAAGTGTGTTGATTCACAGGCCCTGAGGTATACGGCTTGAATATAAAGCTTAGGGAAGCAAGCCAGGAGAGCAAGCTTCCTCACAGCACTGGGGCTGCCTCTGCCCGAGCGGTGGCTTCTCTCTGCAGTGCCTTTCATGGTTTTCCTCCCTTTTTGCCTTCCCTCCAGGCTTGGGCTTCTGCCCTGTCAATCAAGCCCTTGCCAACATTTGACCCATCACCTCCTGTCATGTACATAAGGAATAGCATTTGAGTTAAAAAATCATTTGAAGTGCAAAGAGCAAATGCCTCCGTCACAATCACGCTTTAAGACCCTGCAAAAAATCAAAAATATAAAACAGACCTCTCCTGACCATTTTTCCACTCAGGACTCTCTCTGCCCTCTACCCTCCAGTCAGACTTCTACAGAATCCCACATGGAAAAACTGCATTAGCAACCAAGTTGGTCAGTGTCAAATCTTCACCGCAACACAGAAGACAACTGATTTGATATTTGAAACAAACAAGGGATCCTAAGGTAAGTGTCCTGAGTCAGTGCCCTTTGCTTAGCTTCTGATGTTTCCTTCATAGGCAGTGAAATGCAGATTCATACTGCCCTGAGGCTCCTCAGACAAGCCTGGATGGCAGAACTGCCTTGATACTCTGTCCACTAAAACAGAGGCCACACACGTGGATTTCCTTAAATCACCAGCTAAATTAGGGATTGTCTTTAAAATGCCCTCTATATCTTTAACTGTAGATTACATTATGGAACTGTCCTTTTGAAAATGATGATATATCAGCCTGGCATGGTGGCTCAGGCCTGTAATCACGGCACTTTGGGAGACCAAGGTGGGCAGATCACTTGAGGCCAGGAGTTTGAGACCAGCCTGGCCAACATGGCAAAAACTCATCTCTTCTAAAAATACAAAAATTAGCCAAGCAGAATGGTGGGCACCTGTAATCCCAGCTACTGGAGAGGCTGAGGCACAAGAATTGCTTGAAAGCAGGAGGCAGAGGTTGCCGTGAGCCAAGATTGCACCACTGCACCCCAGCCTGGGTGACAGACTCCATCTCAAAAACAAAAATAAAAAGTAAATAAGAAAATGATGATTTCTCTCATGTTCTATGAAAAAATTCATCATTTAAATACACCTTAAAATGAAAGCATACATTGTCAAGATATAGGAGAATAAAGCAAGAAGTGCTAAGAGAAGCACTCAGGTTTTGACCAGCATTGAATAACCAGACATATTCCACTGGAGTCCTGCAGAGCAAAGGTCTAAGCACTACCCCCAAAGAATCATAGAACCATCGCTCTTCAGACTTGTAGGGGGCTTACCAGTAATCTGATTTAGCCCAAGTCCTTTTACTTACAAAATATACGAAATAAGAGACTCATGGTGGTTAGGTTCCTTTCCCAAGATCACCCACATTATGTTCTATTTTCTCCTTACCAAGAACTTTGAAAGATGTGACATTTTACCCTACTTATAATCTAGCAAGTTAGCCTGCCACATTATCATGAATGCTGAGAGAAGACACAAGTCTCCTGGGTCAGAGGCAAAGGTCTTTATTACTGACAGCAACAATAGGAGCCAGAATATCAGCACTTTCTTGTGCCAGTTCCCCAAGCCCCACTTTTCATGGGGAGACTTGAAGAGGACAAGGTGATACCTGCACACAGAGTGGGTTGAGTTACAGGAGGAAACTCCTAAGGTTCGGGGATCCAATTCTTATATGATGGACTGTAAGCGTGACTTGCTCTTTGCTCCAAGAAGACATTCATGATCATTAGGAAACCAGAATTAAGACAGTCCAGAACAAAGGTAATCAGTGCCTCTGCTTGCATGCTGTGCGGAAATGTTGGAGACATATAGAGAATTGACTTCCGACAACATGCACCCTCTTTTCTACATTGTGTTCACTTCTGGTAAACTTTTCTGAGTATACCAATCACTCAGTCACTCCAATCAATCTTACCAACTGAAGTGGGGACCAAATCTGTCAATTTGCCTTGCACAGTATTTCATGAAGTCTGCTGTCATCAGGACTCTAGGAGGTAGGAGGAAACCAGTCTGCAATACTCATCTTAGCCATGCCTCCCTACCTGCAGGTCCCAGACCCAACCAGCTGAACAAACCCCATTAACCATTATGATCTACCTTAAGAAACAACGTTGCCTTTTTTCTTACGCTCTGATATGATTCTCCATTTCATCTAAGTTATCAATTAACCTAAGTACAGCACAATGTATTTGTGATTGCACGTACTCCATCATCGCCTATGAGGAGAAAATGTAGGGTAATTTTATTATCCAAAATAATCCAGGCAGTTTGTGAAAACTGACCTGAAAGTAACAGGCTAAAGACAACCTCTATTGTGAATGGCTCCATAATAAGGATAATTGTCCAGAGTGTGCATAAATAACTAATCAGTTATATTTCTGGAAACAGTAGAAGTGGTTTGTGCCGTTTCAACCTAGAGCTTATAAGCATGAATATGTCTCCCCCATGCTGTCTTTCTATTTCCTGCAGGTGCATGTGGATCATGAATTGCCCAGGGAAATATGGAGACACGGCTGGAAGAAAAATGAGTCCCTGAGTCACTTCACTGAGGAGAACCATTTTGTATTACTCATGGTTCTCCAGAGAAACAAAACCAACAGAATAGATGGATAGAAAATTAAGTAGGCAGGTAGATAGATAGATAATAGATAGAAGAAAGACAGATAGATACACAGATAGACATACAGAGAGAGATATAGATGTATTGTAAGGTATTGGCTAATGTGATTATGAAAAGGAGGCTGAGAAAGCCATGATCTGCTGCCTGGAAGCCAGAGACCCAGGAAAGCCAGTAGTGTCATTTTAAGGCCTGAGAGCTGAAAAGCCCATGCTATAGATTCCAGTTCCAATCTCAAGGCCTGAGAACCAGGAGTACTGAGGTCAGGAGAAGACTGAGAACCAGGAGTACTGAGGTCAGGAGAAGACTGAGAACCAGGAGTACTGAGGTCAGGAGAAGACTGATGCTCCAGCTCAAGCACTCAAGCAGAGAACCAGCCAATCCTCGCTTCCTCTACCTTTTGTTCTCTTCAGCTTCTCAGGGGTTTGGATGAAGCTCACCTGCCTGGGAGAGGATCATCTCTTTTGCTCAGTTCACCAGTTCAAATGCTAACTTCTTCTTCTATGCAGTCACGCCTTACATTACAGAAACACCCAGAAATAATGTTTAACCAGATAATCTGGGAATCATGTGATCCAGTCAAGTTGACACACACAGTGAACTATTACACACCCACTGATGTAAGCACTTATTCTGGGATATTACAGAATAAGAAATGAACTTTTTTGTGCTATCACACGGTTTCTGCCTTTCAGGAGCCTACACTAAATCATGATGCAGCAATTCCACTTTGAACATGCTCCTCCCGAAGAAACACACACATGCAAAAGAAACCTCAGTGATAGCTAACACAGAGCTTAAATAAACCATGACTGACTCAGACAATAAAATACTATAAAACAGTTGAAGTGAGTAAACTGGGTTCGCATACATCAATATGGTTGAATCTCAAAAACATAATGCTGACTGCAAAATGCAAGTGCAGTGATATATACATTCTGATGTCATTTATGTAAAATCATAGACCACATAAATAACGGTAAGTTTTGTTTCTTGATATCTACACAGCAAGTAAAAATTTAAGTATTCAAGGAAGTAACATAGATCAGCCAACTTCAGAATAGCAACTTCTTCAGAATAGCAGGGAGTGGAAGTAATGCAAAGGGTGGCATTAGCTGTATGGATAACTATTCTATTTCTTTAAAAGAAGAGAGAAAAAGAGATCTGAAGCAAGTGTGTGTGTGTGTGTGTGTGTGTGTGTGTATAAAATGGCAAAATGTTGACATTTATTAAATCTAGGTACAGGGTGCACAGTCTTTATTACAGTATTTCCTATGCTTCTCTGCATGTTTGAAATATTTTATAATTAAAAATAATCTTTAAACCAATATAGGGATATTTCTCTATACCCAGAGGTCTGTCACTATGAACTCCTAGAGTTTATCTAGCCTACTTACATGTGAAAATCTTTGGGGAGAAAGAGGCATAATTTTACTAAAAGTAGGATATTATAGAATTCTTGCTCTCTAGGGAAATAAACAACACACAGTAGCTGCTTCAGATGCATAATCAGCAGGGAGTTATCCAATTTCACTCATCTTCAGCAAATGCAGAGAATCAAATGCAAAATTTAACACTTTGGGGCCATGTTGTGAAGCCATGGAATTCCCTGGAGATCTTTAGGTACATGAAATAATGAATGAACTATGCTCACCCATAACTAATTTTCTCATCTCTAGAAGAACTTATGGGAAATTGTCTTCATTAATAACTAATCAGAATATAACTCAATACAAAGTAAAAATATTTTTTACATTTTTTAATCATATCAAACCCCTGTTCAAATAGTAGTTTAAATTGATTGAAATTGTTTATTCAGACATGGGAGTGAAGTGGTAGCTGTCAAGTCAGCATGGGCCAAGCCCTACCACCCTTCCATAGGGCATTCCCTAATAAGTCAAGTCCCTAGAAAGCTTCCCATCTTCTAACCTCTTAAATACTATATTGAGTCTACCCTTAATTTCTACTTATTAGCCAACATTTATAAGACATATTTAAATCAGTTGAATATGCCTTGTTTCATGCCATAGCACCAAGCACAAGTCTTACACACATTAAAAGTTGGAAAACAGAATTTGTTTTGTACAGATAGGCCACTACCCAGAATAATAAAGAAGAAAAGAGAGAAGAATCAAGTAGACAAAATTTTAAAAAATGATAAAGGAGAGATAACCACTGATCCCACAGTAATAAAAACTACCATCAGAGAATAGTATAAACATCTCTACACAAATAAACTAGAAAATAAATATAGAAGAAATGGATAAATTCCTGGACACATACACCCTACCAAGCCTAAACCAAAAGGAAGTGATGAACATTGATGCGAAAATCCTCAATAAAATACTCGCAAACTGAATCCAGCAGCACATTAAAAAGCTTATCCACCATGATCAAGTCAGCTTCATTCCTGGGATGCAAGACTGCTTCAATATATGTAAATCAATAAACATAATCCATCACATAAACATAACCAATGACAAAACCACATGATTATCTCAATAGATGCAAAAAAGGCTTTTGATAAAATTCGACACTCCTTCATGTGAAAAACACTCAATAAACTAGGTATTGATGTAACATATCTCAAAATAATTAGAGCTATTTATTACAAACCCTCAGACAGTATCCTACTGAATGGGCAAAGCTGGAAGCATTCCCTTTGAAAACCGGCACAAGAAAAGGATGCCCTTTCTCACCACTCCTATTCAACATAGTATTGGAAGTTCTGGTCAGGGCAGTCAGGCAAGAGAAAGAAATAAAGCGTATTCAAATAGGAAGAGAGGAAGTCAAATTATCTCTGTTTGCAGATGACATGTTTGTATATCTAGAAAACCCCATCATCTCAGACCAAAATCTCCTTAAGCTAATAAGCAATTTCAGCAAAGTCTCAGGATACAAAAAAATCAATGTGCAAAAATCACAGGCATTCCTATATATCAATAATAGACAAACAGAGAGCCAAATCATGAGCGAACTCCCATTTACAATTGCTACAAAGAGAATAAAATACCTAGGAATACAACTTACAAGGCATGTGAAGGACCTCTTCAAAGACAACTACAAACCACTGCTCAAGGAAATAAGAGAGGACACAAACAAATGAAAAAACGTTCCATGCTCATGAATAGGAAGAATCAATATGGTAACAATGGCCATACTGCCCAAAGTAATTTATAGATTCAATATTATTTCCATCAAGCTACCATTGAATTTCTTCACAAAATCAGAAAAAAAAAACCTACTTTAAATTTCATATGAAACCAAAAAAGAGGCCATATAGCCAAGACAACGCTAAGCAAAAAGAACAAAGCTGGAGGCATCATGCTATCTGACTTCAAACTATACTACAAGGCTACAGTAGCCAGAACAGCATGGTACTGGTACCAAAACAGATATATAGACCAATGGAACAAAACAGAGGCCTCACAAATAACACCACACATCTACAACCATCTGATCTTTGACAAACCTGACAAAAACAAGCAATGGGGAAAGAAATCCCTGTTTAATAAATGATATTGGGAAAACTGGCTAGCCATATGCAGAAAACTGAAACTGGACCCCTTCCTTACACCTTACACAAAAATTAACTCGAGATGGATTTAAGACTTAAATGTAGTACCTAAAACCATAAAAACCCTAGAAGAAAATCTAGGCAATACCATTCAGGGTATGGATAACAACTTCATGGCTAAAACACCAAAAGCAATTGCAACAAAAGCCAAAAAGAACAAATTAAATCTAAATAAACTAAAGAGCTTCTACACATCAAAAGAAACTATCAACAGAGTGAATAGGCAAGCTACAGAATGGGAGAAAATTTTTGCAATCTATCCAACTGGCATAGGGCTAATATCCAGAAACTACAGGGAACTTAAACA